>NW_027664491.1:0-19743 GCF_963383645.1 Muscardinus avellanarius
CAAGAGCAACCACTCAGTAGGATGGGGGAGACTGAGGCAGGGGCCAGGCGAGGGGCGGTCTTGGTTGTTGGCGAAGAGGATCGTGAGGCAGTGGTATGAAAAGAAGGCTGGGGCCAAGGACAAGGCTGAGGAAGAGCTAGAGAGAATCATCTCTCTGATTAGTAGACCCTGACTGAGCCGGGCATTTAGAATCCCGCACATGTTGGACCTGTCCCGCCATCTCGGTGACTGGTTTGGGCGACTCTGACAAGGAGTGTGGAGTGTGGAGCTTCCTGCGGATGTGTCCAAGGTCTCTTCTCCTACCTAGCAGGATCCACTCCAAACTTGGCCCAAGAATTGTTTGGAGGCAGAATGAACCGGCCTCCAGAGCGTTAGGTAGGGGCGGGGGGAGAGTGGGAAGAGGGGTACGGTGCCCTCTCTGCTCCTCCTGAATCTTAGCCCCACCCAAGACACCCCACCACCCCTCAGAGTCCACCCCATTCCAGAGAGCAGACCCTGCCTCTGGCCGTTTGGACAGAGCACTAGATTTAGCGTCCCCTGTACCAGACAGGAATCCTCCTCTGTGCCTGTAGCTGGCCGCTTTCAAGTTGCTTTGCCTCTCGGCGGCTTCCCCCTCTCCCTCGGAACAGCGTGGCTCACGGATTTGCTGAGACTGAAAGAAAGTCGTCTATCTAAACATAGAGCCCTGAGCCCTGAGCCTTGGCCATGCTGGATCTACCTGTTGGTAATGCTGGATTTTACTAAATGTGAAGATTTTGAGTTGCGGTAAATGATTGGACTTTGATAAATGTAACGTGAAGAAAAACAAACAAAAAATAAAAAAAGCAATTCTTACCCATGGTTAGTGAACTTCTTGGTTGCTGTGTCCAAAGTTCCTGATGAGCCCAACTTCAGGGGAGAAAGGTTTATTTGGGGCTCACGGTTTCAGAGGTTGGTCCATGATCGGCTGGCTCCATCACAGGGAACTCTGTGCTGCTGGGCTTCGGGGTATGGTGGAGAAGGACAAGCCGTTCTCACTGCGTGGTGGTCAGGAGAGAGAGGAGAGAGGAGAGAGGAGAGAGGAGAGGGGAGAGGGGAGAGGGAGGGAGGGAGGGAGGGAGAGAGAGAGAGAGAGGAAGAAGAAGAAGAAGAAGAAGAAGAAGAAGAAGAAGAGGAGGAGGAGGAGGAGGAGGAGGAGGAGGAGGAGGAGGAGGAGGAGGAGGAGGAGGAGGAGGAGAGATGGGAGGAGACCAGGGCCAGATAGTCTCCCTAAGGCCATGCCCCCAGGGCCTCACCTCTCCAGCCACACCCCAGCTACAACCCTGGCTGTGTTACCTAACACTTGAGCTTTCCTGGGGGACCTTTGTGAGTCTAAACCCTAACCCCCACTGAATTTGTCAGCATTAGTGTGTATCCCGTTCTGCCCGACGACATCCGGATGCATGTTGTTTTGGCGGCAGTGACGAACCACCATGGGGTGTCTGTGATGTCCGCTGAGAGACGGTCACTCTCTGCCCTGGTCATCTCTGAGCATTGCTGCCTACTCGCAAAGCTTCTTTCTCTTGCACCCTGTCAGCGGCTCCAGGCTGCTGAAACTGCCCCTCGGCCTGGTGCTGTGTGCACCCTGTCACGGTTTATTTTTTTTCTGTGTGTGTTTGTTTTTTAGTTGTGGCCGTTTACTTAAAGGGATCCTGGTGGTCCACGGAAGATGCTCTGAGAACCTCCGATCCCTCAAGAGAAGGCCTGATGAAGGTGAGGCGTGGCGAGGTCCTGCGTGAGCACCTCTAAGGTGGCTCGGGGGCCTTGGCTTGCGGATGCTGTTCTTCACGATTCTTCGCATCAGACTCTGTTGGAATTCTCCCTTTTTATGAGGGTGCCAGTCATATTACAGTCGGAGCATCCTAACGCCCCCCCCTTTTTGGCCTTGATACCTGCAAAAATCCCACTTCCCAGCGAGACCACATTAGAGGTACCGGGGATTAGGATGTCAACATCTGTTGATGGGGACACAATTCAATTTATAATGCCCTGAGCAGCAAGGGAATAGTAACAACTGGTTATATTCAACACTTGCCTGGCTGATGGTGGAGCCTGTTTTACCTTTCTACGCGGCCCTCATGTCTTGATTTAGAAACTTTAATCTGTACCATCTTTCTGTTGTATGGAGAAGTTCTGCACAGAGTGTTCAGGAATGCTTATAGATATCAGATTCAGAAATGTATCAGAGTCTGTCCTATACACAGCCTCAGACTCTTTATGGGCTTACCAACTGTCAGCATCTTTGAGGTGTCTGTTATGCACAGGAAGAAATATAAACTGCAGTCTCGCTGAGCGTCAGGACTGGCATCTTTGAAGTTCTGTGGCTTTGTAAAGCACAAACAGAGCCAAGACCTGGGATAGTGGGGGTGAAGGAAGGCACAGCAGCAGCTACCAGGAGCTAGAGGCAGAGTCCTTAGCAGATCTTTGGCTGGGGCAAAAGTTAGAAAGGAAGAGTTTGGACTATAAGACCAACCAGCCCAAAGATTGGACTGTAAGCTTCATATCAGCCTGTTTTCATCTGATTGGCTCATCTATCTTATTTTGTAGGTGGAAAGAAAGATCACGCTTTTTTGCAGTCTTGAAATGGTGTGTCTGTTCACCGTTTTCTGAAATGCGGTCCACTTCAAGTGGTTCAGAAAATACCAAGTGAATTAGCAACATTCAATGAGGGTCAATTTGGAGAAAAATTATTAATTCCAGTTCTTTTTCCCCCCTGCTGAACGATTAGAATAATTCAATTCTGTTTCTTTAAACAGCACCTTTGATGAGATATTATTCACACGCCACAGATTTTACTCTTTTAAAGTGTACGATTCAGTGATTTTAAATATGTTCACAGAGTTGTATTTCAACCACCACCAATTCTAGAACATTTTCCACACTCCAAAAATAAGCCCTCGACCCATTAACAACCAACCTTCATTCCTCTTTCCCCCAGACTCTGCGACCACCAGTCTACTTTGTGGATATTCCATATAAATAAATGGTGGCATACAACACATGGTCTTCTGCGACTAGCCTTAGCCTTTCAGTTAGCATAATATTTCAAGGTTCATCCATTTTGTAATATGTATCAGAGTTTTTCTCCTCCTCCTCCTCCTCTTCCTCCTCCTCCTCCTCTTCCTCCTCCTCCTCCTCTTCCTCCTCCTCCTCCTCCTCCTCCTCTTCCTCCTCCTCCTCTTCCTCCTCCTCCTCCTCCTCCTCTTCCTCTTCCTCCTCCTCCTCCTCCTCCTCCTCCTCTTCCTCCTCCTTCTCTTCCTCCTCCTCCTCTTCCTCCTCCTCTTCCTCCTCCTCCTCTTCCTCCTCCTCCTCCTCCTCCTCTTCCTCCTCCTCCTCCTCCTCTTCTTCCTCCTCTTCCTCCTCCTCCTTCTCCTCCTTCTCCTCCTCCTCCTCTTCCTCCTCCTCCTCTTCCTCCTCCTCTTCCTCCTCCTCCTCTTCCTCCTCCTCTTCCTCCTCCTCCTCCTCCTCTTCCTCCTCCTCCTCCTCCTCATTCTCCTCCTCCTCCTCTTCCTCCTCCTCCTTCTCCTCCTCTTCCTCCTCCTCCTCCTCCTCCTCTTCCTCCTCTTCCTCCTCCTCCTTCTTCACTGAACAATGATTCGCATATACAACACTGTCTCTATTCATTCATCAATGGATGGATATTTGACGTGTTTCTACCTTTTAGGTAGCATGGGTAATGCTCAGCTTTTTAGTTAGTGTGAGTAATACTACTATGAACATCAGTGTCCAAGTTTTGGTGAGGATGTATATTTTCAGTTTTCTTGGATACAGACCCAGGAGTGGAATCGCTGGTCCTGCGGTAACCCTGAGTTTCACATTTTGAGCAACCGCCAGGCAGTAGCTGCCCCACTTCACATTCCCACCGCGGGGTTGGAGGGTTTCAGTCTTTTCCTATCCCACCGATACTTACCCGTCTGTCCTTTATGGCTCCCTCCTTAGGAGGTGTGAAGTGGTGTCTCACTGATGTTTTGATTTGCAGCCTCCCATGGTGAAGGAAGTTGGGCATCCTTCATCTTTTCATGTGTCCACACTCTTTGAGAAAGTGTCTGTTAGATCCTGGCCCACTGACCCACAGAGAGAGAGAGAGAGAGAGAGAGAGAGAGAGAGAGAGAGAGAGAGAGAGAGAGAGAGAGAGAGAGAGATAGGGGTACATCAGGGTTTGAACCCAGGGGCATCTACTTTTGAGAATTTTTTTTGTTTTGTTTTGAAACTGGGTCTTTTTTTTTTTTTTTGGTGGTACTGGGGTTCCTGGAAGCCCTTCTACCTCTGGGCTGCACTCCCAGACATATTTTATATTTTTTATTTGGAAACAGGGTCTCTTAAGCCACTGCGGCTGGCTTCGAACCTGCACGATCCTCCTGTCTCGCCTCCCAAGTGCGGGGATTACAAGCGTGCGCCACCACGCCCGGCACGTGGTTGATGTTTTGAATGGAAAGAAACTCAGAGGTTATTTTCAGTTCATCAGCCACGTTGTAAAGGTCCATCCTAACCCACCGTGTGTGGGGCATTTTCTTTCTTCATTTGTAGAACATTGTCTTTACTTGTTTTTCTTTTAGTTGCATTTTATTTCTTAGCTAGTTATTTTTCCAAAATTACTTAAAATAAAAAAGCTTTCTTAATGTCCTCCCTGTTAACACAACTAGTGGTCCTAATGAGGGATTAGGACTGAATCCTAGTTTTATGTTTTTGGAAAGGCTTCCAAGTCAAAGGCACATGTCACACTGTTATTTTTTCTTTCTTTCTTCTGCAATGAAATTGGACAAATGAAACATGTTTTCTCTTTCTCTTGCCAGTTTTTGATTGGATATTTCCCTTCTGCCAGATGCAATCTGCTTTTCTATTCTGGCTTCCCTCTGAACTTTCTGGTTTTATAAGTTGAAAAACACAGCCGCCCACATCATGCTGATAGTTTGGGAGACTAGCTGGCTGCCACTGTCTGTGATGCCAAATGTGCCGGCTTCTCAGAGTCGAGGGGGTTAGAGTTTCACAAATCTCTGCCTCCCCTGAGATTTGGCTCCAGATGAGGGTGAAATATTTTACATTCCAGGCCAATTAATAAGTTTATTGGCACTGAACACTCAGCGCCATTTGCTAGGGTGCAGCAAGCTGCCTTATTTATTTATTTTTTATGATCAGAGCATCTGAAAAACAGACAAATGTAGAGAATATTTGTGGGAGCTTCTCCCAGGGCTGGTGAAGGAAACTGAGCCTCAGAGAGATAGAAGTGACTGAAGATGGCCCAGAAAATTCAGACAACCAGAAATTATGGTGACGACGACGACGACAATGATGATGATAATGGTGATGGTAATGGGGATGATGATGGTGATGGCGATGATGGTGATGGTGATGATGGTTATGGTGTGATGATGATGATAATGGTGATGATGATGGTTATGGTGATGGTGATGATGATGATGATGGTGATGATGATGGTGATGGTGGTGATGGTTATGGTGGTGATGGTGATGATGGTTATGGTGGTGATGGTGATGATGATAATGATGGTGATGGTTATGGTGATGGTGATGATGGTGATGATGATGGTTATGGTGTTGATGGTGATGATAATGATGATGGTTATGGTGGTGATCATGATGATAATGATGGTGATGATAATGGTGATGATGATGGTGATGATGGTGATGATGATGATAATGGTGATGATGATGGTGATGATGGTGATGATGGTGATGGTGATGATGGTGATGGTGATGATGGTGATGGTGATGATGGTGATGATGATGGTGGTGGTGATGATGATGATGGTGATGGTGATGATGATGATGGTGATGGTGATGATGGTGATGATGATGGTTATGGTGTTGATGGTGATGATGATAATGATGATGGTTATGGTGGTGATCATGATGATAATGATGGTGATGATAATGGTGGTGATGATGATGATGGTGGTGATGATGATGATGGTGATGGTGATGATGATGGTGGTGGTGGTGATGATGATGGTGGTGGTGGTGATGATGATGATGATGGTGGTGATCATGGTGATGATGATGGTGATGATGATGGTGGTGGTGATGGTGGTGATGATTATAATGATGATGAAGGATCAAGTATTAAATATAAAGCCAAATATTATTAGCCAGACATAGTGGCATATACCTGTAATCCCAGTACTTGGGAGATTGAGACAGGAGGATTACAAGATTGAGTCTAGCCTCAGCAGCCTAGCAAGGCCCTTAGCAATATAGCAAGATCTCTTTCAAAAAAAAAAAAAAAATCAGAGCCAAGAGTGGTGGTGCATACTTATAATCCCAGTACTTGGAAGTCTGAGACAGGAGGATCGCAGGTTCAAAGCTAGCCCCAGCAACTTAATGAGGCCTTCTGAAACTTAGCAAAACCCTGTTTCAAAATAAAAAATAACAAAGGGCTAGGGGTGTAGGTCAGAGGTAGAACTCCTCTGGGTTCAATCCCCAGTATCACAAAATAAATATAAGCAAGCCTTAATATTTGCATTAAACTCCCCCCTTCCAAAAGTCTTGGTTCTGATGGATGAGGATGCAGAAGGGATGATCATTGGCTGAGCTAGAGCAGGGGAGCCCTGGCCTGGGGCTCAGAGCCCCGCCAGTTGTCTCCAGCCTGTCTCTGACAGAGCCCACATCCAGCTGTCTCAAGTCCTGGTTGGAACGAGGCAGGAAGACCAATCAATGTCATCCATCACTCACCCTTTTTGAGCTTTGATTCCTTCACCTGTAAATCAGGGCTTCACTGGCAGCTGGTGAGGGTCACATGGTAACATGCGGGTAGACGTCATAATCCAGTTGACAGCGTGGTTGATCTGGTGGTGCTGTGTGTGGGTGTGTGTGCACCCCACACACCCATGCTCACAGGCTATCGTGTCGCAGAGCTGTAGGAGTCCCATCTGATGTAACAGCGCTGTCACTGTGAGGATGGCTGACTGGTTTCATCTCAAGGGCCACAGTTTAGCATTTGCTTGTGGCTGTCTGGAGGGCCAACTTTAGGAGGATTCTGAGACCACATCTGCTATAGTTTGGATCTGAAATGTCCCTCAGAGGCCTGTGAGTTAAAGGCTTGGTCCCCCCTGGCACTACTGGTGTGTGTGTGTGTGTGTGTGTGTGTGTGTGTGTGTGTGTGTGTGTGTGTATAGCCTTTAGGAGATGTGACTAGGTAGAATCAAGTCAGGTGACTGGGGTGTGCTCTTGAAAAGGACTCTGGCCCCTGATTCTTTCTCTGCTTTCTGGCTGCCATGAGGTGAACAGGTCTCCTCTCCAAACATTCCCACCATGATCTGCTGTGCCGCCTCAAGCCCAAAGCAACAGGGCCAGGTAGCAGTGGACTCAAACCTCTGAAACTGTGAGCCAGAATGAACCTTTCCTCTATTAAATGTATTTACCTCAGGTAGTTTGTTGCAGCAACAAAAAACTATCATGATGCCAGGCTTAGCCAGATAGCTTTGTCTGCGATAAGTACAAGATGGGAAATCCTGATTTTTGACCATGTAGTTGCCATCTGTGGCCTGCATACATGAAGAGAATTTTAACAGACAGGAGCATCAACTCATTTTATTTTATATTTTTGGTACTGGGGATGGAACCCAGGGGCATTCTACCTCCGATCTACACCCTCAGCCCTATTTCTTATTTTTTATTTTGAAAGCGGGTCTCACTGAGTTGCAAAGGCCCTCCCTAAGTAGCTGAGACTGTCTCTGAACCACGATCCTCCTGTCTCAGCCTCCCAAATGCTGGGATTACAAGTGTGCACCACCACGCCCGGTTTATGAAGTCATTTTAATTTGTGAAGGAGAAAGCTTCCAACTCTGCGGGCCTGAGACTTTGACCATAATAAAAGTTTCCTTTCTTGGGACAAGTCAGCTATGGGCACACGAGCCCCACTTCAGAGCTTGGAGTGGGGTGGGCCTCTAGTCCTAGTAATTCCTGGGGTTGGGACTCTGGTATGTGTTGGCCATCTGTCACAGCTATTGAAAACCAGTTGTTTTTGATGTAGTAACTGATCTCCCCAATTATTTCTTCTTTTCCTTGGGCCAGAACTCTGGAGCTAAGACCCCGCTGTTATTAAAAATGGCAGACCAGGTTTATTTTAGGGCACAATCAGCAATGTAGCCTGCTCCGGTCTTTGTTGAGGGGACAGTTGGGCTGCGTCCAGTTCCTGTCCACTTGTGCGGCCCCGGGAGACCAACCAAGGCACCTCCCTGGCATGGTCCCTCACTGTTCTAGGCCACATGGCGGGGACAGGTCCATCTGCGAGACACCATGATTCACACTGGGCTCCGGCGCACCAGGGTGATCCCGTGACGGGGGAGCTCACACCCGGCCCCAAGGAGCCCGTTGATGCCAAGTGAAAAATCGATCATGTCTGACAGTCTCCTCTGGCCTCATTTGCTTGTCTTTCTTTCTTTCTTTTTCTCCTTCTTCGAAGGTTCAGTCCTTTGGGGAACGGATCGTACTTTTCATTCTAAATGTCATTATTTTTGGAAGATTGGAGAGACGCTTGGACGATGACGATATGTTTTTCCTGCCTCACTCTGAGAAGGAGCAGGCTAAGATTCTGTGGAGAGACGGAGCGGCCGTCGGATTTTACACGACCAAGATGAAAGGTGAGAGGCACGCGGCAGCTTGGGGGCTCCCCATTTCTGTCAGGCACCCTCCCCCATTTCAGGGGGTGGGGACGGCCATCTTGGAGGACCCCTAAGCACAGGCGGTGCGTGGAGAGAATCCTGGGGCACAGGAAGCGCCGCTCACTGAGCCGTTGT
The DNA here is from genome assembly GCF_963383645.1 of Muscardinus avellanarius. Lineage (NCBI taxonomy): Eukaryota > Metazoa > Chordata > Mammalia > Rodentia > Gliridae > Muscardinus > Muscardinus avellanarius. Next base: position 8,774 of record NW_027664491.1, read on the forward strand.
GTAAATACACCTACGGTATGAATTTCATTTCCACTACATTCCTCTTCTCGCAGGCAAACAGGAGGAAAAGCCTGTTTCTTTGATTCCTGACTGTACATGACCCCCTTAAAATACTTGTGGCAGTTCATGATGTGCACTGACTTTACAAGCACAACATCAATATTTTTTTCTTCCTTATGCTACCAATTAGGGGTCAGGAAAAGCGCCATGGCTAAATGGAGCACGTGCTGTGGAACGCGCCCTGCTAGGAGCCAAGAATTAGAGACCTCAGCGGAGAGCGGGTCTGGCCCCGGGAACAGGGTCAGGTTCAATGCTCTGAGGGGCAGCAGAGGATTGTAGGAAGTGCCGAAGCTCTTTGCTGAAGGGATGGTCTATTCTTTGAAGTTGCTGTTTTTTTTTTTTTTTTGGTGGTACTGGGGGTGGAACCCAGAGGCTTTTACCTCCAGGCTATACTCCAGACCTTTTTTTATATTTTATTTAGAAACAGGGTCTCACTAAGTTGCTGAAAGCCTCACTAAGTAGCTGAGGCTGGCTTCGAACCTGTGTGATCCTCCTGTCTCAGCCTCCCAAGCGTGGGGATGACAAGCGTGCCCACCACGCCCGGCGTTATTTTTTAAAACATTTTTCTCTCTCCTTTGGTTAAGTAATTTCTATTGAGCGACACCAGCTTCATCTGCTATCTATATCTTCTGTTTACCCCGTTAGTACATTTAGTGATTTTACATTTCAGTTTAAGAATTTTATAATTGCCTATAGTTTTCAGGTTTTGTTGATGTTATATATCCATTTGTTGGCTTATGACATTTTTATTTAATAATTTTATTAATTTAATTATTTTAATATTTTTTGTGGTACTGGGGAACCCAGGGGCCTACTACCTCCAGACCACAACCCTAGATCTATTTTTGATTTTATTTAGAAACAGGGTCTCGCTGAGTTGCTGAGGCTGGCTTTAAAACCTGCAATCTTCCTGTCTCAGCCTCCCAAGTACTGGGATTACAAGGGTGTGCTACCACGCCTGGCCTAATTTAATTATTTTGACTCTGAAATTATCTGTGAAGCTGTTTTGAGCTCCATATCTGCTGATACCTACTTTAAATCAGTTATATGGAATATAGTCTTTCCCCTGGGGATGAGTTTCACTTCCCAGGTTCTTTGCATGCACAGTAATTTCTGGTTGAAAACCAGTCACTGTAAATAGATTGCAGACACTGCGTCGCTTTGTATTTTCTGAAGATATTTGGGTTTTGTTCTACTGAGCAGTCCGCTTTCCCAGCTTCACACTGCGAGCTCTGTCTCCTTTGTGACAAGTGCCCATGAGATCTCTGTGTACGCCTTCCTGGGTCTGCTTCTTCAGCCTGGCCCCGCAGAGGCCCGCAGAGCCCATGGCCGGTCAACGCTTTGGACATGGCGGTGGGTGGCTTCTTCTCCCTGAAGTGTCCTGACTTCTGCCGGTTCTGGGCTTTGTACTCTGCCTGTTCATAGCACTTTGCTCTGATTTTCTGCCACGTGAGCTGCCCAGAGTGAGGAGTATCCTTGGAGAAGAAAAGCGATGGACTCAGAGCCGACCCTGCGTAGTTCCATCTTTCGAGAGCGGGCATCTCTCTGATCTCCGAGTATTTTCCCCTGGGTCCTTGGAGGTATTTTTTCACTCATATGTACATATGGTACTAGGGACTGAACCCAGAGGTAGCCTACCTCTTGGCTCCATCCCCAGCCCTATTTAAAAAAACTCTAAATACTTTTATGGGTGCACTGTGGTCTCACATCATCGTGTATGTAATTCATGGTGACAGTGACGTGCCTGCACGTAGCACTCGGTGGGCTTTGCCCCGGCTCCCTCTCCCTCCCCCTCCCCCATAGAGGGTACCGAGGTTGACATTGGTGTTCTCACCTGTGTACACACAGCCGATGGAAGCCATTTCTTCACTGATCTTCCCTCGCTCCCCTCCCTCCCCTAGACCACCTCCCTGGCTCCCCTGAGGTTAACTTCCTCATTATCTGAAATCCTTCTGGTATCCCCATGAACCCCCAGCTTCTGAATACGAGAGAAAGTGTATATGACCCTTCACCCTCTGTGACAGGCTGATCTCACTCAACATGAGCTCTCTAAGTCCATCCATTTTCCTGCAGATGACATGATTTTGTTCTTCCTTATTGCTGAGTAGAATTCCATTGTGTGTATTTCCCACAATTTTGCAATTCATTAATGTGTTGATGGACACCTAGGTTGGTACCTTAATTTGGCTATTGTAAATTGTGCATTTATTTATTTATTTATTTATTTATTTATTTATTTATTTATTTTGTGGTACTGGGGTTCCTGGAAGCCCTTCTACCTCCGGGATACACTCCCACGGGCTATACTCCCAGACCTATTTTATATTTTTATTTGGAAACAGGGTCTCTTAAGCCAGTGCGGCTGGCTCCGAACTAGGGCGATCCTCCTGTCTCCGCCTCCCAAGCGCGGGGATTACGAGCGTGCGCCACCACGCCCGGCTAAATTGTGCTTTTATAAACACAAGTATTCATATATTACTATGATTTTCTCATTTCAGTCCCTTTGGAAAGACACCCAGGAGTGGTGTAGCTGAATTATATAGTGGATTCATTCTCAATTTTCTGAGGAAATCTCCACACTAATCTCTATAGTAGTTATACTAATTTGCAATCCCAACAGTGGAGAAGAGTTCTATTTCCCCACCAGCATCCCTATTTCAATTTTAATTTTAATTTTGAAATAAGGCCCTACTAAGTTGCTGAGGCTGACCTCTAACCTGAGATCCTCCTGTCTCAGCCTCTCAAGTACTGGATTATGGGCATGTGCCACTCACTTGTCTTCATTCATGGGTAGATTAGCTATAAACCAGAGATTTGGAAAATTTAATGCTCTGAATCTGGATTTTATTCATTCTGTGATTCTTCTGCTACTAGGACTTTCTCTTTAAAGCTCTGCCACTTTACCAGGCCTGAATTCTGATACCTTTCATGATTACCTGGCCAGGCTAAAGTTTTTCTCATCTCTATTTTTTTGTAGCCTTGAGGTTGGAAATATATTCTATGCTGGCAAGCTGCAAATTCAGAGGTTTTACCAATTTTAAACGTCTTGTGGTGTCTTTAAACATTTTTGTAAAAAATTTATGTTAATAGTTATATGTGAGCGGGGTATGGTGGCACAAGCCTGTAATCCTAGTACATGGAGGCTGAGACACAAGTCTCACAGGTTCGAGGCCAGCCTCAGCAAATAGTGAGACTCTCATTAATCTAGGGAGATGAAAATGAAAATAAAACTGGACTAGGGGTGTAGCACAAAGGTAGAATGTCCTGGGTTCCATCCCCAGTGCCACAAAACAAACAGACAGAAAGACAGACAGACAGTTATACATGGAGCTATACATGACTACTGCCTTCTACCACCATTATCTGAGAAAGAGAGAGTGTGTTGAGGTATAGATTGTAGAGTTGTGTCCTTGCTTCTGTTCCCATCTCTTTTCTTAGTTGAGACAGGAATCTGTTTAGAGGAGTTAAAAATGGCTGTTATTGTGCTGGGCGGGGTGGTGCACCTTTGTATTCCCAGGACTTGGGAGGCTGAGACAGAGGATCCCAGGATTGCCGCCAGCCTCAGCTATTTTGTGGGGCCTTCTGTGAGACCCTGTTTCAAAATAAAGAATAAAAAATAGGTCTGAGGGTGTAGCTCAGAGGTAGAATTCCCTTTGATTCAATCCCTAGTACCAGCACACACACACACACACACACACACACACATACACACACACACACACACACACACACACACGTAGCTGCTGTTAGCGGCATGTAGGCAAATTAAACAAAAAGTAATTCATATGATGCTATTTTTTAGGGTCTTATTATTTTACTCATACAGTTTTTGAAAATTTATTTGTATTAACTTTTCATCCCTATAATGAAACACCTGACACAGACTAACTTTATAAAGAGGTTTATTTTACTGAGTTTTGGAGACTGGAGGTCTAGTTAGCATCAAGCAGGATCTGGTGAGGGCCCAGGGCAAAAAGGACAGAGTGCCTGCATGGGAAGAATTATGCCTTGAACAGAAAGCCAGACGAGAGAGAGAGAGAGAGAGAGAGAGAGAGAGAGAGAGAGAGAGAGAGAGAGAGAGAGGGGGAGGGAGGGAGGAAGAAAGAAGGAGGAGGAGGAGGAGGAGGAGGAGGAGGAAGAGGAGGAGAAGCCAGCCTTGCCCTTCTTATAACAACCCCCGTGCAGAAGAAGAAGAAGGAGAAGGAGAAGGAGAAGGAGAAGGAGAAGGAGAAGGAGAAGGAGAAGGAGAAGGAGAAGGAGAAGGAGATGGAGGAGAAGGAGAAGGAGAAGAAGGAAGAAGAAGAAGAAGAAGAAGAAGAAGAAGAAGAAGAAGAAGAAGAAGAAGAAGAAGAAGAAGAAGAAGGAGAAGAAGAAGAAGCAGCCGCCAGCCTTGTCCTTCTTATAACAACCCCTGTGCAAGACCCACCAAGGGGTCACACGGGGCGACCTTCAGTCTTCCCAAGGTAGTGAACCCAGCAGGCCCTGGACCATCTCTTAAAGGTCCTATCATGCTCCACCTGAGGACCACTTAGTGACAGCCCATTCCTGCAAGAACTAACCAGGTTCTAAGAGAATGATAGTAATCTTTCCTGAGGGCAGCGCCTCCGAAGGCCTGACCGCCTCTTAGAGGTTTCACCACCTCTCAGCATCTCCGCCCTGGGGACTGGCTCTCAGCTCGGGAACCTTTTGGAGGGCGCACAAGCTAACCCTACGCAAACCAGAGTGTCAGTCATCCGGCAGTGAGCACTGATTGCTCTCTTGCTTTGGTTTTTGTGAATGATGCGGCAAGAACATGGATATTGAAGTATCCCTTTAGGGCTCTGCCTTCACTTTTTTGGGGGTCTGTACTCAGAAATGGAATCGCGGGATGGCACGTTATTTCTGACTTCCTTGAGTCACCGCCACGTGCTTCCCACGGTGCCCGTACCATTTCACATCCTCCCGACGCGGCGGTGTTCCGGCTCCTGCACGGTCTTGCCAACTCTTGTTCTTTCCTGTTTTATTTATTTACTTTTTTTTAGTAGCCATCCTAAAAATGGTGAAATAGTATCTCACTGTGCTTATTTTTTCTTTCTTTTGTGGTACTGGGGATGGAACTCAGGGGCATTCTACTAGGTTATACCCCATCCCTATTTTTTTTTTTTTTGTTTGAAAACAGGGTCTCACTAGGTTGATGACAGTCTCACTCCTTGCTGAGGCTGTCCTCGAATCTACGATTCTCCTGTCTCAGTCTCCCCCAAGTACTGGGATTACACGCGTGCGCCATCACGCCAGGCTTCACTATGCATTCAATTTGCACTTCTCCGATGGCTAGGGATGTTAAGTATCTTCTCCTGTGTTTATCAGCCATTCATTATCTTCTTTGGAGAAATGCTTATTCAAATCCTTTGCTCATTTTTTCCTTGGTTTTATGTGTGTGCCTTTAAGACTTTCCAAATTGCCGGTGTGGTGGCGCACGCTTGGGGCGGAGACAGGAGGATCACGCAGGTTCAAAGTCAGCCTCGCTGGCTTAAGAGACCCTGTTTCCAAATTTAAAAAAAATATATAAATAGGTCTGGGAGTGTAACCTGGAGGTAGAAGGGTTTCCAGGAACCCCAGTACCACTGGAAAAAAAAAAGAATTTCTAAATTAACAAAAATTGTGTGTGTCCTGGGTGGGCAACATGGTGTTTTAAATATGTGTAGACTGGAGTGGCTAAGTCAAGATAGTTAATGTGATGCCGGGCGTGGTGGCGCACGCTTGTAATCCCTGCGCTTGGGAGGCTGAGACAGGAGGATTGCGCAGGTTCGAAGCCAGCCTCAGCTACTTAGTGAGGCTCTCAGCAACTTAGTGAGACCCTGTTTCCAAATAAAATATAAAATGGGTCTGGGAGTATAGCCCGGAGGTAGAAAGCCTCTGGGTTCCACCCCAGTACCACCAAAAAAAAAAAAAAAAAAAGACAGTTAATGTGTACATCACTTCCTATACTCACCAGTTATTTGCGGTGAGAGCATCTAGAATCGTCTCTGCTAGTGGTTTTCAAGCACACAGTACACTGCCATTCATTCTAGTCACCAGTGGTACAATAGATCTCATTTATTTTTTTCAGTACTGAGGATGGAACCCAGAGGCATTCTATCTCCAAGCTACACCCCCAGCCCTATTTTTTATTCTTTATTTTAAAACAGGGCCTCAGCTGGGCGTGGTGTCGCACGCTTGTAATCCCCGCGCTTGGGAGGCAGAGAAGGAGGATCGCGCAGGTTCGAAGCCAGCTGCGCGCGCTGGCTTAGGAGACCCTGTTTCCAGATAAAAATGTAAAAATATGTCTGGGAGTATAGCCTGGAGGTAGAAGGGCTTCCAGGAACCCCAGTACCACCAAAACAAAACAAACACACACACACACACACAAAAAAAAAAAAAAAACAAAAAAACAAAAACAGGGCCTCACTGAGTTGCAGAGGGCCTCACTAAGTAGCTGAGGCTGGCTGTGAACTGCGATCCTCCTGCCTCAGCCTCCCGCTTGCTGGGATTACAAGTGTGCGCCACCATGCCGGGCTCACAATAGATTTCTTAAAGTTATTCCTCCTAACAGATTTTGTATCCTTTGTCCAACAGCTCCCAAACCCCTCCCCAGCCCCAGCCCTTGGTAACCAGCATACTTATTACTTCTGTAACGTTTAAAGACTCAGTAAGGAACTAAGACCATGTGGTATTTCTCTTTCTGCGCTTGGCTTATTTTGCTTACCGTGATGTCCTCCGTGTTCATCCACGGAGTCTCAAATGGAAAGATTTCTATTTTTTTTTTTGCGGGTCTGGGGATGGAAGCCAGTAGCATTCGACCTCCAAGCTACAACCCCTGCCCTATATTTTATTCTTTATTTTGAAACAGGGTCTCACTGAGTTGTGGAGGGCCTCACTAAGTAGCTGAGGTTGGCTGTGAGCCTGCGATCCTCCTGTCTCAGCCTCTCAAGTACTGGGATTACAGGCCTGAGCCACCACTCCTGGCTTGCAGATTTTTTTTTTTTTTTTTATGATGTTAAGTTTTACTAGTTCTCGATGGATTCTGGATATCAATCCCTGCTTTAGTCTGTTATATTTGCTGCGGGAATAAAATAGCCCAGACTAGAAGTACAGGGTTGAGTGGTTACGACAGAGACCGTCCGGTTCCCAAAGGCTAACGTATTTACTGTCTGGCCTTTACAGGGACATATTTGCTGGTTCCTATTTTAGAGGATGCAGTGTAAACATCTCAAGCTTTAAAGGAGAAAAACGAACCTGATTTAGTTCAAACTGGTGCTTAGCAGTGCTCCTGGGTGGGCAGGACTCAGGAACATTGAGACAGTTAGCTAGTGTCTTCAATAGAGACTTAACTGCCCCGGGTTCCCAGGCTGTCTGGCTCCACCTTTATCAGGAAGCCCCGGACAAACATAATAGCCTGATTATAGCCTAAAAGACAGGACCAACGCTTAGCAAAACAACACGCTTAGCCATTTCTGTTCTTGGTTTCCATGGCTTAGGAGTATTCCAAATATCTCCATCGTTTTAACTGATTCTTTTTAGCCAACAATTGTGACTCCTTAACCTGAACTTAGATTTGTTGTTGTACTGGAGGTTGAACCCAAGGCTACTGTACCGCCAAGCTACGCCCCCTCCCCTGGATTGAAAGACGGTCTCGCAGAGTTGCTGACGTCTCTCTGAGTTGTTGAAGCTGACACTCTCTGCGAGTTGCACTGAGGTCCTGGATTTCAGGTTCTGATGAGCTAGAGAGTTAATCTGAGCGACACCAGTGGAGTTCCTCTTCTTGTTTCTAACTGGGTTGTAATAAATACTATAAATTAATGTTACAAGGTGGATTTTGTTTGACCAACCTGATGGTGTCTTTTCTAGCCCTTAGGAAAGACTGGCGATGTATGGTTGGGCGTGGTGGCGCACGCTTGTCATCCCGGCATTTGGGAGGCAGAGACCAGAGGATCGCGGTTCGTGGACAGCCTCAGCTACTTAGTGAGGCCCTCCACAACTCAGTGAGCATGTGAAGCTGCGGCGCTCCTGCCTCAGCCTCCCAAGCACTGGGATTACAGGTGTCCGTCACCCTGCCCAGGCCTGAATTTGGATTTTGGGGGCAGTTCTTAAAGCGCTCCATCGAGCCGCAGCTGCCGCAGCAGTCACATGCAGCGTATTGTCTTTTGAGGTTGTTGAGACAAGGTCCAGACGGGCGCTCCACAGCCCTGTGAACGGGACCTCGAAAAAGGAAATCCACCCGGAGCTGGGCTGCCTTTGCCCGGGCACCTGGTTCTTTAGGGCTCCCTCGACCCACGTCAAAACCTTTCCAGACCCCCATCTTGATTCTCAGTAACAGCAGGGCAGGGAAATCCTGCCTTTAATTGGTGCATGACGCAGTAACAGCGGGGCAGGGAAATCCTGCCTTTAATTGGAGCATGACAGCCTCACATTATTGATGCGGGCACAGCCTGTGGGTGGTGGTGTTCGCTCTTTGGTCGCTTTTGCCTGGTCCTCTTAAAGGCTTCTTCAGGTTCGCCCCGGCGGCAGAGGGTACGGCCCTCTCGTGTGGCACAGAGTTTGCTCATGTCCCTGGCCACGGTTCCACCATGGGCACCTCATCGATCACGCTTCTCACCTGGGTGAGTGTGGTTTATGTCAACGTCGTACATCCTGTTGAATCTAATTCATTAATATTTATTATCATTATTTTGGAGCTGAAGAGAGGGACATCCTTGGACAGTGGTATCTAAGACCCACAGTCCCTTCTGATTTAAACCTCTTGGGGTCAGCCGGGCGTGGTAGTGCACGCTTGTGATCCCCGTGCTTGGGAGGTGGAGACAGGAGGATCGCACAGGTTCGAAGCCAGCGGTGCTGGCTTAAGAGACCCTGTTTCAATAAATAAATAAATAAATAAATAAATAAATAAATAAATAAATAAACCTCTTGGGGTCTCATCAGCCACCAATGGACACAGCGTGGATGGGGCCCTTGCTGGCCTTCCTCCCTAACACTCTCTGCGAGTTGCACTGAGGTCCTGGATTTCAGGTTCTGATGAGCTAGAGAGTTAATCTGAGCGACACCAGTGGAGTTCCTCTTCTTGTTTCTAACTGGGTTGTAATAAATACTATAAATTAATGTTACAAGGTGGATTTTGTTTGACCAACCTGATGGTGTCTTTTCTAGCCCTTAGAAAAGACTGGCGATGTATGGTTGGGCGTGGTGGCGCACACTTGTCATCCCGGCATTTGGGAGGCAGAGACCAGAGGATCGCGGTTCATGGACAGCCTCATCTACTTAGTGAGGCCCTCCACAATTCAGTGAGACCCTGTTGCAAAAAAAAAAAAAAAAAAAAAAGACTAAAAATTAGGGCTGGGGATGTAGCTTGGAGGTACAGTGCCCCGGGTTTCATCCCCAGTACCACACACACACACACACACACACACACACACACACACACACACACAGAAAACGAAAAGACTGGCGATGTAATTTTGCTTGTTTTTCCTCTAGCTGTCATTTTCAGAGAATTTTAGATTTATGGAAGAGTTGGAAAGATCATTTAGAAAGGTCCTTTGTAAGGTTCATCTGCCTTCCCTAGCATTCATATCTTTTTTTTGTTTGATTTTTTTTTTTTTTTTTTTGGTTTGTTTTGTGGTCTTGAGGATTGAACTCAGGGCTGTTCTTCCTCTGAGCTATACCCCAGACCTTTTAAAATTTAATTTAACTTAATTAAAAAAAATTTTTTTGGTGGTACTGGGGTTCCTGGAAACCCTTCTACCTCCGGGCTACACTCCCAGACCTATTTTTATATTTTTATTTGGAAACAAGCTCTCTTAGGCCAGTGCGCGGCTGGCTTCGAACCTGCGTGATCCTCCTGTCTCTGCCTCCCAAGCGCCGGGATTACAAGTGTGCGCCACCACGCCTGGCTTTATTTTATTTTATTTTGAAACAGAATCTCACTAAGTTGCTGGGGGCTGGCCTTGAACCTGTGATCCTTCTGTCTCAGCCTCCCAAGTAGGATTGCAGGCACGTGCCCCCATGCCTGGTATGTTCATGTCTCATATAACTGGTACAATATTCCAAACAAAGAAATGAATGCTGGTTACTTTTCTACCAATGTCCTATCCAGGACCAGGCCCAGTGCACCACATCGCAGCATCCCTCAAGGCCCCTTGGTCTGCTCTTCTTTGAGGCCAGCCTCTATTCTGTCTCAGCCTCCCAAGTGCTGCGATTACAACAGGGTGCCACCACACCCAGCTTCATCGCATCTTTTTAAAATAAAACTTTTATCATTTGTGATGAGAATACTTCAAATTCTCTTTGGCAATTTGAAATACACAGAATATTAACTCTGCCACTCTGCTGTGCAATAAAGCACCACAACACGTTCCTAGCTAACCATGAGTTTATATACCCAGCAACCAACAGTGCCTCTAACCCATCCTTCCCGGGCCTCTGGTAACTGCCCTTCTCCTCAATTTCAGGGGCTCAAATTTTTCATATTCCACATATAAAAGGCATCGTGTCTTCTCTTATTTAACTTAGCATATATCTCTAGTTCCATCCATGTTATTGCAATATATATATATACATATATATGTAATAGGCATTTATTTCTCATTTAACCTGTATTTTTGTTTTGTTGTGGAACTGGGGATTGAACCCGGGGCCTCGCACATGCCAGGCAGGTGCTCTACCACTGGGCTACACCTCCAGCCCCTGTATTTTCGAAGTAAACTTTTCTTTTCTTATTTTTCCCCCAGTGCTGGGGATGGGACCCAGGCCTTCACACACGCTAGGAGAGCAGTCCACCACCTAGTACGCATCCAACCTAGAATACATTTTTAAGAAAAGAAAAAAAAAAGACATTATTTTTAGATTAGTTTTAATTTTACAGAAAAATCAAGGAGAAAGTATGAAGAGTTCTCCTG
>NW_027664490.1:0-18000 GCF_963383645.1 Muscardinus avellanarius
GCTGGAATATAAAAAGCGCATGTAATAATTAATATAACAGCAGCTAGAAGTGCCTGAGGTCAGTAGTTGCTACATCTATATTGCATGTAAACAAAGTATTAGCCAAAATTACTTTCAGAGGGCCCTAATTACATCTGTTTTAATTTAATTTAGTCTGATTTAATGATACCTTTTATATGAATTTGCTTCATGGTTACTCTGTGGATTGCAATTTCCTTTCCCTGAGAAGAATGTATAAGAAAGGGATAATTGTAAACTTTTAAAACCCATATGTATGCATATATATGTATATATGTATACACACACAAAATATATGTATGTATTTTTTTTGGAACTGCGAGGTTGAACCTGGGGCATCCAAGTTACACTTCTTACTCTTTATTTTAACAGGATCTCCCTAACTTGCTGAGGCTGCCCTCAGACTTCAATCCTCCTATCTTGTCCTTCCAAGTACTGGGATGATAAGTGTGTGCCACTGCCCTGGGCCAAAGCTATGGTGTCTTATTGTATAGAGACTTTAATCAGCAGTATTTAATAGATATAAAGTCAGTAATTTAAGACTCATTTCAACTTTTATTTATTTAGTTTTGGTACTAGAATTGAACCCCAGAGGATTCTACCTCTGATCTATACCCACAGACCTATTTTATTTTCTTTTTAAACAACAGCTCTATTTTATCTTATATTTTCTTTTGGAACAGGGTCTCCTTAAGTTGCTGAGACTAGCCTTCAATCTGTTATCCTTCTGTCTCAACCTCCAAGTACTGGATTTACAGGCATATGCCACCATGCCCAGCTTTTTGTTTAATTTGTAAATGTGAAATTTTCATACATTGAAGTACAGATTTCTGTGTGTGTGTGTGTGTGTGTGTGTGTGTGTGTGTGTGTGTGTGTGTGTTGCTGAGACTTGAACCTAGGGGCATTCGACCTCCGAGCTACACCTCCAGCCCTGTTTTATGTTTTATTCTGAAACGCCTTGCCAAGTTGTTGAGCACCTCACTAAATTACTGAGGCTGGCTTCGAACCTCAATCCCTCTGTCTCAGCCTTACAAGTTTTGGGATTATAGACATGTACCACCACTCCTGGTTAGGACACAAATCTTAGTAGTCTACGCCTGATTTGACAAGAATCTCTGTGTAACCAGAACTCCTGCCAAAACACAGAGTAGTATTACCATTGAGGCAGCTGCCCAAGTCCGCCCCGGCCTCACCGTACCCACAAGCCTCCTGTTCTGCTGTTTTGATTCTCCTTATCCTAGGTTAGATTTGCCTGTCCAGAGCCTCATGCAAATATAGTCTCATGATATGTACTGTTTTGCTTAAGGCTTATTTTACTCATAAGCTTAACTTTAAGGAATGACTTTTCCAACAGATAGAAGCTATGCGATCGCTAATTAGGTAAGAAACAGAGTGTTCTTTTTGCAAAGAAGACGAGAAGTAAAAAAAAAAAAAGTAAATAAATTAACCAGGCATGGTGGCTCATGCCTGTGATCCCAGTACTTGGGAGGATGAGACAGGACAGTTGCAATTTCGAAGCCAGCCTCACAGTTTGGCAAGGCCCTCAGTTACTTAGTGAGAGCCTGATTCAAAATAAAAATAAAAAAAAAAATAGGGCTGGGGCCTACCTCAGAGTTAGAATGCCCCTGGATTGAATCCCCAGTACCCTCCCCCTCTACATAATAATGAATTACTGTTTAAAAATAATTCTTGTTAGAGATTTAATTGAATTTTAATTGAGATCATAACAGATTCATAGTTGTAAGAAATAATATAGCCTTCACCCAGTTTCCCTCAATGGTGACATTTTGCAAAACTATACTGTAATAGTATTACCAGGATATTGACATTGATGCAGTTTATCCGTCTTATTCAGACTTCCAGTTTATTTGTACTGGAACATACATTCATATATGTGTGTGTGTGTATTGAGTTCTATGTTTTTAATCTCTTTAATGTTTGTATTTTTACCACCATGATAAAGATGCTGACTTGTTTCAACTCCCAAAGATTCTCTCCTGTTGACTTTTTGCAGTTTTTTTGTTGCCCTTTGTCATTGCTTTCCTAAACCCACTTCCCGCTCTCCCCCTCCTCCTCTCCTAGCCCCTTGAAACCACTAATTGGTTCTCCATTTCTAAGAATTTTTGTATATATAAGCAATTATGTAGTTCCTTACTTTTACGGATTGGTTTTTAAAAAATCTCTCCCATTCTCTGGAGATTTGGCCCAAGTTGTCACTGCTTCAGTAGTTTCTTCCTTTTTATGGTGGGGCATGGTACCAGCAGTACCACCTTGGTACCATGGTGGGTTTAACTGTTCACCTGTCCAAGGATATCTGGGTGGTTTCCAGATGTGGGTTAATACGAATGAAGCTGCTATGGACATTTGTGTATAAGTTTTTTTTTTTATATGAACATAAGTTTTCATTTCTCTGGAATAAATGCTCAAGAGTGAAATTTTTGGATCAAATGGTAATTGCATGTTTAGTTTTATAAGAAACTGCCAAGTCATGTTCCAGAGTAGCTATACTCTGTTACATCCCGTCAGCAAAATGAGGGGCCCAGTTTCTTTCCCAAATACTCACCTGCACTTGATGCTGTCATTCTTTTTGGTTTTAGACGTTCTGATAGGAATGAAGTATTATCTTCTTGTAGGCTTAATTTGGATTTCCTGATAGTTAATGATACTGAACATTGCTTCACATGTTTATTTGTCAATTGTAAGTCCTCTTTGGGGAAATGTCTGTAAATCTCTTCTTCATTTTCTTGTAGAAAATAATTTTAAAATATATGTTTAAGAGAAAAATTATATAAAGTATAACCCCCTCAAAAAATAAGCCCATTAAGAGCATTAAGGAAAAATATTTACGAAATATCTCAGTTGGCTTATGTGATATGATTACACAGACACATCAAGGTGCAGGTGAAAGTTGTGCACCCATGGGTAGAAATCTTGGCAGCTTTCTGGAGTTTCTGCAGTTCCTGTGTCAATAGCTCAGGCTTGCTGTGGCCCTTGCCTTCCCAGTTGGCATTCTGCCTCTTTTCTTCCACGCCAGACCTTCTGTTCTTAATATTTATTTCCTCTCCAACAAGCCACCGTAGTGACAGTTCTACTAGTCCTGAACTAGTTTGATTCTGAAGTAGACCCACGGATTCCTTAAGTGGGTCTTAGGAACCATGTATATTCTTCCTTTTTTTTTTTTTGGTGGTACTGGGGTTCCTAGAAGCCCTTCTACCTCTGGGCTACACTCCCAGACCTATTTTTATATTTTTTTAAATTTGGAAACAGGGTCTCTTATGCCAGCGCAGCTGGCTTCGAACCTGCGCGATCCTCCTGTCTCCGCCTCCCAAGCGCGGGGATTACAAGCGTGTGCCACCACACCTGGCGGAACCACGTGTATTCTATCCTGTTATTCTGTACACCTTGGGACTTGTGCATCTAGGTGTGCACAGTTTTGTAGTGTTGGGTTCTATCATTTGAAGAATAAAAGACAAGCAGTCTAGAGACAGCAGAAAACCTTAATGGTAATGAATGCCCCGCAGACTGACACATCAGTCATCGGAACACTGCTGTAGACAACACATATCTGACCAAATTATAGGGTAGGAAGGAGCCCACAGCTTAGTGACAACAAGACCTGAGTTTGTGTCCTTGTTCTGGTATTACTGACTTAGTAATATTGGGCAAATTACTCAATGTCTCTGAGTCTCCAATTAATTATTTGTGAAATAAGGTCCTCATTTCCTTACTACCTTGCACAGTGGGGTATTGCAAGGATCAAGCGGGATAACACAGTTTCTTTGTCAATGATAAAGCGGTACACAGATCTAAGTTCTTGTTTTATGATAATTGTACGTTTCCTCCCCACAACTAAAGAAAAGAGAAATAAAACCTGGAAGAGAAACCTTTTAATAGAATGAGGTCAGATGAGCATTGTGTTTCCTAAGGGAGGGAATAAATCCTATGGCATTGTATTTTTAGATGTGATTTTAATTTTGTTTGGTAGGCACGGCACTGCTGTAAGATTTAATCACCTGGCAATAATTGCTCTTCAAATGGGAGATAATATGGTCACCGAGTAGAGCTTTGAAAAGAGTTAAAATTGAGTTGGATCCTACTTGGTTAAATTCTAGGCTTAAAGATGGGTTATGAATCGATATGAATGGATATGAACCTCACCTGGTCATATCCCTCTCCACTCTTGTTTTTTTTTTTTTTTTTTTTTTTTGGTGGTACTGGGGTTCCTGGAAGCCCTGCTACCTCTGGGCTACACTCCCAGACCTATTTTTACATTTTTATTTGGAAACAGGGTCTCTTAAGCCAGTGTGCGCGGCTGGCTTCGAACCTGCGCGATCCTCCTGTCTCCGCCTCCCAAGCGCGGGGATTACAAGCGTGCGCCACCACGCCCGGCTCCACTCTTGTTTTTATTACCAGCTAGAGTAGCCTTGTGCTACAGTGGAGAAGCCAGATGTTGCTACACCTGTACAAGGCTTGCTGTTAACTGTGAGTGGCCTGAACCAAAGGCTGGATCCCTCTCTTTATTACTAATATAGATCCAAATGAAATTGTTAATTTGCCACTTACACCATCAAATTACGTAGATGCCTGGCTTTGAATAGCAATTGACAATACACAGTTAATTCAGGGTAGTTGGTATCCTTGTCTGGAAATTTAAACCTTTGCACAAAAGGTTGATGAGGGTCTGCTCTGTGGTGAAGTTGTTTATTATAAAATAATCTTACTGGTAAGCCGGGCGTGATAGTGCACACTTGTAATCCCAGTAGTTGGGAGGCTGAGCCAGGAGAATTGCAGGTTTGAGGTCTGCTTCAGCACTTCAGCAAGACACTCTTAGCAATACCCTGTTTCAAAATAAAAAAAATAAAATAAAATAGGTGTGGGGTTGTAGCTTAGAAGTATAATGCCCCAGGATTCATTCCCCAGTATCATATACACATGTAAAAGATGATGATAGTGGTAGATAGCAGTAATGTTATCGGTAGCAACAGATTACAGATTGTATAAAGCCAAGAGCCAGTTTACACACAGCTAGTTCTTTCACCCAGAAATGAGTTTGGGAAATGTATTTTTGTGATTTGGAATAATTTTAAGGTCTGAAGGCTGCTCTCAGGATCCGATGAGATTAATGTACATGCAGTGCTTTGGAAATTGTAATTTGCTGTGCAAACTTTGTTGTCAGTTGTAGAGGAGGGGGTGGAGGGGCTGATACTTGCAGAAGTGAAAGGGTTTGTCTATGGAGCTTAAAAACCTAGATTTGTCTATGAATGTTTCCAGCTAGCTCCTGGAAAATGTTGGAAATAAGTTTTTTTTTTTTTTTAAATTTCATTCTAGACTTCGTGTCTATTGGCGTTAGCTTGCTCTTGGAACACACAGCCATGAATCGAATCAGCGTCTCTTTTACATTTAACAATTCAATTCTATATAGTGACACTGATAAAATTGTCCCTTAAATCTGGGAGGACCGATGCAATGACTTCAGCTAGTGCAACAGGGAGTATCTTAGCTTAATGGAAACCCAGCCAGTGATTAGATTAGGCGGCAGGAAGGGGATCAAATGGATTATGGAAAAACGGGGAAGGAAGTGGATTGAGTCATTATGCTTTTAGTTACAGTGTATTTTTACAATTGATTCTGTGGGTGGTATGTTGTTTAATTCATTACAGCTTTTAAGGACCACTTTCAGATTAAAAGCATGAATGACGGAGCCTCTAACCAAACTCTAATCCCAGCTATAGTAAGCGATGACTTTATTATGTCTTTTAATCTGAAATAGATGATGGCTTTTCTGTAGCTTTGGACTTTGTAAATGTTTATTTCCTTTACAATGCTGAGGGCTTATTTTGCTTTCTTTGCAAACTTCTAAAGTGGTTGCTTCCTGCCCTTTAATATAGGATATTGGTACTTTAAAATATGTGCATGTTTTAAAGGAGAATTGCATTAGGAATTTGACGATTGAAGCTCATGCTTTTCCCTTTATTTTTACTTATTTTTGTACTAGTGAGGATTGAACCCAGGGACATTCTCTTTCTAAACCACACCCCTAGCCCTTTTTTCCTTTTTATCTTGAAACAGGTTTCACTAAATTGCCCAGCTTGACCTTGAACCTGTGATCTTCCAGGCTCAGCCTTCTGAGTATGAATACTGGGATTATAGGCCTGTGCCACTGTGCCTGGCTTTATCATGCTTTTATTAAGAATCAGAGCCTGGCGTGACACACGCTTGTACCTGTGATCCTCCCGTCTCAGCCTTCTAAGTACTAGGATAACAAGTGTTTGCCACCATGTCTAGCTATTCTTTTAAATTTTGAAACAGGATTCCAGTAAGTTGCTGTAAGTCTTAATGATTGCTGAAGCTGGCCTGGAACCTGCAACCTCCTATCTCAGCCTCCTGAATACTGGGATTGCAGGTATGCGCCTGGCTAGTATCTGATCTTATATTAAGTATGTATTTGCTGACTGGCTTATAGTTGGCTTCTCTGCTAGAATAAAAACATTATTTCTCAAGGCCTTTAGAGTTATCCATTTAGACAAGAACTGTGCCTGGCACTTACACAAGTATTTGTTTGACTAATTAAGGTAATTTCACAAAACAAACAGAACTCACTGGTGAGATAGGGTCTCCCAACGGTTAAGTTCATTTCAGAGTCTAAACTTGGTGTCTTTGAAACTGGACTTATCTCCTTCTGGTCTAAATGACACTGTCTTTTGTCCTACTAAAGGAAAAACTCCTAAAAAAAACATCATTTGGGGGAGGAAGAAAGGCAAATGGGTATGGGTGTCAGGTTATCGAGTAAATACTGGCACATTTTACAGCCTACAATGGGGAGTGTTTATTTTGTTTAAATGTGTATTTGGCCTGACCTTGCAGTCCTTATGTAGTTGCCTAAATGTTAATGAATGTTTATAATGTGGACTCTACCCTGAAAGCTCTTAGAATATAAATATTTGAGCCATATGTTAGAAAATAACCAGAGCATTTTTAGGTCTTTTGGGATTATGGAGGGAAATGCCCTGATTTATTGACAAAAGTTTGAAATTTGGAGTCCTGGGTTCTGTTTCCATTTCCACTTTTGACAGCCTTTCACAAAATTCCTGTGTTTAATAGTTGTTTAATAAAATGGTACTAATTGTTTTAGAAATAATACTTTTATATCACTTAGACTTTTCTGTGCTTCTGTTGCTTTGACTTACTCTTCTGTTAGCCTGTCCTTCAGATTTTTCAGCCCTGTTTTTCTTTAAATGTGCTAAGTTCCCATTTTAGTACATGTGCAGGTACATGTGTGTGTCTATGTGTGTGTGTATTTGTGGGGAGTTTGATTCTATCTTATTTTTCTGCTTCACCTTTATATAAGATTCACCTGAAAAACAAGCCAACAAACAATTGTAGTACTTAAAATATAAACTAGTATAACTGTACCTCATGTAGCAAATATAATTGCTTTTTAAATTTTTTATATGCTTTTATTGGTGCATTCTAGTCTTATATCATAATGTAAATCATATTGACAGTGACATCCATGCACAGGGTACTTGGTACAGCCACTCCTGCTTCCCCACTTCCCCCTTTCCCAGTACAGAGTACTGAGATGGACATTGGTATTTTCATATATGTACACATAGTTGATGGTAGTAATTCTATGAACGTCATTCTCCCTACCCTACTTCCCTTAGACCACCTCCACTGAGGCTTCTCCTCCATTACTTGGAGTCCTTCTGGATTCCGGTTACTCCCTAGCTTGGACATATTAGAGAAAACATGACCCTTCACTTCCTATGGCTGGCTGATCTCAATGTTATCAAGGTCTTTCCATTTTCTTGCAAATGACATAATTTTGGTCTTCTTTATTGCTGAGTGGAATTTCATTGTGTGTATATCCCATAATTTTGTAACTCATTCATCTGTCGATGGACCTAGGTTGGTTCCATAATTTGGCTATTGTGATTTGTGCTGCTATAAACATGAGTATGCATATATTACTGTAGTGCTCTGACTTCTGATTTCAACCCCTTTGGAAAGATACCCAGGAGTGATATGGCTGGATCATAGCAAATAGAATTTCTAAAGTAAAAAAAAAGAAAAAAAAAAGGAAATAGACAGATATTGATGGGGGATGGGAAAGGATGTTTCAAATGAAAGCAATCCGAGGACAGTGTCCTCTGAAACAGAGACCAAAAAGGCTGAAGCTTAGACCTCAGACAAAGGTGCCCTCTATAAAGAAATCCCATGTCCCAGCATTAGTGCTATCAGGGCTTTGATGTCAGACTTCTTTCTGTCTGTGGTGTGTTTGGTGAATTTTTAACTAAATGGGCTTCACACTTGGAGCAATGGAACAGACTATAAACAATGTCTAAACCACTTGAGAATTCCAAAGGCCTGACTCAGCTCCATCTTTCTCTTGGCTGTCTCACTGCCCTCCCCTCTCTGCTGGGCTTTCTCGAGGTGTGGTCCCAGGACCACCAGCATCTGATCACTTATGGCACTTGATCAAACTGAATTCCTGGCTTCCGCTGTAGACCTGCTGAATCAGAAGCTATGGGGGAAGAATTTGCAGATCGTGGATTTTAACGGGGACCTCTCAGGTGGTTCTTAGGCATGTTCTAGTTTGAGAGCCCCTGATAGATTCCTAGTTCAGTACTGTTTCTTCTTCTAGGGTAGCGGTTGACTGTATAGCTTTTTGTAGACCTTGTCATGATGTGAATGGAAGCGATTAAAACCAAAATAGGAAGGGAGACCACTTTTCTCTTTCCAGATCCAGCTTCTTAAAAAGTTTGTAGGAGGAAGCGGGGTGTGGTGCCTCATGCCTGTAATCCCAGTACTTGGGAGGCTGAGCATGAAGATCATAGGTTTGAGACCAATCCCAGCAACTTAAGGAGGCCCTCAGCAATTTAGTGAGACCCTGTTGCAACATAAAAATAAAACAGGGCTAGGGGTGTCGCTCAGAGGTAAAATACCCTTGAATTCAATTCATAGTCACACATATTGATAGAAGAAACAGAGAACTCATGGGTTCATTTCTTCACAGTACCTGCCCTTTGGCAGCCCATCCGGTATGCACTAGGGACAGCCATACGGACTTCAGTGGTGCACATCACAGCCAAGGTGCAGTCTGGGCGACCAGCCCAATGTGTTTCATACTCAGCATGAGCCGGGACTGATTTTCCAATATGGGATGACAACAAGGGCTTTTGGGTGTGGTTGACTGATGTGGACTCTTTCTCTGCATGGTACTGGGCTCTTCGGAGAGATCTGAGTACAAACACCTGCTACAGTCTCTAAAATGGAGTTCTTGTGGTTGTAGCCTTGTAATGTTCATTGAATGAAGAATCTCTTTACGAGCCTCAATTTCCAGTGTGTGGCAGACGCAAGTGTACGATCTGCCTGAGCCTTTCATGGGTAGGGGGCAGGGACATACTATTTTTACAATGCTGGGGATCAAACCCAGGGCCTTGGGTATGTCCAGCAAATGCTCTACCACTGAGCCATGCCCCAACCCTGAGGACATCCTTAAAAACCCATCAGTCGGCCGGGCGGGGTGGCGCACGCTTGTAATCCCCGCGCTTGGGAGGCAGAGACAGGAGGATCGCGTAGGTTCGAAGCCAGCCTCCCTGGCTTAAGAAACCCTGTTTCCAAATAAAATATAAAACAGGTCTGGGAGTGTAGCCCAGAGGTAGAAGGGTTCTATCCCCATTACCACCAAACAAACAAACAAACAAACAAAAAACCCAAAACAAACAAACAGAACCTATCAGGCAGGAATTCTGGGGGTTTCAGCTAATCATGGGAAAACTGAGGTTTGTTGTCCCATGTGGGGCCCCTGGGATGAAAGGAAAAAAAGCAATTTCACTGGTTGAATTCAAACAAGCCAGCTGGTGTGTGCGGGAACCAATTGCATCATTCCTAGAAAGGGGCTGTGTGAAGCTTTGCAAGGCCACCTGCACGAAGCAGTGTAGAAAGCGTTGGAGCTCCCAGACGTTCTCTGTGTTCTTCCATTAACCATTCCCAATTGATGAGAGGTTAATCAGCCAAGCACAGTCAGGGGAAGTCACCAATCTTTTTTTTTTTTTTTTTGGTGGCACTGGGGTTCTTGGAAGCCCTTCTACTTCCGGGCTACACTCCCAGACCTATTTTTTATATTATTATGTGGAAACAGGGTCTCTTAAGCCAGCGCGGCTGGCTTCGAACCTGCGCGATCCTTCTGTGTCTGCCTCCCAAGCGCGGGGATTACAAGCGTGCGTGCGCCACAACGCCCAGCATTGATGCAGACAGATGGGCTAGGTCAAGAAAACGTGTTAGAGTACTTCACTACCTGGCCACTTTTTCTAGCAAGTATTATTTTAGAAAAAATTTATTAAAAGGCTTGAGGAAACCCAGTGACTTAGGAGGTATACTTTTTTTTTTTTCTCCTTTGGTATGATAAAGCATATCGGCCCGATTACCCTAAAACTGTAGGTTGGAACCCGGAGTATGACCAAGTGGTTGGGTATTGGTAATGTAAATGCAAGCTGGGCACCTGGGAGCTGCTGGCAGCCTTTGTTTCTCTTTCCAAAGCTTACCCCAGTCATGTGGGTTCAGGGAGGTGACCATCCTAGAAGAGATTCACAGATTTTGTTGCAACCCAATCTTTTTTTTTTTGGTGGTATTGGGGTTCCTCGAAACCCTTCTACCTCTGGGCTACACTCTCAGACCTATTTTATTTTTATACTTTTTAAATTGGAAACAGGGTCTCTTAAGCCAGCGCGGCTGGCTTCGAACCTGTGTGATCCTCCTGTCTCCGCCTCCCAAGCACGGGGATTACAAGCGAGCGCCACCACGCCCGGTGTGCAACCCAATATTGACTTTGGTTCCTATGACTGCTTCGAGAAAGCAGAATGCTTCACCTTCCAGGTCAAAATTTGGATTCTCTGTCTGGTTTGTAGGATTGTGGGAAGATTGAAATCAGACAATATTTATACACCCTCTGTCTACTTCCTGGTACACTATCAGATCTTTGGCAAAATGAGGGCTCCTCCCCAAGTGAAAAAATAAGATATACTGATACAGGAGGAGAAATTAGCGCAAAGGTGATATGCTCTGGTGCTGTGTGTAAACAGCCTTTGAATTTTTCTTTCCTTCTACTAGTTTTCACGTGAATGAAACCCTCAAGTGTTCTTCTACCTCTCAGCAGTGCCTGCAATTGTGTGGGAGAGTCAAATTCTTTGCGTTTATTCTTTCATACTTGTCCTGTGGATGCAACCATTGAACCAATGAACCCATAAATAGTATTGCATTCAGAAGTGGGGAGAGATGGTCCCCAAATGGCAGAGCCTCTGCCCACCATTTCTTTGACAGCATAACAATAAGCTGAATCAAGTGTGCTAAGAGTCTTCTTGTCCCTTGGACATTTTAAAGGAGTAGGTGCATGATATTTACATCTCCTTGCTCTGGGAGTCTTTGCTTTTTCTGTGTTGGGGCTGAGGAAGGACCAGGTGATAAAAATTTTGGAGATGGCTCATCCCCAGTGCTGGGTGTGGAGAGCCAGCCCCCGCTTGGTCTGTAGGGAGGGAAGGACAGACAGCTGCATGTCAAGCGGCTGTGGTAGTGCTAGGACTCCAGAGTGTCCCTTGAGGGGTGGGGGGGTGGCGAGTGTATGTTTGGATTCCAGCTCTTTGTGCTGGGGGTTTAGACTTTTTGAGAGGCACAGCTTGACTAAGATTAGCCGAAGCGACGTCTTTAATTGAACAAGTAACAGCTATTGGGCCAACCGGCTATAATTAACTCTGATGCTTGGGAATTCCTGGGCCATTCTTTGGTTGGTCGGCTTGTGCTTTGATCCTTCAAAATGTGTGCACACGAATTACAGCAGAAGAGAAATGTCTGTGTTTCACGTTAAATATTACCAGACCATTCTTTTCGTTAAGTGCCGGGGCATTTTCAGCTCACAGAAAGATGGATTGGCGAGGAACACGGCGTGCCCTGCCGAGGGTGTTGTCAGTCCTAGCAACGTGGTACTTTCAGGGTCACCTAGCTCTCTACCATGGCTAGGCACATATTTGGGATGTTAAGTAATAGGACAGAGGATGGAGATGACTCAAAAATGATTATTAAGGGAAAATAAATTTACCTCAATCTTGAAGCCAGCTCACTACCTACTGGGATATAATTTTGCATGAACGAGATACTCCTGACTCAGAATAACTGGAGGTTTGCCAGGTTTTCATTGTACTGCAGGTTTCTCGTGTTTTACTTCTTCATATATATACACCTGATGCTAATATGAAAAGTAACCTACTACGAGCACTGGCTTGGCTTGGATGAGGTTGAAGGGTGTCTCTCTCTGCTTTTTAGAATTTTGGAAACAGTGTAGTGGTAGTGAGAGGTGGGAGAATCTTTAAGAATAGGGCTTAGTGCAAGATAATGAGGTCATGAGAGATGCTGCCTCCAGAAGGAATTAATTCTGGTCTCTCAGAATGGTTAGTTTTTGTGAGAGTGTGTTATTGTAGAAAGAGAAGGCCCCATTCACCTTCTGTTTTCTGCTTTCTTGTCTCACCATTGCCACAAGACCCTCACCAGAAGTGGAACAAGCATTGCTGCCTGCTCGTTGACTTCCAGTTTCCAAACCTATGAGTCAAACTTTTTTCCCCTCTATAGGTTACCCAGCCTCAGGTATTTTGTCATAGCAACAGAAAACAGATTAAAGCAGTCACTTTGGGCAGAGCCCTTAGTTTAGTTTTCCCACTTACAGAGTAGGTACACCTCCTTGATAGACTGATATGGGATCAAATGAAATAAATGTACACGGAATTGCCTTTGAAACGTTAAAGTTCTTTATCAATTAAATACAAAGAAAAAGTAGCCTCAAATAAGCCAAATAGCATTCATTTATGTGTTTAAAGTCTTAATCACTTATCCCCCAGGTAAATACTTTCCAAGGAGGGTTCTCACCTCTAGGTACCTACCCCTTTTGTTAGAATCTCTTTTTACCCATTTTAGTTCTGATATTTTGGAACTTTAAGACCTTAGGTGACAGACTTCCTGCTGTATGAGGTATGCTGATAAGCTGAAATTATTGCTAGTTAGTAGAAGCAATACAACTATTTGTTGTTGTTTCTCCCATTTTCTCTTCTTTCATTCATTTGAACATATATACTAAAGTTTTGTATATCAGCCCAGATTTTTTTTTTTAGTGGCCCTAGGGATTGAGCTCAGGGGCATTCTCCCTTTGAGCTATACCCCCAGCCCTTTTTTCTATTTTTTTTTTTTAAACAGTATCTTGCTAGGTTGTTAAGAGTCTCACACTGTTGTCGAGGCTGTCCTCAAAACTGCAATTCTTCTGTCTCAGCCTCCCAAGTCCTGGGATTATAGATGTGCCACCATGCCCAGCCAGCCCAGACTTTTATAACAAAATTTGCATATATGATTTGAATCCATTTTCTCCAGAAAACAATATTTCATATTTTACTTTTAGTTTAACACAGATAAAGCAATTCTTATTTATAGTTTTATCTCTCTCTCTCTCTTTGCATTTGAGAGTTAAGAACCTGAACAAACCTTACCATGTTTATTTTGACCTTGCATCTTTTATGGGTGCTGAAATGAGGTTTCTCTAGTTTAGTTTGCAGATTCCCATCATTCTGGTCACCATCTTCCTGCGTGTTGGGTTAAAAAGGCGATTTCGAGCAATTGCTGTTGAGTTTGCTTAATTATTTCACAGCGTCTGTGCCCACCCGCCTCTTGCCCAAAAGTTATTAGCCCATCAACGACAACAAGTATGGGCCAAGTTTTCTATAAGCCTGCAAGCACAGAGACATGCCCCTCCCCCTGGCTTCCTTAGCTGTGTTTGGTTTTGTTCTGCGCAGCATCAAATTTACACTTGTCCTTTTCTGGTAGAGACACGTGTGGGAAGGCAGAGACAAGATCATAACATTGAGATTGAATGTGTCTCTCAATCTTCACATCCTTAACTGGTTGCTTTGATGCATCTGAGTCTGCTATAAAATGCTAGGGGAGGAAGGAAGGCAACCGGCGAGAATCAAAGCGGAAGAAAGATCAGGGTAGGACTCGGTGACATTTGAGGGTAAGTTTTGGAGCTGTTGCAAGAGTTATGGCTGCCTGTGACTGTTTGGCCTGGCTGCATGTCAGGGCCTTTAACTTCAGAATAACAGAGCCTTTAAGAGAATGCATTCATTTAGAAAACTCCTCATTAATTTAATTTATGGAAGGAGAGAGGAACAGAAGAGTAGAGAGCTGGGGGCAGTGGGGTTTCCACAGTGCCTGGAGTTTGGGTTCAGAAAACTACAAGGCACAAAAGCTGGGACTGCTGGGTTCTCTGAAAAAATGTTTTAAAATCCCCAGCTCTGTCTCCAGCAACCTCAGAGGCCTGTCTGTAATGAAATCGCCTCCTCAGCCTCAGCCTTCAGAGCTCAGTTGCTCCCATGGCCCCCAGCCGGGACATCTTCAATGCTAATTAAGCTCTGGCTGGTTTGGATTCCCTTCCAGCCTCATAGCTGAACAGTTTTGTGTAGACAGCCTTTTGTTGACAACTTTTCCCACAGTCAGAGAAACCTTTCTCTCTGTGTTGATCCTTACCTGGAAGTCTCTGGCTGCCATGTCATAGGAAGTGGTGGAACTGTCTCCCTTCCTCCCCAGGAGAGAAGGGGCAAGACAGATGGACAGACAGGACTTGCTAAATCAGTGATTCCGGCATGACTGTTGGGCCTGCGTGCTATTTGCCATGTGCTAACATCCCAAGGAGGTGAGAGTCCCTTCTGTTGAGTCATCGAGTGTCTGGTCAACTTGCTCACTGCTATAAACAAAAACAACTGACTACACAACTCCTAGGAAGGGAGACTGATTTGTGCACAGTTTTAGGAGATTTGGGGTTTAGTCTGTGTGAGACCAAGGTCTGTAGAGATCAGGGAATGGTAGAGAGAGAGAGAGAGAGAGAGAGAGAGAGAGAGAGAGAGAGAGAGAGAGAGAAAAGGAGGAGGAGGAGGAGGGGAGGAGAGGAGAGAGGGAAGGGCAAAGGGAGGGAGGGGAGAGAGAATGTTGGAGATACACACACACACACACACACACACACACACACACACACACTCATTCTGGAGGGTTCTGGAAATGTCTTTGTTCCCAGTAACCAACTGGAAAGAGAGAGAGGAGGAGAGAAGAGAGCTGAGCGAGAGAAAGAGAGAGAGAGAGAGAGAGAGAGAGAGAGAGAGAGAGAGAGACAGACAGACAGACAGACAGACAGACAGACAGACAGACACACAGGCACATTCTGGAGTGTCCTGGAAATGTCTTTGGTCCCAGTGACCAGCTGGCAACACTGTCATTTAGCCAGTGGAGTCAGTGACTGGGTGCCCTGTGGTGCACAGAATGTCTCTGCACAGGAGAAAGTGTTGAAAACAGCCCCTGCTTATAAGTGCTTGAGCTGGAACTTAACTTTATTTTATGCACAGGCACAAAATTTTTGTTGTCAGCTTGAATTAGCACCTAAGAATGACTCCCTATACATTTTCCTGGACATTTCATATACATGGAACTATATATTATGTGGCCTTTGTTATCAGGCTATACTATACACTGAATTTCTAAGGAATGAAATTACTTGGTAAATTGGAGGAAGAATGCACCTCTCCTTTTAGTATTTTTATTTTTATTTATTTTATTTTTTAATACATTTTTTTAATTGAAAGTAAATGGAGTGCACCTCTTTTTAGGTGGCCTTTTACCAAATGATGCTTGCAACTTAGAAAAATCGCGTCCTCATTGGGCCTTCCACTCCTGGCATCTGAGCTACCAACAGTGTCTCCATTCATATTTGGGTTGGTTGTAGGCATCATGGCTCTTTAAAGTAGCATGTGGCTATTTTATTATGTTTTTATATTGTAGTTTTGCACAAATATGTAAAACTCATAAACAAATTATTTCATTTCTAATTCTATTCTCTTTTTTTTCTCCCTTATCATGTTTAAGATATTATAGTGGTTACAGTTAGAAACTGTAATTCAGGTAGATTTTATACTACTAGGATTTTTATCTGGGGACAAAAAGAGTACGTTCTAAAATGATACTTGGCTTGACAGACTTGAAATTCCCTGCCTATCTCTTTTTTTTTTTAAATTAATTTATTTTTTAAATTGGTGCATTGTAGTCATATATCAATCACATTGGAGTACAAGACTTGAGAGGATATACAAGCACACATCATCCAATTAGCCCTCCTCCAGCCCCCGTCCCATTCCCTCCCCCTCCCTCCATCCCACACTTCTTTGGTGATTTACTTTGATACATTTGTTTATGTACCTCCTGCGTTTTAAAGAGGCTCCGTCCTCCAGTATTACATACCCTCTGATTGGTCACATTAGTTGCTTCACTATAGGGCCCTTTCTATAGCTCAATCTCTTCCTGTTGCCCTTTTCCTCCTAGTTATTGCTGATTAAGAGAAGCGTCTGATTTATATTTTCTGCGATATTTCTCTGTGCATGCTGTGTTGCAAGTACCAATCTCACTCTTGATGGTCCCAGTAGTGGCCTGGCTACTCAGTGGACTGATCCAGACCTCGCTGGCTCAAGCAGCGGCCTTGCCTCATGGGAGGACCCAGTTCTGGTCTCACTGGCCCCTGGACCGGTCAAACCCCTAAGCTGGCTTTGGTCCCGACCTTGGAGGCCGCAGGAGTGAACTTGCCTCACGCCAGGCTCCGATGCTGGCCATTGGCCCCTGCACCGGTCTAACCCCTTGGCAGGATTCCAATCCCGGCCTCGGAGGCCCCAACACTGGTAATGCCTCACGACAGGCTCCGATGCCGGCCTCACTGGCCCCAGCACCGGCCTAACCGCTTGACAGGCTCTTATCCTGGCCTCAGAGGCCCCAGTACCAGCCTTGCCTCAAGGCAGGCTCCGATGCCGGCCTCACTGGCCCCAGCACCGGCCTAACCCCTCGGCAGGCTCCGATCCCGGCCTCGGAGGCCCCAGCACTGGTCATGCCTCAAGGCAGGCTCCGATGCCGGCCTCGCTAGCCCCAGCACCGGCCTAACCCCTCGGCAGGCTCTTATCCTGGCCTCGGAGGCCACAGTACCGGCCTTGCCTCACGGCAGGCTCCAATGCCGGCCTCGCTGGCCCCAGCACCGGCCTAACCCCTCAGCATGCTCCGATCCCGGCCTCGGAGGCCCCAGCACTGGTCATGCCTCACGGCAGGCTCCGCTGCCGGCCTCGTTGGCCCCAGCACCGGCCTAACCCCTCGGCAAACTCTTATCCTGGCCTCGGAGGCCGCAGTACCGGCCTTGCCTCACGGCAGGCTCCGCTGCCGGCATCGCTGGCCCCAGCACCGGCCTAACCCCTCGGCAGGCTCTTATCCTGGCCTAGAGGCCCCAGTACCGGCCTTGCCTCAAGGCAGGCTCCGATGCCGGCCTCACTGGCCCCAGCACTGGCCTAACCCCTTGGCAGGCTCTTATCCTGGCCTCGGAGGCCCCAGTACCGGCCTTGCCTCACGGCAGGCTCCGATGCCGGCCTCGCTGGCCCCAGCACCGGCCTAACCCCTCGGCATGCTCCGATCCCGGCCTCGGAAGCCCCAGCACTGGTCATGCCTCACGGCAGGCTCCGCTGCCGGCCTCGTTGGCTCCAGCACCGGCCTAACCCCTCGGCAGGCTCTTATCCTGGCCTCGGAGGCCCCAGTACCGGCCTTGCCTCACGGCAGGCTCCGATGCCGGCCTCGCTGGCCCCAGCACCGGCCTAACCACTCAGCAGGCTCTTATCCTGGCCTCGGAGGCCCCAGTACCGGCCTTGCCTCACGGCAGGCTCCGATGCCGGCCTCTGGCCCCAGCAGCGGCCTAACCCCTCGGCAGGCTCCGATCCCGGCCTCAGAGGCCCCAGTACCGGCCTTGCCTCACGGCAGGCTCCGATGCCGGCCTCGCTGGCCCCAGCACCGGCCTAACCCCTCCCTGCCTATCTCTTGAAGCAGTTGTATACCATTAAAAGGAACCACGTATCTTATAGTTTAGCGATCCTTGAC
>NW_027664489.1:0-197000 GCF_963383645.1 Muscardinus avellanarius
GAGACATCGCTTAGCCTGAGGATCCTAAGAATGACCAAGCCCGCAGGACCACCAAGAAACTGCCTCAAAACTACCAGCCCGAGGTTCATCCTCACATAGGTCCTCTTACCCACCCCTCATTAAGCCCCCATAACACAAGAGCCCCCAGCCCCAAAGTCATCTCTCCTCAAAAGGCCTGCATTTTACCTTGAATGTGTATCTCCTACTTTCCAAAATCAGCCTCTGAGCATGTCTCAGATTAGCACATTCTTTTCCACCACATAAGCCAAGGACGCTGTCCATTCTGAGTTAAGATCAACCCTTCGCTCATGACTCTACCATCTACCCCCTTCCTGCACCATCTTTGCAAAGCAGTCATTGATTTCTCCCACTCAGAAACACTTTGAACTCAGGTCACTCCGCAGGCTTGCTCACCCCATTGATACCTGCACATTGTGATTTAATAAACCTTGCTGTGGCCAGACACCTGTGATTAATAAAAAGTTTCATAGATGATTCTGATACATAATTCCAACTGGATCACCTTTCTGTAAAAGCTCAGCAAGATATAAGATGCGCATGATGGAATATTGTCGTGTTCCTGAGGGTGGACTGTGGATACTTTTTATTTGAAAATAGAGTATTTTTAAGAAATTGGGCCTAATTGAAGAAGGAGATTGTTTCATGATCTGCTTTCCGTGTGTCAATTACTATTATTCATAAGTATTGTAACAAAAACTATATTGCTAAAAAAAATGTGGGCACTCATCTAAAACTAATTTCTCCAGAAATCACAGCAGAACCAATTTTGATAAGGAACATTTTTACACTGAACTAACACTGCTCATCCAGGCACAAATGTGCCAAAGAACAGGTTTACAAATAACTTAAGAAGCTGCTTCATAATACCCTACTTCTCATTAAGGCATGTGATTAGGATGGCATCTCCTGGTTTTTTTAATTTTGCGTTCAGGAATTCTATTTCATTACATGAATCACACACTACTGGCCCGGCACCGTGGTCTCCTCCAGAGCTCGCTCTTCACCTGCTCATCTGTCTCCTCTTCCTTAGAGTAGACTGGAAAACCCAGGGGTTTGGATTCTGACTCACTCTGCTTGGGAACTGTGGTGTAGACCTACACTGCCAGAGATGTCGCTCAGAGGTTGGGGGTTCTAGAAACAGACTAACCTGAAACAGCATCTTTTCTCTGGGGTTATATTTTACCTTCAGAAGACAGATTCTGAGGCTATTTTTAAATGTAAAAATGTTGAAGGAAGATTTGTGCAAACCGCCAGATGACAAAAGTAGACATTCTGCCTCTATCAGAATGACATACTGACAGAGCCATATTGCTTTTTTATTGACTTAATTTCTTGGTAATGGGGATTAAAACCAAAGTCTCATTAAGTTGCAGCGGGCCTCACTAAGTAGCTGAATCAGGCTGCAAACCTGTGATTCTCCTGTCTCGGCCTCCCAAGTACTAGGATTACAAGTGAAGGCTACCATGCCCGGCTATCTACTATTAATCCTACAATATTTGTTCTAGTATTATTTTATTTTCAAAATGAAAACTCTATTATTAACTTATATATGTCCCAGGGCTTTTGTTTTGTGTTTTTGTGATTTTACCAGAGGTCGAAAGAAGTTTCATTTATTGAGTAGGGAGAACACAGAATGTCGGAGATTACTGGCAATTCCCCGCAGAGGCAGGGCAGAGGTCTGGAAACAGCAAGGGTTAAAAGAAACCATAAGTGTAAGAACCATACTTATACAAATATTCATATAAAAATACTTCCACAATGAAGGACAGTTGGTAAGATATAATTACCAGGCAAAGGCTATGGAAATCAAACAAAATGGTAGCCCCTCCCATGAGCCACATCCTGAGGAGAATTGATGCAGATAAATTCCCAGGCTGATCACAGTAAGGAGGCAGACAAGTGTCCCCAGGAGAACAGAGCCCCCCAGCCACCCAGGGGTTAAAGTCCACTCACCAGCAAGATACAGATTCAAATTAAGGATGGAAACTGGGCACCAGACAGGGGGGCTCTCAAGACCCAGTTCTGACCAATCACAAAAGAGAGATGGGAACCACCCAACTCTGACCAATCACAAAGGAGAGATGGGGAACTGCCCAACTCTGACCATTCACAAAAGAGAAATAGGAACCTCCCAACTCTGACTAATCACAAAATAGAGATGGGAACCACCCAGCTCTGACCAATCACCAAGCAGCGATAGGAACCACCCAGCTCTGACCAATCAAAAAACAGAGATGGGAACTGCCCAACTCTGACCAATCACAATGGAGATGTGGGAACCACAAGAAAGAATAAAAGCACACCTGCAGAGGCTGCCCTGCTGAGAGCCCCTCTGCCTTGCAGGAGCTATTGTTTCTAATTTCTAGCTTTCCTTGGACAACCAACATCATATTCCTACATCCTCCATTGGTCCTTGGACTTCATTCTTTGGCATCATTAGATAAGAGTCCAGTAAGAGGACTCAGCGTGTATGGCACCCACTTCTCCCTTCCTGTATCTACACCCCCCAATTGGACTCAGTGCCCAGCCGCCCTCAGAGTGTGCTACCCACGTGGATCTGGGCTCTAGTCCACAGACAGAAGGCTGACCACAGCGACGCCCCACGCTAGGTCAGGGCAAGCCACACCCTCCACGCCCTCTGCTTCCTGAGGTGTGAGGTGGATGGGCAGGGAAATCACACCGTGATGGCGCAGGCGCAGGCAGGTGTGATGGGGTCTCTGGACCTCACCTTGCAGGACGCTGTGACGGTCACCCACGTGGGACTTGACGAGAACGACAAATGCAGTTATTTCAAACACGAGGTGACGTGCTTTCTGAACTCATTTGGTGTAGCTATAAAACCACAATCTAAGAGCAAGGTATGGCAGGCACACCTGTCATCCCAGTACTTGGGAGGCCAAGGCAAGAGGATCACATGTTGTCAGCCTGTCTCAGCAACTTAGTGAGAATCTGTTTCAAAATAAAAAATAAATTAAAAAAGAGCAGTAGGGTTAAGGGAACTTTTGGAAAGGTAGAATGACTGTAGATTCAATGCCCAGTAACACACACACACACACACACACACACACACACACACACACGCACACACGCACACACACACACACACACTAACACACATACAATCCCATCTATCCCAATATAGCCATGCTCTTTACCTAGTTTCTAATATTTAACTTTTATCACAAGGCAATGAAATAGATATTATAGCTGATACAGTAGCCTATGCCTGTAACCCCAGAACTTAGGAGGCTGAGACAGGAGGCCAGCCTTAATATCTGGGCTAGACCCTCATGGACTTCGATTCTGTTTCAAAATAATACATAAAATTGGCTTGGGATGTTGCTCAAAGATAGAATGCACCTTAGTATTCAAGGCCCATTATAAATGAATGAATGAATGAATAAATAAATAAATAAATGAGAAAGAAAATAAAAAGGAGTAGGTGTTATCCCAACATTATAGCTAAGAATGCAGGGCTCACAGAAGTTATGGAATTATCTTGCCTGATAGTCTGGCTGCAATGAATGGGCAGTGTCTGGCTCCGCGTTCGTCTTCTCCCAGGCCAGGGGCTCTCTGCTGAGATGTGCAAGATGCCCTTCCTTCCCTCACTCATGGGCCTACAACAGGGCATGAGTCTAAACGTCATCATTGCAGTCTCTCTCCCCTTCGAGGGAAGGAGGATGCTCCCTCCAAGCACGGGGGTCTCTTTACCAGAGGAGTCGGACAGGTCGTGAGGGGTCTTTGCCCCCTGATCAGGAGGGGCAGATCAATGGCCACGATGCACAGATACCAAGTGCAGAGCAGAGATGAGGAGAGAACAAAAACAAGAAATAATACTGAACCAGCCGAGAGCTAACCTGGGGTGTTCATCCAGGGGCATCGCACAACAATCCACTGGGATATGTAGAAATATTAGAACTTCCTGGCTATGTTTCTTTATTTGCCC
Organism: Muscardinus avellanarius; assembly: GCF_963383645.1. Classification (NCBI taxonomy): domain Eukaryota; kingdom Metazoa; phylum Chordata; class Mammalia; order Rodentia; family Gliridae; genus Muscardinus; species Muscardinus avellanarius. Next base: position 3,968 of record NW_027664489.1, read on the forward strand.
TTTAGTTTCTTATTGTGTGGAGGGTGTTTTTGTTCAGTTGGCTGGTTTTGGGTTTTATTTTTTCATAGTATTAGGGATTGAACCCAGGGGCTACCTTTGATTTACTCCCCAGACCCTTTTTATTATTACTTTTGTTCTCAAATAAGGTCTTGCTAGGCTGGTGAAGATCTCACTAAAGCTGACCTCCCCTTGGGAGTAAAAAGATACACTGCAAAGGCAGGGAGAGAGGAAACCCAGAAGTTTGAGCCTCCAGGGTGGCAGCCTAGGCTCCCTACTTACGACCAATCCCGGTGTGGAGCCCCATGATTGCCCTGCCTGTGATTGCCCTCCCCGCCCTCCTAGCGCTTGCAGCAGCTGCAAAAACCCAGCACCACTGAGTTCTGCAATCCTGGCATTTCCAGACTGGAGAGACCCAGGGGCTGGAGCCAGCTAGCAGCCAAGCTGGGCATGCGCACTGAGCTACCTGGTGGAGACAGTCTACTGCACCTGCTGGGCTAAGGTGAGGCCCCAGCCTGCACCTCATGCCAGGCCTGGAAGGAGCCTCGTGCCCTGTGCCCTGGCTCAGGCAGGTGGATGCAATTATGAGCCCAGTCCCTGCAGAGATAGCTTGCCCGGGGACAGCCCGAAGCTTTTCTTTGCCAAGCTATTGGGCATCAGGAATCAGGACTTGCCTAGGTACCAAATCCTGGGTTGCCTAGAGAGCTGGGATTTGCCCTAGCCAGCAAATCAAGTATTTTTACTTCAGTGCTGGAACTTGCTGGGCCTGGCTTTTTCCTTCACTGTGGAAAAAAATAATAATAATAGTAAAAAGCTTCTTTTAGTGTGGGTCTCCTTGAAACAGAATTTGTCAAATCGTGTTCCTCTGGAATTTTCTATTTATGCTTTGGTTGCTGAAGATGACCCTCCCGCCCATTTAGAATTCTAAGATTCCTTCTAGATTGACTTTTTATCATATTTTAAGAGTTATTCTGCTGGGCTTGGTGGAACACACTTGTAATCTCAGCATTTGGGAGGCTGAGACAGGAGGATCCCAGTTCGTGAACAGCCTCAGCTACTTAGTGAGGCCCTTTGCGACTCAATGAGACCGTTTCAAAATAAAGAAGAAAAATTGGTCGGGGAGTCTAGCTTGAAGGTAAATTCCCCTAGTACTGCAAAATAAATTAATTAACAAAATAAATAATAAATAAATAAAACAGAGGCACGGGTGTGGCTTGAAAATAGAATCCCTTGTGTTCAATGCCCACTACCAAAATAATCCAACAAAATCCGTAGAATAAACAATGGAGAGGACCCTAATGTACACTACGGTCTTTAGTTTATTACAAAGTATCAGCTACTCAGTAGCTGGGGCTGTCGGCCAAGCTAGTCCTCCTGCCTCAGCCTCTCAAATGCTGGATTACAAGCTTGAGGCAACACGCCCACATCTATTTTTAAATTTTGAATCAGCTGGAGAAGTAACCTACAGTGGATTCTGCAGAAACTGAGGACCCTCAGGATTAGAGAAATAGAGGGTTGCTTGGGGGAAAGGCCCAGGTGGCGGTGATGGGCGACTGTTGATTCATATCAGTTAGAGAATAAAGGCTCCACCTGTTAGAATATGGTGGTGGTTGTCCTGCTTCGCTTGTGTCTAGTGTTACCAAAAAAAAATTTTTTTTCAGGAATTAAAGGTTTGGTCTCTGTATCAGGCAATATACATAGTAATGTCTTTGTACACAATCTGTTTTTTACAAAATAAAAACCAAATACCTGTAGTAATATGTGCCATAAAGCAAGATAACTAAATAAATGGCGTGTGGTAATGTGAAAGAAGAGAGCACATCTGTACATCTGCGAAGGAGAATAGCGAGGTCATGAAAGCAAGTGGCAGGCACACCAGTGCTATGGCTCAAGAAGCAGAACAGACCCTCGCTGTTTCCAGGTGCTGAAGCTTTAGGCATGGCTTCCACAGGCTTCTCAGGAGGAAATGGACAGTCAACAAGACTGATCAACTGACTTTAGGCCACTGGAGAAGGTGTTATTGCTCTGCATAGTGATTCTTTACTCCCCTAAATTCAGGCACTAGATATCATAATCTTGGTCACTTAAACAAATTTCTCCATGGTGGCACACGCTTGGAATCCCAGCATTTGGGAGGCTGAGACAGGAAGATCGCAGTTCGAGGACAGCCTCAGCTACTTATGCCATTTGCAACTCAGTGAGACCCTGTTTCAAAATAAAGATTAAAAATTAGGGCTGGGGTGTAGTTCAGAGGTAGAATGCCCCTGGATTCCATTCACAGTACAAGTTGTATTTACCTTTCCTTTAAAGCAAGTGAATGCTTCAGTGGGTAAATATCAACACAACAGGAATTAGGAAGTACCTGAAATCAAAATATAGGAATTTTTTTTTGTGTGGGTCTCAGGATGAAACCCCGAGGTATTTGACCTCTGAGCTACACTCCCTGCCCAATTTTTTTTATTCTTTATTTTGAAATATGGTCTCAACTGAGTTGTGGAGGGCCTCACTAAGTAGCTGAGGCTATCTGCAAACCGCGATCCTCCAGTCTCAGCCTCCGCAATGCTGGGATTACAAGCGTGCGCCCCCATGCCCGGCCGGTTTTTTTTTTTTGTTTTGTTTTGTTTTTTTGCAGTACTGGGGATGGAACCCACGGGCATTCTACCTCCAAGTGATACTCCCAGCCCTATTTTTTATTCTTTATTTTGAAACAGGGTCTCACTGAGTTGCAAAGGACCTCACTAAGTAGCTGAGGCTGTCGTTGAGCCACAATCCTCCTGTCTCAAGCTCCCAAAGGCTAGGATTACAAACGTGTGCCACCACACCCAGGTATATGAATACTTTTGAAAAGTATTCTTCTCATGCTGAAGAGTAGGGATAACAGGGAGCCTTCAAAGGCTCTGGGTCATGGAACTGTATATCAAGCCTGTAAATCTAAACACTAAGACATTCTTCTCTTGTGTCCTGGCTCTGGCGTTAGTACTCCCAGCCTCACCTCAGTAACCTGTTTTCCTGTCCCAGCTTCCCTGACTGGCTACATCTGCTTCCTAACCCAGGGCACACCATATTACTAGTCCCCAGTCTGACATTCAATTCTTGACTCATTTGCTCAATGATGTACTTGGTCTTATCCTCAGCTGATTATTTTTACCACAATTGACAAGCATAAAGGACCCATGCACCATCACCATTGAGGGATAGGACTTTTTCTAAGCCTAATGAAACACTTATCTTGGTGCAATGATCACCATCCTGCCTAGGCCAATACCAGACTCTAGAAAAAAAGGGTAATATTGGCACAGTACCATTCCTGTTTAGGGAATTAGGGTAGCGATGCTTGTGGGGAAGCGCCTCGGCATTCAGGTGAGTGGCACACTCCTGTAATCCCAGCACTTGGGAGCTGGAGGCGGGAGGATTGGAGGTTTGAGATTAGCCTCAGCAATTTAAGAGACTCTGTTTCAAAATAAAAAATAAATAGAGCCGGGGATGTAGCTCAAAAGTAGAATGCTCCAGTTTGTACTGGTTTGTACTGGTTTGAGCACCAGTACAAAAAAAAAAGCCTAGTAAAGTTGCAGAACAGTGCCAAAGCCTTATATACTTCAGTAGGGATTTGCCTAAAATGTATTATTTGTTGAGCTATGATTGGATAGTTGCCAATATGTATAAGCATAAAAATAAGACATAGAGCTGGGTTCAGTGGCACATGCCTGTAATCCCAGTACTTGGGAGGCTGAGACAAGTGGATCACAGGTTCAAGGACAGCCACAGGAAGTAGTGAGACTCATCAACCTAACAAGATCCTGTTTCCAAAAATAAAAATGAGCCGGGCACGGTGGTTCGCACTTTTGATCCCCGTGCTTAGGAGGTGGAGACAGGAGGATTGCGCAGGTTCGAGGCTGGACTCGCTGGCTTAAGAGACCCTGATTCCAAATAAAAAAAAATAATATAGGTATGGGAGTGTAGCCCAGCCCAGAGGCGGAAGGGCTTCCAGGAACCCCAGTACCACAATAATAATAATAATAATAATAGTAATAATAATAATAATAATAATAATAACAATAATAATAATATAAAAATAAAATAGGACTGGGGGTATAGCTCAGAGAATGGCCTCTGGGTTTAATTCCCCGTACCTCACACACACACAGTCACACAGCATGAGTGTGATTATTTATAAATGAAACATTAATAAGATTAAACAGAAATATCAGATGACACCATTCTTAAACTAAATGTATGCTAGCAACCGTGCAGTGACTTATAACCAACATTATTAAAACTATCACTATTTGTGGCACTTACCTTTATTCTGATGAAACTGTTTAACCAGATCTTTTATATCCAGACTTCTTTTCTGGAGAAATAAATACAGGAAATCAAATATCTGTACATAAAACTCCCAACTTAAAATGCTTTTTCAAAGCAGAAAATATGTGATCAAAAGCATTAACAAACCTTCTCTAAACACACGAAGTTCTTTAAAATAAGTTGCTGCAAACTGGGTGATGTTTGCTGGTCTGTTTTGGAACTTGGCTCTGCTAAGTCCTTCAAAACGTGTCTCGAGGTCATAGGGTACGTCAAATCTGGGCTTTGAAGGAATCATTTAGGCAGGATAATCGCAACCGTAATGAAGAAAAACAAAGTCTTACACGTAGCATATTAGTTTTTTATTTGAGTTAACTATGGTTTCAAAGAACAAATAAATCTCCTATTAGCTTTAGTTCTAGTTTCCAGGCATTCTAGTAAAATGTGTGTGGTTGTTTTGTGATCATGGAGGTTGAACCCAGGGCTATTCTACCACTGATCTACATACCCAGCACTTTTTTTATTTTTATTTTATTTTTAAAAATTTTTTATTGAACATAAATAGTATACATTTAAACTATACTTGGTGCCCTCCCCCCCTCCTCTGTTTTCCCTTCCCCCCTCCCACCAATGGTTTTCCAGGTTAACCACTACATATCTTACTATGTGCCTATGAGTTACCTACACTATTAGAAAAATCCATAGGAAAAGCTCTGCCAAGACTCCCAGAGTGATATTAACAATAAAAACAACCAAGCAAAACCTACTTCTTTAAACCAAGGGAATATTCTGCAAATTAATATTCAAAAAAGATAAATTAGGCCCATGTATCTGTTTCCAAACAATGCTCACACAGGCACTGGTTTTTCTGGATATTTAAAGAGTATTACAAAACAGTGTTGCTATAAGGAAAAGACTTCTTCACATTTCTAAATATATCCCCAACACACTGCTCATTTTTGAGTACGTTTTTTTTTTTTTTTTTTTTTTTTTGTTTTTGCTTTAATTTTAATCTTGCTTCTAACAGGGAGAATAGGTACACGTTATCTGTGGCGTTATGCCACACACCTTTCTCTCAGACCTCCCTCGCCTTCTACCCTAATTTCTCCATCTTCCCTTCTCCTGCCTTTCTGGCTGCTAAGTACCAAGGGTATTGCATGGTCTAATCTATAATCTTCAAAGGTGGCAGAGATTGTCAATCCTAAACTGTGTATCAGTGTGTGTTTTCTGTCTCATTCTAAAAATATATTTTTGAAAGCTTATAAATACTCAAAGTGGAAATACTGTTCAGTGGTTAAGGGAAAATTTATGATAGGAAAAGCAGGATGAAGTTTCAAGTGAGGTTAGCACCCGAATGCAAGCCATGCATAGGTCCGTCACTTTGATAGAGGTTGATATCGGAAGGTCTTGAGGGACCAAGCAGCATACACAAAATAGGAAGTGAGTAAATTTAGGTTTCCTTAAGCTTTAAAAAAAAATCAGCTTCTTGGGGGAGATCACAGCTCTTCTAGATACTGAGACCCAGGAGAAATATTTCCCAAGGGTCCCAGTAAAGAGCAGAATATTGTGACATAATGAACCATGACCTTAACAACACCCCTCAGTACAGAGTAACGGATTTCATGAAGCTAAGTGGCACGGTTTAGTTGCCAGCATTATACAAGGGACCAACTTGTAATAAAAGGCAATGGATGTGTCAGAAAAAAGCTGAATATTTAAAAGCACATTTCATCTCCTCACAAGTCAGGATAAAATGAATCTGTACAGTCAACGAGAAGCATTTGAGAATATATGCAAGTGTATTCAATCACATAAGAAAAAAACTCCTCAGGAGCTTGGCTAAATTAAATCACCTTTTCAAAAACAGTGCAGCTTTGGCAAGCCTACATGCTAAATGATAAAGGCCAAAGGCAGTGGTAATGTATGATACATGTAATACATTCACATACATGTTTTACACATAACTTTTAGACAGCCTCAGGTGAGGAAGTCGTTTTCAAAGGGTCTACCAGCAGGCAGATGGAGGGACAAAACACTTTCTTTGGGCGTTAGCAGCCCGACCAACTGCGCACATTGGCCCAGGTGCTGCTAGTTCTCACCTTGGGTGGGACACACCCCCACCCTCTTCTGGGAACATGTGGAGACAGAGCACCTCAATTTCCTACAAGGCAGTTCTGTATAAAAGACCCGAGTAACTTGAAAAATATACAAAACAGTCAAAAATACAGATATAGGGCAGGGTGTGGTGGCACATGCCTGTAATCCTAGTACTTGGGAGGCTGTGACAGGAAGACCACAGATTCTCAGCCAGCTTCAACAACCCTGTGAGCCTCTGTTTCAAAGCAAAAAATAAAGCCAGGCTTTTCCGGCCTTTCCTTTACATCTGGGGAAGAGGACTGTGAACCTACTTTGGGGCTCCCGACAACTAGGCCAGGAGCAGCAGGCAGACACTGGCCTAGGCCCCGGCGCGGCCCCCAGGGGCTGGCCGAGTTGCTGCCCTGCTGGGGTGGGACGGCCCCTCACTCTCCGGGAACCCTCTTCCCCAAAACTTGAGACTTGGTTCTTCTCCCTGCCCCAACTGCCTAACTGCCTGTCTCTGGGGCACAGTTGCCCCAACTTCCTCTTTCAGGCACAAAAAATCTTCCTGATTGCCCCTTTTCTGGCTGCTCCAGTAAAAATATTGACCTGAGCGGGGCTTTTATAACCCCTTGATGTCAAGGCATGCATCACAATGTCTACACCCCCTCTCAGGAGGCTCCCAGCATCAGGTAAGGAGGCGGGGCCACAGCGGCTCCAGCCAATGGGGAGCCGAGAGGAACAAAGGCCAGAACTGAGAGGTGGGCCTTATGCTATCTAAGGAACTGGTAGTGAGCCATTAACTGACATAACTGACATAAGAGCAACTGTCTGCATGTATCTGTGAGCTGCAGCCAAATGCAGTGTCCAAAACTGGAATACAGATCCATATAAACATATAGTTTCAAATTATTTAATCCAGCAAATGATTTTACAGACTTTCTGTGCGCCTGATAATGTTTTATCTCTGAGAAATAAGTCATGTACAAAGCACACTGTGCTCATCCCACAATCTAGGAACAGGAGAGGAAAGATGGTATTTAATTTTTTAGAAAGGTGAAGTGCAAATGAATTATCTATTTATGGGATATACACAATGTTATTCTACTCAGCAATTAAGAAGAACAAAATCATGTAATTTGAAGGAAAAAAATGGATGGATCTGGGGAGCAGCAGCTAAGTGAGATTAGCCAGTCACCAAGAGTAAAGGGGTCATGTGCTTTCTCTCATATGTGGAAGCTAGGGTATAATTGGTATGCAGGAGGCACCAGGGGAGGGCTGGCTGAAATGAGCTTATAGAGACTGGGATTGGTTAGCTGAAAGGACTCAAGAGTCATCCTATCTGAAGTCCTCAGTGTGGCTGGTGTGAAGAATTCAGACCTGTACTTAGATTCTGCCTCCTCTTCTGCTCTTGAGCTCTAGAGTAACTGTGTCAAGGCATGCCCCCTTTCTGGGAGTTAGTTTTGCCATCTGTAAACAAGGAGATTCGTCTAGAGCCAGGGTGGCAGCAGTTTCTGTCACTGTGGTTCTCACACATTTCTGCATACCTTGCCATGATAGTAGAAATTAATAATGGCAACTTTGTTGCTGAACCTAGCCTGATCCTCAGAATCCTACCAAACCTCAAACTTTAGTTGACAAGGCACAATCACTGAGGTCCAGCACTAGAAGTGAAGCATATTTGAGGATTGTGACTAAGACCCCTTCCTTCCTTCCTTCCTTCCTTCCTTTCTTCATACTGGTAATTGAACCCAGGGTTGTTCTATCTATGAGTCATATCCTCAGCTCTTTTAGTTTCTATTTTGAAGCAGGGACTTGCTAAGTTGCTGAGGCTGGCTCTGAACCTGTGATCCTTCTGCCTCGGCCTCCCACGTACTGTGATTACAAGTGTGCACCACCACATTTGGGTTTGGACACATTTTATTTCTAAAATTAAGTAACTCTAAGTATTTTAGACTCTTGAAAATAAAGATAATAAGTAAGTAGTGAGGAATTCCTCATAGCAGACAAACCCAGAACACTGTACAACTGCATTTTAGGAGAATTTCCCTGTTTGGAAAACTTTCTGAAGGATACAGACTGGCTCAAAAGTTTCCTGTTATAATTTTGTATCAGATCACGAAGCCAAGTGAAACTGGAGGGAGAATGGGGTTCATAATGAAAATGCTTCTCCCCTAGTTCTGAAAGCAGTTGCATATATATATATATATATATATATATATATATATATATAGTGTCCAATAACGACAGAGCAAGTAGTTGCACTTGAATAAGGCACCCTGTTTATGAAGTGATTGATACACAAATAAAAATTCGCACCTGACATTTTCCTTATTGTCTGTTCAAAGTGGCCCTCGGGCAGCCTATATTTTTCTGGCTGGTATGAATCCTCAGCCTCAGGGGACCCTTTGGACCAGCTTCTTAGCTTTCATGGAGGAAAGCAGGCTGTTTACCAGGCTATTACATTCCCAAAGAAAGTTCATAGACCAGGTTTAAGCCTTGTCTGTAAAGTTGGTGGCTTTTAGAAGCAATCAAAACCAGAGGGGAGGGAGACCTCTCTGCTGTAGCTTAGCACCATCTAAAATCTGCTTTATTGGGAGTTATCTGTGGTGGAGAGAAACATTTTGCATCTGAACTTTGAACCCACCAAGAAATTCTGTAGAATGATATACATGATTTCCTAGGATATTTTTTTTTCTTTTTCTTTTCCTTCTTTTTTTTTTTTTTTTTTTTTTTGTGGTACTTGGATTCCTAGAAGCCCTTCTACCTCCGGACTACAATCACAGACCATTTTTTTTTCAAACAGGGTCTCTTAAGCCAGCACGGCTGGCTTTGAACCTGCGCGATCTTCCTGTCTCTGCCTCCCAAGCGCGGGGATTACAAGCCACCACACCCAGCTCCTAGAATCTTAAATAATCTTTATTTCCCCTACAGTATAATGTGTATGAGTGAACACAAGTGATGGTGAAAGATTAAGAACTTGTTTTATAAGTCATTTTGTAAACCACTGGAAGGTTACTTTTATACTGACCTTCTTTCATGTTTCATTTACCTCTTTTTTTTGATACTGGGGATTGAACTCAGAGACATTCCATTTCTGAACCATACCACCCAGACCTGTTTTATGTTTTGGTTATAAATAGGGTCTCACTCTAAATTGCTGAGACTGGTCTTGAACCTACAATCCCATCTCAACCACCTAAGTACTGGGATTATAGGAATAGTCCCCCCTTCCTGGCTCTTACCAGGCTTTAGGCAACATGCCATGATGGTTAAGGACTCTAGACAAATTTCTACATGTAGAACTCTCCTTACCGTGGGGACTGAAGATGTAGCTCTGTACATGCCTGGTATACAACGGCCCTGGGTTTAGTCTCTAGCACTACATTAAAACAAATAAATAAGCTGGGTATGGTGGCGCACACTTGTAATTCCCAGGCTTGGGAGGCAGAGACAGGAGGATTTTGCAGGTTCGAAGCCAGCCGCACTGGCTTAAGAGACCCTGTTTCCAAATAAAAAAGTATAAAAATAGGTCTGGGAATGTAGCCCAGAAGTAGAAGGGTTTCCAGGAACCCCAGTACCACCAAATAATAATAATAATAATAATAATAATAATAATAATAATAATAACAATAATAACAACAACAACAATAAATATTATAAATAAATAAATAAATGGAACTGCTGTTACTTTTTAGTGAACTTGGGCAAATGAACCGAAATCTCCAATGAGGAATGTAAGAAGGCCTGGGGATCAGGAGGGGTTAGGAGAGGCCATCTGTGTCACCTTCTGTGCCTGCATTATCACGACAACCTGTGTAAACAAGGATGGGAGAAAGTGAGCAGCAAATAGCACCAGAAGATGAGAATCAACCAGCCCATGAGGTAAAGATTTAAACTGATGATTGCAATGGGTTAAAAGACATGGGCTCCTCAAAAATCAAGTTTGACCAGTCACAAAACAGCAGATGGGGAGCTGTAAGTAGGTATAAAATCTCACCTCCCAAGAACTTCAGTGGTCACACTTTTGTGGAGCTCTCCCCATCCCTTGTGTAGGGAAAGCTGTTTTTCTGCCTTTGACTTAAGCTTTAATATTTCTTACTCTTCATTAATCTTAAACTTTATTCATTTAACCCACTGGACAGGAACCCAATAAGAGGAGACACCCATATCATATTGGTGCCCTAAATGGGACTACAAAGGAAGGGTACCAGTGAAGAAAGAATTTGGCTACACTTGCCTGTTTTCCTCTAGTGAAATGGGATAATCATGTCCTGATATGATGTCAGTGTTGAGAGAGGTCTTTAACTTGGCAGAGTCTCCATGCTCAATAAATTGGATCTCAGTTCATTATTTCCAAAAAGCAAGAGAGACTTGGTGACTTTTCCCTATTACTTATAAATCAAATTATTTAATTTTTTTACTCAATTTTAATTAGAGCAACGTGAGAGCTTTTCTATTCTGAGTTTCTTTCTTTACTTTTTTTTTTTTGGTGGTACTGGGGTTCCTGGAAACCCTTTTACTTCCAGACTACACTCCCAGACCTAGTTTATATTTTTATTTGGAAACAGGGTCTCTTAAGCCAGCACGGCTGGCTTCAAACCTGCGCAATGCTCCTGTCTTCGCCTCCCAAACACGGGAATTACGAGTGTGCACCACCACACCACACATATATTCTGAGTTTCTAAAGGTTCTTGCTTGTAGTAATAAGGGTAACTTAGGCTAGTACATAGTCCTGACCTTTCAGAAACTTCCTGGTTAGAGGTTATTCTTGACGTTTGTAGATGGGCTCATCACAGAAACACAAAATGTAGTCCTGTGGACACAGAGAAAACAATAATGTTTCCAAAGGGTTGGGGTTAGCATTCTGACCCTTTACTTCAAGAGCTGGGAGAAGCCATAGAGCCTTGTTTTCACTATGTAAGAACTGGACGTCATCGTGAGCATCTAAATAAATAAAACTTTGCACATCAGTGTATTCGTGTTGTTATTGCTCTCTCGCCCCCATTCCCATGGAGCATAAGGCTTTCCTTGGGAGGTTGGAAGCTAGACTACAACAGTAGCTTCTAACCTAGACTACTGTTGTACTGTTTTAGTCTGGCTTCCAACCTCATCACATCCTCTACAATCATCTTTCTAAACTCAAACCTGGGGAACATCCGGGAAGATGGCAATGGAGAAAAGCGGGGCTTAAGAGACCCGCTAAAAACCAATCTCTATTACCTCAAAATCAGTGCCTTTCATAGCCAGAAAACACCATCAGCAGAGAAACAAAAAATGTAATTTCAAGGGACAGAGAAAAAGAGGGCTGGAAAAATGAGACACCAGAAACCAGACCGCAGTGCTGCAGCTGGAGCCGTGGCACAAAGCGGTGGGCCCCATTTGCCCTTGCAGCACCAGGCTCCAGAGAGGAAGGGAACTCATAACGGAGCTCAGAGCCACGGAGGAGATACCCCGGCCTCATGCCCGAGGACGCGGCAGCAGCGCCTTACTGCCGGCGGCAGCGGCAAATTCACCACACGGCACCAGACCAACACACTCAACAGCCCACCAGAATCCAGAGAGGAGTGGCGGACAGCAAGCCAAGGTGAGCCGCTGCAGATCAGTGAGGAGGAATTCGGCAGATTTCTCGGCGCAGGGAGCATCTAAAGCTCCCAGAAGCTGGGCTCAGCACACCTTGCAGGGACTCAGAGCAGAGCTCAAAAACAGAAAAGATATAAGCAAGCCTCACGGCCGAGGGTGTGAAAGCGGCACCATATTGCTACCGGCGGTAGCAGCAGCAAATTCACCGAGTCCACAACAGCTCCGTCTGTGCACTCAACAACAGTGAGTCAAACTGTGGCCCCTAGAGGAGAAATCCCAGTACTGTACTCCCAGGGACTTGACCCAGTGGTGGAGTGGAGGTGGCAGAGATATGACACCATAGGAAAATGCCCAATCTGGCACCACCCCATGGTCTAAAGCAGCCTCAATTGACTCCCAGAGTCTGAGAGTCTGCGATACAACCCAGTAAAGGAGTAGTGGTGACTGAGATACCACAGACTCGAGATCCAGAGCCCCTTAAGTGAAGTCGTAGTGACCCAGGGAAGAACCCAGAGAAGGCACAAACTTCTGAAATCATGGGAAAGAGGAATAACAATGGAGCAATAAATGCCCACAACTCCACAACATTAGAACCTGATAAAACAGAAATTCAGAGATTTCTAGAAGATCAAATCAGTAAAATAACTGTAGAAATAATAGAGGTGTTTCGAAAAGAATTCAGAGAGAGCCAAAGAGAGATAAAGGATGCAATTAATGAAGTAAAATCCTCAATTCATAGTACAAACAACCGATTAGACCACATGGAGAATAGAATCTCGCTCCTAGAAGATGATCATTCAAAAAACGAATGCACAGTTTCCAATTTAGAAAAAAAAAATATCTGACAGCAGGAATCTGATATTGAAGAAATATGGGCCCATTTTAAGAGAGCTAACCTAAGAATAATTGGAATAGAGGAGGGAAAAGAAGGTGAAACCAAAGGGATCAACAATCTCTTCAAGGAAGTAATAGCAGAAAATTTTCCAAACGTAGAGCAAGAGGTCGATACACAGGTCCAGGAAACTTATAGAACTCCCTTCAGAGAGGATCAGAGAAGAGGATCCCCATGCCACATAATTGTCAAAATGACCAATGTGGAAGCCAAGCAGAGCATCTTAAAGGCAACAAAGGGCCAAGTGACATTCAGAGGCAAACCAATTAGAATCACTCCAGACTTCCCAAACCAAGTCATGAGAGCCAGAAGGGCTTGGAGTAACATATTCCAAACTCTGAAAGAAAACAACTTCCAGCCAAAAATTTCCTACCCATCAAAACTTTCTATCAAATTAGATGATCAAATAAGAATCTTCCATGTCAAACAGAAACTGAAGGAATTTATGTCTTCAAAACCAGCGCTAGAGAAAATACTCAAGGAGATTAACTACAAAGAAGAAATAAGTAACACACACCAGAACCAGAGAAACAAGATTTTCCATTCAACAGAAAACTAAGAGTGGTTATCTGTGGAGATTCATTATTTATGTTAGTCTTTTACCTATCTCTAAATTGTATTGTTTGCTTTTATTGTTGTTAATTTTTAGGATTTCTAGTTGGTATATTAATATACCTTCAGATATAGCATTTGGAAATATTTTATCCCATTCTATCAGTAACTTTTAACTCTTTGGATATACAAATTTTTTTTTATTTTTTAGGGAGTTTATTTACCCTTTTGTTGCCTGTGCCATTGAAATCATATCCAAGAAATCACTGCCAATTTCAATGTTGTGAGGTTTTATGACCCAGATTTTCTTCTAAAAGTTTATAGTCTTAAGATTTATATTTAGGTCTTTTATCTATTTTGAGTTAATATTTGTATATGGGATATGGTAAGGGTCCAATTTTATTCTTTTTCATGTAACTATTATTTTTCAACAATATTTAGTTAAAAGATTAGTACTTCCTCCAGGAAATGTTTGTGGAAACCTTGTCAAAAATAACTTGACAATATATGGAGGAATTTAGCTATAGGCTTTTATTTAACTCCAATTGTTTATATATCTGCCTTTAGAACAGTACTACACTGTTTCAATTATTGTAGCTTTTAATGGTTTGAAATCAGAAAATATACATCTTCTAGCTTTGTTCTTCTTCGAGATTGTTTTGGGTATCTAGAGTCCATATTCCATATCAGGATAGATTTTTTCTGAAAAATAAATAAATAAATGTATGATAGTTTCACCTAAAAAATAGAAAAAGAAAAAAATATTCTCTGGTAAGAAAGAAAGCAAAAAGAAATATTGAAATGTTATCTTTAAGTCATCAAAAGCTTGGTATCAGACAAATGAAACTGTTATGTGAGATTATCATCATTAATATTTGATAAATTGCAATAAAACTAGATGTCAACCACTAAGCCAAGCATGGGAAGGAGGGATGGGGAGGGAACGGGGTGGGGATCGGGTAGGGCTAACTGGGCGATGTGTGCATGTATGTCTACAAAAGTATTTTCTTTATACCATTATGATGTATGAATACATTGCACAAATAAAAATAAATTTAAATAAATAAATAAATAAATAAACTCAAACCTGACCATTTTCTTCCCCCACTGAAAGCCCAAGAATTGATCTCTCCAAGTAAAGCTCCATTCCATGCATAACCATGAGTTAATATTTATGTATGGTTTGGTATGGGCCCAATTTTATTCTTTTTCACATAGCTATTATTTTTCAACAATATTTAGCCAACCTAACTAAAAAAAGAATCAACCCAAATTATGAAGATAGGAGATGAAAAAGGAGACATTAATGGGGATAATGTAGAAATCCAGAGGATTATCAGAAATTACTTTGAAAAACTTTACTCCAACAAAATGGAAAATCTGGAGGAAATTGACAACTTTATAGATGAATACAACCTTCCTAAACTGAGTCAAGAAATATAGAACACTTAAACCAACCAATAATCATCAAAGAGATTAAAACAACAATAAAGAGCTTACCATCAAAGAAAAGCCCTGGAACAGATGGTTTCCCAAGTGAATTCTATAAAACCTTTATGGAAGAGCTAACCCCAATACTACTCAAACTATTTCATGGAATAGAAAAAACTGAAATTCTCCCAAATACATTCTTTGAAGCCAATATCACACTAATATCCCAACCAAATAAAAACAGTTCAAGGAAGGAAAACTACAGGCCTATATCTCTGATGAACTTGGATGCAAAACACATTCAAAACCACATCATGACCAGGTAGGATTCATCCCAGGGATGCAAGGCTGGTTCAACATATGAAAATCAATCCATGTAGTTCATCATAAAAACAGTCTCAAAGACAAATCACATGATCATTTCAATAGATGCTGCAAAAGCATTTGATAAAATTCAACATCCATTTATGAAAAAAACACTGCAGAGAATTGGAATAGAAGGAACATATCTCAACATCATAAAGGCAATCTGTAATAAGCCCACCACCAACATCATATTAAATGGGGAAAACATTTCCAGAATTCCCCCTAAAAACAGGAACAACACAAGGATGTCCACTATCACCACTTCTCTTCAATATAGTCTTAGAGACTCTAGCCAGAGCAATAAGGCAAGAAAAGGAAATCAATAGAGTACAAATAGGAAGCGAAGAACTCAAACTTTCATTATTTGCAGATGACATGATACTAAATTTAGAAAGCCCAACACACTCAACCAAAAAAATTCAGCAAAGTGTCTGGATACAAAATCAGTCTTAAAAAATCAGAAGCTTTCCTGTACACCAACCATAACGCCACTGAAAAAGAAATTTAGAAAATACTTCCACTGAAGATCTCACAAAAAATAAGTTATGAATATACTTAAACAAGAAGGTAAAAGATCTCTACAAAGAAAATTATAAAACACTGAAAAAAGAAATCAAAGAAGATCTTAGAAGATGGAAAGATCTTCCCTGTTCATGGATAGGCAGAATAAATATCATTAAAATGGCCATCCTTCCAAAAGTGATCTACATATTCAACACAATGCCTATTCAACTACCAAGATCATTCCTCACAGACATAGAAAAATCATTTTATCTGGAATAACAAAAAGCCCTGAATAGCCAAAGTAGTTTTCAGCAACAAAAACCATGCAGGAGGAATCACAATACCTGACTTTAAACTATACTAAAAATAAAAACAGCATGGTCCTGGCGCAAAAACAGATATATAGTCCAATGGAGCAGAATAGAAGACCCAGAATCAAGTCCATGCACTTTCAGCCAATTGATTGTTGACAAAGGGGCCAAAACATACACTGGAAAAAAGATAGCCTATTCAACAAATGGTGCTGGCAAAACTGGTTAACCACATGCAGAAAATTGGAAATTAATCCCACTTTCTCACCCTGCACAAGAGTCAGTTCAAGATAGATCAAAGACTTGGAAATCAAACCAGAGACCCTGCAGCTCCTTGAAGCGGGCATAGGTCCAACATGCAACACATAGGCACACTTTCTCAACAAGACCCCAAAGGTGCAACAAATTAAACGCGTAGCATGCCAGATCCCTAGAGAAACCGGGCCCAGTACCCTGGGACCAGGGCGGGGGTCAGGTGGGGCACGCCAGCCAGGGCTCTGGTCATGAGACTCTGGGCCCCGGGCCGAACTGCGTGTAACACGCCAGACCCCTGGAGAAAACGGGCTCAGTACCCTGGGTTCCAGGCAAGGTTGGCGCGGAGCACACCAGCCGGGGCCCGGGTCGCGGGACCCTGGGCCCCAGACGGAGTAGTGCGGATCACTCTGGACCCATGGGGAAACCGACTGGGTTACAGTGCTACTGAGTGAGTGCCTGATCCCACTACCTCCTCAAACCACATATACTGTCTTCTCTTATTAAAAAAAAAAAAAGGAACAGAAAAAATAAAAATATCGGAGAGGAGGTAAGAAAGCTTTTATGGATGCCAGGACACTGGAGATGCAGACAAAACTTATCTAAATGCACTGGAACTTATGGAAAAATTCCCCGTGAAGGAGGACAGCTATTTCTCTATATTGTTAAGAATCTCGGACATCACCTGTAAGGAGAGAGTTTAGTGGAGACCAAGGAGAAAGGCGGTGTTGAAAGAGGTCTCCGCGATGGTGGTGGAGACTTGTATTCAGGAGAAGCAGAAACTGGATCCTACCCACCAAATGTCGAATGCTACCATCACGCATGCTTAGGAACACTGGACAACATTCAGAGTGGAAAAAGAACCTGGGAAGGAAGGATTTGAAATGGTGGAGGCAGTGGCAATGGCAGTGGCCAATACTCAGGGGAGGCCAGTACTCAGGGGAGGCATCTGATACATTACAGCTGGAACCTTTGAAATAATAACCACAGAGACAGTGATCAAACCTGCACAGGGGTTAGGTAGGCGCCAGGGCCAGTGGCCGATATCGGAGCTTGCTGTGAGGCAAGGCCACTACTGAGGCCTCTGTGGCCAGGATTGGAGCCTGCTGAGGGGTTTGGCCGGTGCTGGGGCCAGCGAGGCCAGCACCGGAGCCTGCCATGAGGCACGGCTGGTACTGGGGCCTCCGAGGCCAGGATAAGAACCTGCCGAAGGGTTGGGCCGGTGCTGGGGTCAGTGAGGCCAACACTGGAGCTTGCCATGAAGCAAGGCCGATGCTGGGGCCTCCGAGGATGGGACCGAAGCTTGCCGAGGGGTTAGGCTGGTGCTGGGGCCAGCGCGGCTGGCATCAGAGCCTGCCGCGAGGCAAGGCCTGTGCTGGGGCCTCCAAGGCCGGAATTGGAGCCTGCCGAGGGGTAAGGCCGGTGCTGGGGCCAGCGCGGCCGGCATCGGAGCCTGCCATTAGGCATGGCCAGTGCTGGAGCCAGCGAGGTCTGGATCAGTCCACTGAGTAGCCAGGCCACTATTGGGGCCATCAAGAGTCAGATCGATACTTGCAACACAGCATGCACAGAGAAATATCGCAGAAAATATAAATCAGATGCTTCTCTTAATCAGCAATAACTAGGAAGAAAGGGGCAACAGGAAGAGGTTGAGCTATAGAAAGGGCCCTATAGTGATGCAACTAATGTGACCAATCAGAGGGTATGTAAGAGTGGAGGACGGAGCCTCTTTAAAACGCAGGTGGTACATAAACAAATGTATCAAAGTTAATCACCAAAGAAGCGAGGGATGGAGGGAGAGGGAGGGAGTGGGATGGGGGCTGGAGGAGGGCTAATTGGATGATGTGTGCTTGTATATACCTCTCAAGTCTTGTACTCCAATGTGATTGATATATGACTACAATGCACCAATTTATAAAATAAATAAATTAATTTATAAAAATAAAAAAGGCAAATCAATACATGGGATTGCATGAAACTGAAGAACTTCTTTTCAGCAAAGCAAACTGTCAAGAAACTCAACCGAGAGCCAACATAATGGGAGAAGATTTTTGCCACCTACATCTCTGATAGAGGACTGATATCCAGAATATAAAGAGGACTCAAGAAACTCAACACTAAAAACAAATCATCTAATAATAAAATGGGTAAGTGAACTAAATAAATGCCAACACCAAAGCAGAGGCTGTTGGCCAAACCAATCTCTAGGGCCTTTGGCTGAACCAAGGTGAATATTAGTCATCTCACAAGCTGCTCCCCAAAAAAACTGAACCCCAGTATCTTAAGGGTCATGCGTTGCATGAAGTATGACCTGTACCAACATTGGGAAGACATTTCAAAAGGTATTAATGTACCGGTATTGGGAAAGATTTCCAATTTTAAAAATATATCTTTGGTAGTGAAGAAAGCCAGGACCTGTGGGGAGAGGGCTTGCAGATTTCCCCATGGATAATTAGCAAAGAATAGAATAAGCCTAGGGCCTTTTGACATTTCTAAAGAGAAGCAGAGTTCCTCAAGGATGGGAGGAAATTCCAGATTCCAGAGAAGCAACTTAACACACTTCGGAGTGTAACAAAAGGTGTGGGGGTTGTGCCAGAGACAGAGCTTACCCCACCCCAACTCAGAGGGGGAGGATCTGCCTGGGATGCAGACAGAGCAGATACCTGGGCTAGAGATAGGGCAGCACATCTACATATCAAAGGACCTGCCCAGATCTGACCTGGCTGCCTATAAGAAAGCTCCACATGTTATATCTTTGGCGAATTCATTTGAACCACCCCCTCGTGTTACCCTTGGGTACATGAGGCTGTAAATGTGTTTTGTATTTCTATCTTTTTAATAAACTTCTTTAAATCTTCAGCAAGAGTTTGGGCTAATGTATCTTTACCCTTAGCTCAGGACAAGAACCGGTGGGTTTTTTTTTTTTTTCTGTTTTAGATTTTTTTTGTGTATGTGTTTTGAGGGAAATTATATCTGGAACCCTAAACGGGGTCCTCGGGGAAAGTTTCCCCAAAACCATATCATCTTCACAAACCTGTAGCATGACTCACACTGCATCTGGATACTTCTGTCCAACAGAATTATGGTGCACACAATGGCCACCCAGTTGCTATCTTTGCACATCGATCTAGGTTATACAAGCATAAAATGTGTGTGCCTGTCTTAGCTCACTTTGTCATCATTCACGTAAAAAAATAATGTTTCTTTCCAAGATCACTTCCCTAAGTTTCAACATTTTTATTTTTGTTACCAAATTCATCATTAGGCTAGTTTTGCTTGTTTAGTCTTTTCTTTGGTCTGATATCACCCATGACTTCATAAGAAGGTGTAAAGGGTTCTTTGTTAATTCTTTTACTTATCTGTGGGTCTATAACTTTGAGATTTTAAAATTGTCTTATGCTGAAAAGTCAGCTTCTGCCTGCCTGTGGAGCAGGACAGTGATGCAAATGTTGTTGTTTAACCCTTCAAATGCTTTCTCTGCTTTAGGACAAGGCATTGAATGAAATTATCCATTGCCACATCACTAAGGCTCACAACAAGAGTTTCAATAGCTGTTTGCTTCCTGACCAAAGCCAAGCCTTTCTCTCTCCAGGTCTGCCGCCATTTTGACACAATTATTTTTGAAATATATTAATAATCAGAGCTTTCTCAAATCTTCCTAGGCCATTCCTATTATTTTGTATAAAGGCAAAAATAGAGTGCTTTAAACTTCGACTTTACATTAAGAAAAAATAATATAATTG
Organism: Muscardinus avellanarius; assembly: GCF_963383645.1. Classification (NCBI taxonomy): domain Eukaryota; kingdom Metazoa; phylum Chordata; class Mammalia; order Rodentia; family Gliridae; genus Muscardinus; species Muscardinus avellanarius. Next base: position 23,977 of record NW_027664489.1, read on the forward strand.
ATGCTTTTATTAGTAGGCAAAGAAATTCTAATGCTTAAAGATCTGACTTTTTAAATGAAATATCCTATTAATAGTCTGTTAAATTTTAGAAATAGGAACAGCTATGGAGATGGGAGATGTTTTTGCAAGTATCTTTGGGAAATATAGCCTGCCAGGCTATAGTTCATTTTAATAATGAGTGACTTGCTGAAGAAAAGTATTGGCTTTTGAAATATGAGAAGAACCAGTCATTTTCCAAAAGAGGCAACACCATAAAGAATACTGTGTATTCTTCAGGAGATATCATAATCCTCTTCTCCTCTAATGATGGAAAAATAAGTGATTGTTTGTTAAATATAAACAAACTAGCCTATAGATGAATTTGGTAACAAAAGTAAAACTATTGAAACTTAGAAGGCCACAGTCTTGAGAACTGAACTTGGAAAGAAACATAAGAAACATTGTGCTTTCACACACATATTTTATGCTGGTATAAGCAAAGATAACAATTAGGCTGCAAAAAAAGGATGGTAGCAACTTATATAAGTTCTGTAATTTGGGGACAATCTCTCTCTCTCTCTCTCTCTCTCTCTCTCTCTCTCTCTCTCTCTCTCTTCCTGTGTGTGTGTGTGTGTGTGTGTGTGTGTGTGTGTGTGTGTGTGGAATTGGATGTCTATAGCTCTAATACAGTAACAATAAATCTTTGGTGATAATCTTTCATAGAACAAAAATAAATAGGCTATACATGGTGGCACATGTCTGTAATTGCAGTATTTGGGAGGCTGAGATAGGAGGATTTCAGGTTCATGACCAGCCTCGGGAACTTAGGACCTCTAAACATTAGTGAGATCCTGCTTCAAAATAACAAATAAGCCAGGTGTGGTGATGAAAACTTGTAATCCCACACTAGGGAGGCTGAGAGAGGGGGATTGCACATTTCGATTCCAGCCTTAGCTACTTAGTGAGGCTCTCAGCAACTTATTGAGACCCTGTTTCCAAATAAAGTATAAAATAGGTCTGGAAGAATAGCCTGGAGGTAGAAAGTCTCTGGCTTCCACCCCCAGTACCACAGAAAAAGGGGACTAAGGGTAGAAGTCTCTTTGTTTCTTGAATGAATGATAGCAGAGCCAGAATAATTTTAGAGAAAATTGTTATTTAAAAAGAGAGCATCTGAGTTGGGTTGGGCAGGAAAGAGATATCACTCCTAACTCCACCAGTGTCTTTTTTATATTAAGGTTTTTAGCAAAACATTGTAAGAAATGATTAATCACAGGAAACAGCAAAACAATCATGGCATGATTCAGGGAAAATATCAAGCTAGTCATCCTTGAAGGACAGAATTCTGAGAAATAAGGAAGTCGTCAGGGTCTCTGCTTAACATCAGGGTTCCGGCTTATCAGTCTCATATGGTCCTTGAGTGGAGGTCACATGCTCACTGAGGACCCTTTGGACTGGGCTCCCCAGGGGGCTTTTCATCATTCCCCAGACAATAAAAGCACAGGCCTGCAGAGAGATGAGTTTAAGTCACACTTTCTGTGAATCTGCAGGTTCATCTCAGGTGCTCAGAGTCCTCCCACCTCATCCATCTGGGTGAGTGCCTCTGCATCCATGGTGCAGCATCACAGAGAGCCTGGAGTCCCGGGCGGAGGAAGGAGGAAGATGGGGCTCATTAGTGAGGTCTCGGCAGCTGCGGAAGAGACATCCAGCTCTAAGAGTTTGTGCCCAGTGCAAAGGATTGGGTTCTGTTTAGGGCAATGAGGACATTTTTTTTTAATTGAAAGTAAATGCTATACATTTAATCTGTATTTGGTGCCCTGTCTCCCCGCCTCATTTCACTTCCCCCCTGCCGATACTTAATACCCAGGCAAACCTTGCTCTATTCATACTTTTACACCTATTTGGAAATAGCCGCTCATCAATCAAGTTCAGCCTCCTTCCTCTTAGTTTTCCATTCAAATTTTGCTGAGATTTCCCTTCCATTATCTGGAGTTCCTCTTTTCATGAATCTATTGGCCTTTTTTATCTCTTCTTTTGTAAAGTGTCTATTCAATTTGATTTCCCATTTCTTGATTGGGTTGTTTGTTTTGCTAGTACACAGTCTTTTGAACTCTTTGTATATTCTGGATATTAGCCCCCTATCGAAGTGGTGACTGGTAAAGATCTTCTCCCATTCTGTAGGCTTCCTCTTTAGGTTCTTGATGGTTTCCTTTGATGATAAGAAGCTTTTTAGTTTGATGCTATCCCACTTGTTGATTCTTGCTTTAATTTCCTGAGCTTTGCAGGTTTTGTTGAGAAAGTTACTGCCTATATGTTATAGTGATGAGCCTATGTTCTCCTCGAATAACTTCACAGTCTCTGGTCTGATTTCTAAGTCTTTGATCCATCTCAAGTTGATTCCTGTGCATGGTGAGTGATAGGGGTTTAGTTCCATCTTTCTACAAATGGATAGCCAGTTCTCCCAGCACCATTTGATGAAAAGGCTGTCATTTCTCCAGCATATGAGTTTGGCCCCTTTGTCAAAGATTAATTGATTGTAGGTGTGAGTATTTGTTTCTGTATCTTCTATTCTGATCCACTGGTCTGTGTACCTGTTATTGTGCCAGTACCATGCTGTTTTTACTACTATTGATCTATAGTATAGTTTGAAGTCTGGGATTGTGATGCCTCCTGCATGATTCTTGTTGCTGAGAATTGCTTTGGCTATTCTGGGTCTTTTCTTTCTCCATATAAAGTTCATAATTGCCTTTTCTAGGTCTGTGAAGAATGTACTTGGTATTTTAATGGGGATTGCATTGAATCTATAAATCATTTTGGGCAGAATGGCCATTTTGATGATATTTATTCTGCCTATCCACGAGCATGGGAGGTCTTTCCATCTTCCAGAGGACTTAACTCACCAATCAAAAGACATAGACTGGCAAAGTGGATCAAAAAACATAACCCAAAAATATGTTGTTTGCAAGAAACTCACCTAACAGCCAAAGACACTCACAGACTGAAAGTGAAAGGATGGAAAAAGATATACCATGCTACTAGAGAACAAAATAGGGCAGGCGTAGCAATCCTGATATCCAACAAAACAGACTTTAAACTAAGACACATCAGAAGAGACAAATCCAGGCACTTCCTTTTATTAAAAGGAACGATACACCAAGATGATATAATGATAGTAGATGTTTATGCTCCAAATGTGAATGCAACCACATTTGATGTCCCTTTGGGACATCAGATCTCAAATAGACCCAAATACAATAATTCTGGGAGACTTCAATACGCCTCTTACACCACTGGATTGATCTTCAAAGCAAAAGTTGACTAAAGACTCTTTAGAACTAAAGAAAACTATAAACCAAATAAACCTAATAGACATATACAGAACATTTCATCCAGGAACTACAGAATACACATTCTTCTCATCAGCCCATGGAACCTTCTCCAAAATAGATCACATCCTGGTGCACAAAGAAAGCACCAGCAAATTCAAAAGATGTAATATAATTCCTTGCATCTTTTCAGACCATAATGGAATTAAAGTAGAAATCAACAACAGGAAACTCAAAAGAAACTATGCAAATACATGGAAACTGAATGATACACTATTGAATGATGAATGGGTGAGAGCAGAAATTAGGAAAGAAATAAAGAAATTTTTGGAAATAAATGAAAACAGAGACACAACTTACCAAAATCTCTGGGACACTATGAAGGCAGTATTAAGAGGAAAGTTTATTGCATTGAGTGCCCACATAAGAAGGACTCAGAATCACCAAGTTCAGACCCTATTGACACAACTCAAGGACCTAGAAAAACTGCAACAGTCCAATCCCAAAGCCAGCAGGAGACAGGAAATTATTAAAATTTGAGCAGAAATAAATGAAATAGAGAACAAAAAACAATTCAAAGAATCAACAAAACAAAAAGCTGGTTCTTTGAAAAGGTTAATAGAATTGATAAACCCCTGGCCAACCTAACCAAAAGAAAGAGAATCTATGCAAATTACTAAAATCAGAAATGAAAAAGGAGACATCACCACATATAGTCAAGAAATTCAAAGGAATATCAGAAACTACTTTAAAAATTTATACTCCAATAGACAAGAAAACATGGAAGAAATCGATAGATTCCTAAACACAGTTAACCTACCTAAACTGAACCAAGAGGACATAGCAAGCCTAAACCAACCAATAGAAAACAATGAAATAGGAATGGCAATAAAAATTCTTCCATCAAAGAAAAGCCCAGGCCCAGATGGATTTCCAACTGAATTTTACAAAACCTTCAGTAAAGAACTAATACCAATACTGCATAACTTATTCCAGGAAATTGAAAGAGATGGAACTCTCCCAAATTCCTTCTATGAGGCCAGTATCACATTAATCCCCAAACCAAATAAAGATACCTCAAGAAAGGAAAACTACAGACCAATATCTTTAATGAACATAGATGCAAAAATTCTAAACAAAATACTAGCCATATGCATTCAAAACCATATCAAGAGAATAATACACCATGACCAAGTTGGTTTCATCCCGGAAAAACAAGATTGGTTCAACATACGCAAATCAATACCTGTCATCGACCACATAAATAGAATCAAGAATAATAACTATATCATCATAGCAATAGACGCTGAAAAAGCTTTCGACAAAATCCAACACCCATTCATGTTAAAAACACTACAGAAAATTGGAATGAAAGGAACATACCTCAACATCATTAAGGCAATACACAACAAACCCCAAGCCAACATTATACTGAATGGGGAAAAACAGCAAGAATTTCCCCTAAAATTTGGAACAAGACACGGATGTCCACTATCACCACTCCTCTTCAATATAGGACATTTTCTTTGAATATCTAGTTCTGTAACTTTCAGATATTAAAATTCATACATGATTTATAGGAAATATCCCCTGACTCCAGGTGTGCACTTATGGTTGTGAATTAAATGTCTGTCACCGCCTGGCCATATTAGTCCTCAGGCCACATGTAGGTGTTATCTAGAGATTTTAAGCATCATCAACCTTCGCATATAATCAAAGCATGGATAAATTAATTTCATTCCAACAGTTCTATTAAACATACTCAGATTTGTTTGTTGCCTTCACTAATCAAACCGAGCTCATATTGATATGTGACTTTCAGAGTTGGAGCAATTAGACAGTGTTAGCCAGGCACTGGTGGCATACACCTTTAATCTCAGGACTTGGAAGGCTACAAAGAAGGGTCACAAATTCAAGGCCAGCATGCATTAATTTAGCAAGACCATGTTCTATTTTAAAAATAAATGGTCGCTTGGCATGAGGACACACACTTGGGAGGCAGAGACAGGAGAATCATGCTGGTTGGAAGCCAGTCTTGCTGGCTTGAGACTCTGTTTCCAAATTTAAAACAAATATAAAAGAGGTCTGGGAGTGTAGCCTGGAGGTAGAAGGGTTTCCAGAAACCCCAGTACCACCAAAAATAAATAAATAAATAAATAAATAAATAAATAAATAAATAAATAAATAAATAAATAAAGGCTGGGCGTGGTGGCTCACGGTTGTAATCTCTGCGCTTGGGAGGCAGAGACAGGAGGATCGCACAGGTTCAAAGCCAGCCTCGACTACTTAGTGAGGCTCTAAGCAACTTAGTTAGATCCTTCTTCCAAATAAAATATAAAATAGATCTAAGAGTATAGCCCAGAGGTAGAAAGCCCCTGTGTTCCACCCCCAGTACTACCAAAAATAAATAAATAAATAAATAAACAAACAAAACAAAAGAAAAGAAAAAAGTCTAGAATTACAGAAGTGAAATCAGCTTGGGTTTAATCCTCAGTACCACGAGATGAGAGACAGGGAAGAGAGGAGGGGGGAGCGAGAGCGAGAGCGAGAGCGAGAGCGAGAGAGGGAGGGAGGAGAGGAGAGGAGAGATAGAGAAGAACAGTCAGTGATAACTTTGCGAATACATTCAATGATTTAAAAAACAAGGAATGATAGTTGTGTCCCATGCTTGGCTTCAAAAGACCTGGAAAAGGTGGGCGTGGTGGCGCAGGCTTGTAATCCCCGCGCTTGGGAGGCAGAGACAGGAGGATCACTCAGGTTCGAAGCCAGCCACCCGCGCCTGCTTAGTAGACCCTGTTTCCAAATAAAAATGTAAAAATAGGTCTGGGAGTGTAGCCCGCAGGTAGAAGGGCTTTCAGGAACCCCAGTACCACCAAAAAAAAAAAAAAAAGACCTGGAAATACCATTTCTAATACTTTGGGAAGAAATATTAATATTGCTGTACACTAATCTTTTTCTCTACATTGTCTTTCATTTTAAAATACCCATTCTCATTTTTTCTTACTCTCATATGTCTTTGTCAATGGGGACTAAATCTAGGAGCATCTTCTCTGCGCTGCACCCCAGTCCTTTTGACGTTTTATTTCAACATGGTCTTGCTAAGTTCCTGAGCCTGGCCTCAACCCTGCGATCCTCCTGTCTCACCTTCCCAAGTACTAGGATTGCAGGTGTGGCCACCACACCAGCTCTCTTGTCCCATCTGATGACACCTCTGTCACAGGACTGCCCATCCATTCAGAAATGGCAGAATGCAGGGCATCCTCCGTGTCTGCCTCCTTGATTCACCTAATAAGGGCATCTTGACCGGGATGTCCTTCCTCAGACAGTCCCAGCCTCCACTCTCCCCTCTAATCAAGGATTGCTCAGATTTCTCCATGACATATTTTCCTCCCTGTGTGTCTTGTTTTCCTGATGTGCCCAGGTGGCCTTTCCTTTGTCCTGAGGTGGCCTCTGCAAATGGGACCTGTTTCACATCCATGCTACTTTACCTTTCATTCATTTCTTTCTTTTTCTTTTTTTCCTCTCTCTCTCTTTCTTCTTTCTCTCTCTCTCTCCGTGTGTGTGTGTGTGTGTGTGTGTGTGTGTGTGTGTGTGTGTGTGTGTGTGTGTTTGGCACTAGGGACTGAACCAGTGGCATTCCAGTTTTGAACTACACTGCTAGTCCTATATATTCTACTTTGAAACAGGACCTTATTAAGTTGCTGAGGGTCTGGCTAAGTTCCTGAGGCTTCCCTGGAACCTGTGATCCTCCTGGCTCAGCTTCCCAAGTATTGGAATTATAGGTATGTACACTATGCCTGGCTTAAAATATGTCTTCTAAGAAAATTTATGAAGGCTTGGTATGGTGGCACACACCTATAATACCAGTGCTTGGGAGGTTGAAGACAGGAGGATTGCAGGTTTGAAGTCAGCCTCAGCAACTTAGGGATGCTGTCAGCAACTTGGCAAAATCCTATTTCAGAAAAAACAAATAGGGCTGGGAATGGAGTGTAGAGGTAGAATGCCCCTGGGTTCAATCTCCAGTATAATAATAAATAACAATAATTAATAATAATAATAATAATAATAATAATAATAATGATGATGATGATGATGTAGCACAGAAATTGCTACATACCTTAGCTGTGCACACTTACATGAAATTACTAAACATAGATACTTCGTGTACTTGTTTCACTGATACACTGGTGTGTGGTCCACCAAACTTGGAAACTGTTGGGTGATTACGGCCATATTTTCTGCGGTCTCTCTTGGTGTTTCAGGGTGTTAATAGAAGTCATTACTCGTCAATGCATCAAATTGTACCACTTTTTTGGCACTCTAGAAACATGTAAACTTCTGTGCTCTTAATGCAAATGTTCTCCTATGCAAAAAGGATATTTTAGCCATAGAGGGTGGCACATATCTGTTAACTGGGTCCTTGAGAGGGTGAGTGGGAGGTTCAAGGTTTGAGACCAGCCATGGCAATTTTTAGTGTGGCAATTAGTAGCTTGAACTCACTTTTATTCAGTGTGTGTGTGTGTGTGTGTGTGTGTGTGTGTGTGTGTGTGTTAGAGAGGGAACCCAGGGTCCTACTTATTCTGGAATATGCAATCAGCTCTATTTTATTTTCTATTTGAAAAGAGAGTTGCACTGGGCCATTGAATGCCTTACTATGTTGCTGAGGATGTCCACAAATCTGTGATCCTCCTGTCTTGGCCTCCCAAGTACTGGGATTATTATATGAGTATGCCTTCAGGTTGGGCTCCAAACTTTTCTCTCTCTCTTTCTTTCTTTCTTTCTTTCTTTCTTTCTTTCTTTCTTTCTTTCTTTCTTTCTGTGTTTAGTACTGGAAGATTGCACCCAGGGACATTCTACCTCCAAGTTACATATCCCGCCCTATTTTTGTTCTTTATTTTTTTTTTAATTTTATTTTATTGGTGCACTGTATTCATACATCATAGTGGGATACAAACTTTTGTAGACATACATGCACACATCGCCCAGTCAGCCCCCACCCGATCCCCACCCCATTTTCTCCCCATCCCTCCTTCCCATGCTTGGCTTAGTGGTTGACATCTAGTATTATAGCACTTTATCCAAAATTAAAAATGATAATCTCACATAACAGTTTCATTTGTCTGATACCAAGCTTTTGATGATTTAAAGATAACAATTCAATATTTCTTTTTGCTTTCTTTCTTACCAGAGCATATTTTTTTCTATTTTTTTAGGTGAGACTATCATATATTTATATATTTATTTTTCAGAAAAAAAATCTATCCTAATATGGAATATGAATTTTAGATACCCAAAACGATATTGAAAAAGAACAAAGCTAGAAGATATATATTTTCTGATTTCAAACCATATAAAGCTACAATAATTGAAACAGTGTAGTACTGTTCTAAAGGCAGATATATAAACCATTGGAGTTAAATAAAAGCCTAGAGCTAAATTCTTCTCTATATTGTCAAGTTATTTTTGACAAGGTTTCCACGAACATTTGGTGGTGGAAATAGTAATCTTTTAACTAAACATTGTTGAAAAATAATACTTACATGGCAAAAAATAAAATTGGACCCTTACCTAATCCCACATACAAGTATTAACTCAAAATAGATAAAAGACCTAAATATAAATCTTAAGACTATAAACTTTTAGGAGAAAATCTGGGTCATAAAACCTCACAACATTGAAATTGGCAGTGATTTCTTGGATATGATTTCAAAGGCACAGGCAACAGAAGAATATACAAACTCCCTAAAAAATAAAAAAAAATATTGTATATCCAAAGACAATGTAAACAGAGTTAAAAGTTACTAACAGAATTGGATAAAATATTTCCAAATGCTATATCTGAAGGTATATTAATATTCCAACTAGAAATCCTAAAAATTAACAACAATAAAGGCAAACAATACCATTTAGAGATAGGTAAAAGACTAACATAAATAATGAATCTCCACAGCTAACCAATCTTAGTTGTCTGTTGGATGGAAAATCTTGTTTCTCTGGTTCTGGTGTGTGTTACCTATTTCTTCTTTGTAGTTAATCTCTTTGAGTATTTTCTCTAGCGCTGGTTTTGAAGACATAAATTCCTTCAGTTTCTGTTTGTCATGGAAGCTTCTTATTTCTCCATCTAATTTGATAGAAAGTTTTGCTGGATAGGAAATTTTTGGCTGGAAGTTGTTTTCTTTCAGAGTTTGGAATATGTTACTCCAAGCCCTTCTGGCTCTCATGACTTGGTTTGGGAAGTCTGGAGTGATTCTAATTGGTTTGCCTCTGAATGTCACTTGGCCCTTTGTTTTTGTTGCCTTTAAGATTCTCTGCTTGGCTTCCACATTGGTCATTTTGACAATTATGTGGCTTGGGGATCCTCTTCTCCGATCCTGTCTAAAGGGAGTTCTATAAGTTTCCTGGATCTGTGTATCAACCTCTTGCTCTATATTTGGAAAATTTTCTGCTATTACTTCCTTGAAGAGATTGTTGATCCCTTTGGTTTCACTTTCTTTTCCCTCCTCTATTCCAATTATTCTTAGGTTAGCTCTCTTAAGAAGGGCCCATATTTCTTCAATGTCAGATTCCTGCTGTCGGATATTTTTTCCTAGATTAGAAACTATGGGTTCATTTTTGGATTGCTCATCTTCTAAGAGTGAGATTCTGTTCTCCATGTGGTCTAATCGTTTGTTTGTGCTTTGAATTGAGGCCTTTACTTCATTAATTGCATCCTTTATCTCTTTTTGGCTCTCTCTGAGTTCTTTTCGAAGCACCTCTATTATTTCTACAGTTATTTTCCTGATTTGATCTTCTAGAAATCTCTGATTTTCTGTTTTATCGGGTTCTGATGTTGTGGGGTTGTGCATATTCATTACTCCAGTGTTATTCCTCTTTCCCATGATTTCGGAGGTTTGTGTCTTCTCTGGATTCTTCCCTTGGGTCACTATGGCTTCACTTAAGGTGCTCTGGATCTCGAGTCAGTGGTATCTCAGACCCCACTACTCCTTTACTGGGTTGTATCACAGAGTCTCCGACCCAGGGAGTCGATAGAGGCTGCTTTTAACTATGGGGGGTGCCATGTTGCACGTTTTCCTATGGTGTGATATCTCTGCCACCACCACTCCCTCACTGGGTCCAGTCCCAGGAGGTACAGTACTGGGATTTCTCCTCCGCTATTTGACTCACTGTTCTTGACTACGCAGATGTAGCTGTACTGGACTCGTTGAATTCACTGCTGCTGCCGCCGCCGGTAACAATATGGCGCCACTGTGACGCCCTCGGCCGTGAGGCTGGCGTATTTTTTCTTCTCTGGTTTTGATTTCCACTCTGAATCCCTGCAGCGTGTGCTGAGCTCGGTCACTGGGAGCTTTAAATGCTCTCTGCGCCGAAAGATCCCGCCTGGCTGTTCCACAGCGGCTCACCTCGGCTTGCTGTAGCCGTCCGTTGAGTTCGCCACTGCCACCAGCAGTATGGCGCTGCTGCCGCGTCCTCGGGTGCTTGTGTCTCCTATGTGGCCCTGAGCTCTGTTCTCAGTCCGCTTTCTCTCTGGAGCCTGGTGGTTTTTTTGTTTTTCTGGTGATGGTGTTTTCTGGCTATGAAAGGCGCTGGTTTTGTGGTAATGGAGACTGGTTGTTAGCGGGGCTCTTATATATATTTAAATATATAAAATATATGTATTTGTGGTACTGGGGTTCCTGGAAACCCTTCTACCTCTGAGCTACTCTACCAGACCTATTTTATATTTTTATTTAGAAACAGGGTCTCTTAAGCCAGCGAGGCTGGCTTTGAACCAGCAGGATCCCTCCTATCTCCGCCTCCCAAGTGTGCACCACCATGCTCAGCACTGTTCTTTATTTTTAAACAGGGCCTCACTACATTGCAGAGGGACTCACTAAGTATCTGAAGCTGGCAGTGAACCTGTGATCCTCCTTCCTCAGCCTCCCAAGTACTGGGATTATAAGCATGCACCACCATGCCTGGCAATTTGACTCTATTTTAAATGTAGTTATATTTAAAACCTTGATTCCACATGCCTAAAGAAAAAAAAATGGCATGTGATTCTACTAAGTGATAACCTGCTCACATAGGCTAGTTATTCTGGCATAAGGATAAAAAACACACAGCTGTCTTGAAGAAATGAGATAAAGACTTAAAATTCTATTAGAGTTCTCCTAACAGAGATAGTGAACATATCCTATTTTGATAACTTTTTGTCTTCTCTCTTTTGGCAGAGACAGAGTTCATCAGTTATTAAAAGAGCCATACTAAATGTCCCAAGACACATAGATGAGGAACTACATAATTATAAAAATGATAGTCAACATTTCTGTAGAGATCAGAGTGTGTCAGAAACACTCTCATTTTGGAACATATAGGTAAACTTTATTTATCACATGTCTACTATCTAAAATGTCTGTTTATAAGGCACCAATAAAAGCACATTATGTAAAAATAAAAACAGAAAATAAAATATTGTTGTGCATATTTCACAGAAAAGATGACTACAGCTCGTGGGGTAGACAACTCAAGATTGCACACCTGGTAAATGGCAGATCACAGATCACAGCAAAGTCTGAATTCAATGCCCATATATTTTTAGGTACTGGGGATGGAACCTAGGGGGCCATTCTACCTCCCAGCTACACCCCCAGTCCTATTGTTTATTCTTTATTTGGAAACAGGGTCTCACTGAGTTGTAAAGGGCCTAAGTAGCTGAGGCAGGCTGTGAACCGCAATCCTCCTGTCTCAGCCTCCCAAATGCAGGGATGACAAGTGTGCACCACCACGCCCGGGTCTCAATGCCCATATTGATCAATATTTGTCCTTTTAATATACAGAGAATATTTGGCCTATAATCCCAATGCTTGGAAGGCTAAGATATGAGAATCACAGGCACAGGTCCAGCCTCAGCAACTTAGCAGGAACTAGTAGTTTCAAAAGTAAAATAGGTTTCGGAGTATGTCTTGGACGTAGAATGCCACTGTGTTTAAATACCAGTACACCCCACACAAAAAAAGAATATTTTCTTTGGCAATAAAGCAATCAAAATAGAGCTCTGAAATAATATAACTCTGTGTATATGTAATATATTCTGGATATCCAGTTTTCCAGCACCATTTGGGGAAAACACTGGCTTTTCTCCAGTGCATTGTTTGTTTCTTTGGCAAAAAACAACTGGCTATGAGTATGAGGACTGGTCTCTATATCTATTCCATTGGTTTCTATGTCTGTTTTGTGTTACTACCGTGCTGTTTCTATTACTATAGCTCTGAAGTACAATTTGAAGTCAGGTACTGTGTTGCCTTCAGCATGCTTCTTATTGCTCAGAATTGCTTTGGCTATGCTGGGTCTGTTGTTCTTCCCATATGAATTTTAGGACTGTTCTGTCTAGGATGACACTGATATTTCCATAGGGATCGCATCAAAACTGTAGATCACTTTTGATGGTTTGTCCATTTTAATTATATTAATTCTGCCTATGCAGGAATGCTGGAGGTCTTGCCAGCTTCTGAGATATTCATTTCTTTCTTTCTTTAGGGTACTATAATTTTCATTATATTAGTCCTTTACCTCCTTTGTGAGATTTATTTCTTAGTAATTTTTTGAGGCTACTGTGATTGGAATGGTTTTTGTGACTTCATTTTCAGTGGATTCATTGTTGGTGTGTAGAAAACCTACCGATTTTTTTAATTGATTTTGTTTTGTACAATTACCCAGTTTATTGCCTTCTGATAAAGCAGCAGACAGGGACCAAGACAGACCCTGAACAGCCAAAGCAAACTTGAACAGAACAAAGCCAGAAGCACCACACTTCCTGATTTCAAAACACTTTCCAAGATAGCTGGTGGCGCACTCTTGTAATCCCCGTGCTTGGGAGGTGGAGACAGGAGGATCTCACTAGTTCAAAGCCAGCTTTGCAGGCTTAAGAGACCCTGTTTCCACATAAAAAAGTAAAAAAATAGGTCTGGGAGTGTAGCCCGTGGGAGTGTATCCTGGAGGTAGAAGGGCTTCCAGGAACCCCAGTACCACCAAAAAGATAAATAAATAAACAAAACACATTCCAAGCCAGGCATGGTGGCACATGCTTGTAATCCCAACATTTGACAGGTTGCGACTGGAGGATTGCGGTTTGTGTACAGCCTCAGCTACTATACTACTTAGTGAGGCTCTTTGCAATTCAGTGAGACGCTGTTACAAAATAAAGAATAAAGAAATAGGACAGGGCTATAGCTTAGAAGTAAATTCCTCTTGAGTTCCAGTACCAGCCCCACACAAAAAATATTCTAAAGTGATAGTACTTAAAGCACTGTAGTCTTGAAATAATAAGAAACAGGCAGCCTAACAACACAGAAAAGATAGCCAGGATTCTTGCAGACATGCACAGTGTGCTGATCTTTGACAAGGGAGTTAAGAACGTGTAATGGGTAAGAAACAGTTGCTTCAACAAGAGGTGCTGAGGATAATGGAAACCCACATGTGGAAGAGTGAAATCAGACCCTGTGCCACGGCCTGCACTATCAATGCCCCGCTGCACTGGCTCTTTGCTATGTGTTGGTGGCGGATCCTGGAGATCTAACCTGGAGCGCTCTAAGATAATGTACCACTAAGGTACATCCCCAACTCTTTTAATTTTTATTTTGAGAAAACATCTTTCTAATTTACCCAGGCTGCCCCCAAATGCCTGAGCCTTCGCTTCCCAAGTGGCTGGGATTAAAGGAATATTCTACTGCACTTGGCCTAAACGGATTCCCTATATCCAAGCAACCCAACAGCACAGCTCAGCCTCGCCCACCTAAAGAGGCCCCGGCACTGACATCAGCCTATAGCTGATAGCCTAGAGCCTAGAGCTAGGAAAGCACTGAATCCAAAGTCTGTTGGTTACTGAAGGGTGACCAAGTGTAGAGCATTAGTTGCCCCTCATGGTATGGGCCGAGTGGAGCTGAGATGTGCAGCCAGGCTCCAGCATCAGGGGCATCCTACAACATATCACAAGCCAGGAAAAATAACGCAAAACTCAAAGTGTGGTTCCCCATGACTGCACACCACTTTCACACCACTGTAAAGTTGACTTTTAAGTGGACCACTGTAAGTGAGGACCTTCTGCACTAGCTGCACTCTGGCTAGCCATCCCTCCTCTCCAGGCCTGGTTAGACGAGTAAAAGCCGCAACTCCCAGGGCTGGCTGTCAAGGGTACGATGTCCCTCTGTCCCTGAGAGCACCCCACACTCACCACCAGCTTGCTCTACTACAGCAGGAATAGGACAGGCCGAGCTGTGTTCTGGAGTAGACCGGCATTAGGGTCAAACTGGGTGGTAGATACAGATGAGCTTCCACATGGCCGGCTCCACTGCAGAACAGGGGTTGGTGGGGCTGGGCTGGCACCCCACCCAGAGGGTGATGATCTGGGAAAAAGGGGAGCACTCAGACATCTGCTATTGTGTACCCAGGAGCCTGGCTGGTCTCTGGAAGCCCTGGGTCCTCTCTCACTGTGAATATTCAATCCAGCGCTCAGTGACCCTGCAGCTGGAAGATCGTATCTCTGGGGCTGAAGCTGGGCTTTCTGAACTGCTCTATGATTCTGTTGCATCTTTTGTGCTCTGTGCACCCCTCCAGAACCTTCTGCTCTGGGGTGCTGCCCTTCTGGGCCTGTCTCCACCTCTGCATCGGGGCTGTGGGGTCTTAAAGGCCAGGACTGGGGCTGAAACCCTCTTCATCATGTGCCCCCAACCCTGGGTACAGGCTCGAACACAGAAAGCTGACTGGAGAGGCCTGAGGGCTGGTGACCGGGGCAGCTGAGTCGCAGTCCTGGCCTCACAGCCCGGGTTCTCACCTTCCTCTCACCAGAATGGGGCGGGTTTTGGCATCATACGCCTGGATCACACTGAGCCCGGTGTCAATGCTGGTGGTCATCCCTTGCGTGATGGCGACTGTGTTGACCAGGTAGCTGGATGAAGACCAGCTGAAGGTCATGCTGCCCCCTTGGAACTGGAGAAAATGAGATACTGATTATTGTCTGTATTTTGAGGATTGGCCTTCTAACTGCAGCCAGATGAATGAATCTCAAGATGGTTTGGGTTTGCATTTCCCCAATTGTTAATGATGTTGAGCATTCACTCACATCTATTGGCCATTTGTGTTTCAAGTCAGGCAGTGTTCGTTCAGTACAATTTACTGTCTTGCCGCATATTTTGCATTGTTTTTAGTGGAGTTTTCAAAGTTCCTTGTATATTCTAGAAATTAGTCATCTAATATATATGATATCTGAAAATACAGGCTACTCATAAAGTTCCAATAACCAAGTCAGTGAACACATGGGGCGGGGAGCAAATTTTGAAGTAGCGTTATGGCTTCCTCTGCTGTTTAATGTGAGCTTAGCACCTCAAAGAAGTTAAAACCACACTTAGAGCAGGGGGAGGGTCTGGAGCCAGGTGTTGAAAATTTGACAGGAATAGTGCACGTTTGAGGCCAGCCTGGGCAAAGGAGCAAGAAACAGTTTCCAAATAAAAACTGAAAGGTGCTGGGTGTGCAGATCAAAAGCAGAATGGTCTACTTGGGTTCATGGACACAACACACACACACACACACACACACACACACACACACACACACAATACATAGAGAAGGCCAGGCATGGTGGTGCATCCTTGTAATCCCAGTACTTGGAAGGCTAAGACAGGAGATTCACAGGCTCAAGGCCAACGTCAGCTACTAATTGAGGCCCTCTACAACTTAGTGAGATCGTGTTTGAAAATAAAGAATAAAAAATCAACCTGGGGGTATAGCTCAGAGGTTGAATGCCCCTGGATTTAATCCATAGTAACACACACACACACACACACACACACACACACACACACACGAGATACTTTTTCATAAAAATCTAAACAAAGTGGGGCATTATGGCACATGACTAATCTCAGTACTTGGGAGGCAGAGGCAGGAGAATTGCTGATTGAAGACAGCCTCAGCAAGTACTGAGACTCTCACCAACATAGCAAGACCCTGTTTCCAAGTAAAAATAAAATTGATCTGGTTGTGTAGCTCTGACATAGAATGCCTCTGGGTTCAATTTGCAGTGCCACAGGGGAAAAAAAGAAACAGAAGAAAAAAACAAAAAAAAGAAAAAAGTCCTTGGAGGTGTGGCTTGGAAGTAGCATGGCACTGGGTTCCATCCCCAGTACTTTGCACATACACGCACACGCACACTATATGGAGTGGGGCATGGTAGCACATGCCTGCAATTCCAGTACTTGAGAGGCAGAGATAGGAGAATTACAGGTTCAAGACCAGCCTCAGCAACTAAATGAGGCAGGTGGACTTAGCTTCACAACAGCCCGAGAGCCTGGAGTCCCTGGTCTGTTTCCTCATTTACCAGGGCTGGAGGCTCCCGAGGTTCCCTCTCCATTGCTCCTCTTCTGCCACCCCAGGACATCAATACGAGGACAGTGGGACTCACCAGGGTCCAGCAGAGTCAGCTGCTCACACACGTCCCCTCGCTGCGCCCCCAGGTGACATTGTCAACATAGCAGGCTGCAGAGGGCATGGGAAAGGCCAAGTCCCCAAAGCAACATTCTCAGCACTTGTCCCAGGGTCAGTGTCCCCCAGGGGCCTCAGGGGAAACAGCGCCCGCTCCACCTGAGAGCAGCAGATTTCTTTTTCTTTCTTTTTTCTTTTTTTGTAGTACTAGGGTTCCTGGAAGCCCTTCTATTTCCGGGCTACACTTCCAGACCTATTTAATATATATCTTTTATTTGGAAACAGGGTCTCTGAAGCCAGCGAGGCTGGCTTCAAACCTGCACAATCCTCCTGTCCCCGCCTCCCAAGCACAGGGATTACAAGGGTGAGCAGCAGATTTCTTGACTTCAGTGATGAGGTGGATAGAGGTCATGAGCAGGCCTCTTCCACTGCCTCCCCTGTCCCCATATGTAAATGGGGAAACTGAAGCCCTGAGAAAAAGTTTGAAGTTACATCTGGGCCTGGGGAGCCCAGGGGCCCTGCTGTCCTGTAGTGCCAAGACATCCTGCTGCCTCGGCATCTCTGTGTTGAGACCCCCACTCCACATAGTTTATCGGCAGAACGCCCCGAGAAAGAGGTATCGTCTCTGGCCAAAATATCCCCCACTTATACCCTTCATGACTATTAATATTTCCTTTAACTTTCTACACGAATTGCTCCAGTGATGTGAAATTAGGACTATAAATAGAAACTGAGTCCGTGGAAATAAACGTCCTTGGCTTTGTTCAATAATAATAAAAACTGGCCAGAATTCAGATGCTGTGATAAGCATTCCAGCTGCAGCAATTACAAAGGGTCTCTGACCCTCACTATCACTAACTTAGGTTAAGCTATTAACTCAGGTAAGGTAGTTCAGTTTAAGGAAACTTTGTTTACCCTTGAGATCCTGCCTAGAGACAGAGAAGATAAAAACCTTGTGTGTGACCTTAAAGCAATTTAGTTGATAAATAACTTAGTTGCCCAAATACAATAGACTCAAGGAGAAAGATTGGTGACTTTTACGCCCAGTGTAAATATTCCTGAAGGCAGAGAGGCTGATCGCATGGTTAATGAATATGACAAAATAAAGGACAGACGTTCTAAATATATATGTATGAAGGAAAGGAAATACCGTGTAAGAGTAAGAAAAGCATTTTTGCATGAAGAAGAGCTTATCATAAGAAAGTCCCAACTGGGAAAGAAAGGAATTAGAAAGTTAGAAGCAAGTTGCAGAGGGTTTGTGACAGAGAAATGGATTATTAAAGATGGTTAGACTTTTAATAGGCTTATTGTCTAAAGAAGAGTGTTCAGCAGTTAAGGAAATATATCTGACAATTAAAACCAAGAACTTTGTGGTGTTGTTTGTGGTATTTTGTCTGCAAAACTGTGTTGTGAGTTTGCTTAAGCTTTCAGATTTAGGAGATAAAATGCCAACACCTGGGGAAACTTTATCACATCCACCTGAATCACCACGTCTCCCCACACTTGCTATATGAACTGAGCCCAAAAGATGGAAAGTACCAAGAAAGCCAAAGAAGATTCCCCGAGAAACCCCCAAGCCTTGGCCATGCTTGTTTATTTTGGGAAGTGGCCCCCTGGGACTGCTTATCTGCAAAGACCTTGGAAAAGAATCAGGAGTCAGGAGTCTCTCGAAGATCAACATTCAGCTGAAGGACTAGTTTTATTACCTTTGTTTACATGTCATTCATTATTACTTCACAATGATTACACCCACCATCCTCTCCTCTTACTATTAACTTTACTGGTGAAAGGTATAAATTTCTTGGAGTTTTTGTAATAAAGTGTCATTGGCTCAAGAAGCCTTTGTCCACCTCAAATTCTTTCCCAAGCACCGTACCTAAAAACTTAGGGAATTCATAGAGGGGAAGGAATTGCTGCAGATAAGTTTCTGCAGAACTCCACCTGCCTTTTGTCCCATCTTTCTGAGGATTTGACTGGGAGCTGACAATAACGACCCTACTGAGATTAGTCGGCGACACTGTAGTGTTAAAGGACCTGGTCCATGAGATGTCTGACAGGGTTTCTGAAGCCACCTCTGCCTGGGTGATCTCCAGCCTGTGCTGTCCCAGCCCCGCCCAGTGTTCAACTCCACCCACCACTAAGCTCTGCCCAAAGTTCAGTGCCATCCTATGCTTAACTCTGTCTAAAGTTTAGCTTGGCCCAACCCCTCAGCTCCCACCCAATGTTGAGCTCTATCCCAATGGCTTAGCCCCGCCTGCTGCTCAGCTCTGCCCTCTATTCAGCTCAGCTCTGATTACTTCTTAGCTCAGTCCCAACCACTCAACACTCAATCCTGCCATTGTTCAGTCCTGCCCATTGTTCAGCTCTGCCCACAGCTCAGCTCTGCCCACTGCTAAGGTTCTTCCCAACAGTTCAGCCCCGTCCCCTGTTCAGCTTCACCAACTGCTTAGCTTTGCCCACTGGCCAACTCCATCCCAACCACTCAGCACTGTGCACAGCTCAGCCCCGCCCACCGCTTAACTCCATCCCAACTACTCAGCCCCGCCCACTGCTCAGCTCTGCTCCCTGCTTTGTTTCACCAACTGCATAGCTCTGACCACTGGCCAACTCCACGCCAACAGTTCAGCACTGTCCCCTGCTGAGCTCTGCCACTGCTCAGCTCCCACCAAATACTGAGCTCCATTCCAACTGCTTAACCCACCACTACTTAGCTTAGTCCCAATTGCTCAGTCCCTGCCCACTGCTCAGCTCTTCCACCCCCTCAGCTCTGCACCAGATGCTCCTCCTACCAGTAGGTGCCATTGGCCACTAAACAAGCTCTGCTCAGAACCCCTCTGCTCTCCCTACAGGTGAGACTCTCATTGGCCCTGCCCTCCCCCTGGTTCCTACTGGCCCCTCTGGGCTCTGCCTCACCTCCAGCTCCGCTCAACAGCTCCTCATACCAGGGAGGACCACTTGCCTGTGAGACTCTCTCCACTTAGCCCCTCCCACTCATCACCACCCCAGCTGCTCCTCACTTCACTTTCCAACTGGTTCCCTTTGGCTTAGTCCCTCCCTATGGAGACCTCAAGCCCCAAGGGCTCCGCCCCACCCTATAGCCCCGCCCACTGGCTCCTCTGTCCAGTTGGCTCCACCTGGTCTTCTCTACCCCGCCCCTCCACATCCCCACATGGCTTCTATTACCAGCTATTGCCTCCCAGGAGGTAGGCCCCGCCCTGCAGCCCGGCCCCTCCTATTGGCCTTGCCCACCCATCACTTGGGCTCATTTGGGCCCCAGGGCCCACCATAGATTGCCCACACTCATGTGTCTCCACTCTCCACCTCTGCTATTTCTCTGTTTCAGCCCACACTTGTCCTCCCTTGTCAGCTGCTCCACCCTTTGCTTGGGATCCACTTGGCTCCCTCCAGGCTCTGAGGCACCCTTTAGCAGATTCTCTTCAGGCAGAGGTACCCAGGGCCTGGCCCTCTGCCTTTGCCTAGCTGCGTGGGCTCCAGCCTGTCTGTAAGGCCAGCATTTCCCTGCTAATCAATAACTATCCATGCCCGCCTTGACTCCAGCCCCAATATTGCCAAATGAGGCTGCACGGTGTCTGACCATGCCCTCTCCATGTTGAGTCTCAAGATGGCCTTTTTACTGACGTGAGTGTAACAGATTCTTTCCTTTCTGTTGTGTGAATCCAGGGACATTCTACCTCTGAGCTATAATCACAGCCCTATTTTTATTCTTTATTTTGAAAAAAAAAAAAGTCTCACTAAGTTCTGGAGATCCTCACTAAATAGCTGAGGCTGGCCAAGAACCCATGATCCTCCTGTCTCAGCCTCCCAAGTACTAAAATTACAAGCATATGCCACCATAGCAGCTTATGTAACATTCTTTAGTTTCAAATTTGATCTTTTAAAATACTTCTTGCCAGTTTAAAGGTACCTTGTAGAGCTGTATTTTGAGACACTGTCCAAGATATTTTTCTATGCTGTCATTTGTAATGGGTTTTGTGAGAATCGTTGTGATTAACTTTTGTTTTATTTGGTTTGTTGATCAGGGATGGAACCTAGGGGCATTCTACCTGTGGGCTACACTTACAGCCCTATTTTATTTTCCTTTTTAAATTTCGAAACAGGATCTTTCTAGGTTGGTGAAAGTCTTACTACTCTCTGAGGCTGTCTTGGTGCCTATGATCCTCCTGTCTCAGTTTCCCCAAGTACTGGAAAAAGAAATATGTACCACCATGTCTGGCTTGAAATAAATTGTCTTAATGATCTCTCATAATTTTGGGTGTTATGAAAATGCATTTCTAAAGGAGGCCAGAGTTGCTAAAAGACCAAATTCTTGACATAATGCTCCTGAAATGAAGGCAAGACTCATAGAAACTCAAGTAGAACAGGCTGTCAGGGGAGCATGTAGCCCTGAGTAGTTGTGCCCAACCCAGAGTGTCAGAATGAAGCTCCTGAGGTACTTGTGAGTTCAAAGTGATATTTCATGAAAAATAAAGCTGACATTCTTTTTTGCTGTTGGGCAGGGGAGTGTGAGGTGGGCTGTCTTTACCCTCCTGCAGACTGCACAGGGGAACAGTAGACAGGCTGTGTCTCCTGCCCCATTCTGCCATGACTCTGTGCCCTCTGTGGCCAGAGAATGCTCACAGAGCAGAACAGAGAGGTAGGAAGGGAATTCTTATTGACTCTCCACTTTGGGAAACAATGATGGCAGAAGTATCTGTGGGTAGGGAGATGGTCCAACACCCTGATGTTCCCACCTAACCTGGAGTGCATCTCGGTCACCCCATTGGCAACATCTGGTAAGTGGCCATTGCAAGGTCAAATATTCTTTGGACACAGAGCCAGGTCCAGTGTGGGTTGTATTCCAGGTGACATATGACCCTCAAGATCCCATGGTTCAGGTGTGTCAAAGCAGCTCAGGAGGACTTGAGGAATACTCACCCTGGCTCAGCCACAGGCATGCTGGGTGGGTTTAGTCAATGGCCTCTGGTTCGGGTCTCCAGTGAGCATCAGATAGATGACAGTTTGTGCAAAGGGAAAGGCGAGCGGGCACCTCGTAGCTCCCTGCAAGGAAGGCCTGATCCTTCAGTTCCACAAAGGTAGTGCCTTGAGGAAAGAGAGTTTGTGAGCAAATAGTAGGAGTGGATGCCCAGGCCCAGATGTCCATCTCAGAGCATTAGGCTGAAGAACTCGGGATACAAAGTGGAGAGCACCGCAGGAGGACTGCAGCTGCTGCCCAGCGCTGATCTTGTGACTCAGCCCAAAGTCAATGAGTTGGAGAATCTCGCTCTAGCTGCTGTCTGTCAGAGTCCACTGTGGTCAAAGGAGGGCCCAGGGAACTGAGAAATAGGATAATTAGAAGAAGTTAGTCATCCCACAGTGACAGAGTTATCTATCCATCACACAACAACCCAGAAAAGCATCCAATTGTGAGTTAACACTGAAAGTGACATAATAGAGCATATATGAAAGAAAATGCTAGAGTGCATTACATGCTTGGTGTCCACCTCAGCAGCTTGCTTTCACTGGAGACACCTTGTAAGTACAGAATACTTAATATTCAGCTCATATGGGTTCGGCTGATGGCTTCGGGGTCTGCTCTACTACAGGAAACATGCGATCAGTGATGTTTTGTGCATTGGTGGAAAGGAGAACGAGCACCCCATAGCTCCCGGCAGAGCCTGCTCCTTCAGCAGGGAGGGAGTTTGTGAGCAAACATTGGAGGAGGAAGCCCAGGTGCCAGGAGTCCATCTTGGAGCATTATGCCTGGTTCTGGTAGAGCTCAGGGAGCAGAGTGGAGAGCCCCACAGGAGGACTGCAGCTGCTGCCCAGCGCTCATCTTAGGGCTCTGCCCAAGTGATGTGTGGGAGCATCTCACTGTCGCTGGTATCATTCAGGTCCACTGTAGTCAAAGCCAGGGCCCAGGGAGCTGAGAGCTTTGATCATTAGAAGTTAGTCATCCCACAGTGTACAGGGTTATCAAAGCATCACACTAAACCCAGAGATGCACACAATTATGACTGATCAATTGAAATGACATGATACAATTCTATGTGTAATACAATGCTGGAGTGCATTACCTGTGGTGTCCATCTCGGCTGCTGCCTTTACTGGACACACCTTGTAAGTATATAATACAGGGCACTTGTGCTCCCCTTGTGTTGGAGCTACTTGAGTGGATCCAAAGCCAGTCCTTAAGGACACGAAGATCTGGGTCACAATTTTCTGTGTTACCTGCTTCCAGCCTGGATTGTTGTCCATGGTGGTGGCTACAGGTCCACAATAGGGTGGCATGTTAGAAGGGGAGTCTTTTTGTGCCAATAGCTCCTGGAAAAACAGGCTATATCTGGGACTCAAGTCCATGTTGGGAGTGCAGTGCTTTCATCGCGGCCTCACAGAGGAATAGCAGGCAGGCTTTGTCTCCTCTCCTCAGAGCTGTGCAGCAGAATGACAGGCAGGCTTTTTGCAGTCTCCTCTGGGTGGGGCTGGAGGAAGGAGGGGGCATGGCTGTAGCTTTGCTCCAAAAGTCTCTACTGGGTAACAGCAGGCAGGTTCTCTCTACTCTCCTCCAGGCTGGGCATGGGAATGACAGGCAGCCTGTCTCTACCCTCCTACAGACTGTTCAGGGAAGTGGCAGGCAGGCTGTGTCCCCTGCCCTCTTTTTGCCTTGATTCTGTGCCCTTCCTGGCCAGGTAATTCTCAGAGAGCAAGAAGGGGAGGTGGGAAGGGCAAGCTCACTGGCTCTCTAGGTAGGGGGGAGAGTGAAGTCAGAAGTGTCTGTGGGTATGGAGGTGGCCCAACGCTCTGATGCTCCTGCCTAACCTGGAGTGCACCCTGGATCACCCAATTTGCACTATCTGCTATTTGGCCATTGGGTATCAATTATTCTTTAGACCTAGGTAGCCAATCTGGTGTGGGTTGTACCCCGGCAATGCATAATCAGGTGTTTGGGGAATGGCTCATGAAGAATTGGTGAATACTCACCCAGGCTCAGCCAGTGGCGCCCCAGACAGATCTCATGTAAAGTGAACATCCAATCAATGATGTTTTCTGCATCAGTGGAAAGGTGAGTGGACACCTTGTATCTCTCTGCAGGGCCTGCTCCTTCAGCTCCTCAAGGTGGTGTCTTGAGGAAAGGAAGTTTGTGAGAAAATAGTTGGGGAGGACGCCCAGGCCCGAGAAGTCCACCTTAGAGCATTATGTTTGTTCCTGGTAGAACTCAGGGTGCAGAGTGGAGAGCTCCACAGGAGGACGGCAGCTGCTGCCCAGCGGTGATCGTGTAGCTCAGCCCAAAGTCATGAGTTGGAGCATCTCACTCTAGCTGCGGTCTGTCAGAGTCCACGGTGGTCAAAGTCAGGGCGCATTGAGCTGAGAGATACATTAATTAGGAAAAGTTAGTCATCCCACAGTATATAGAGTTGTCTAACCATCATACTACAACCCACAGATACATTCAGTTGGTGTTTATTATTTGAAAATGACATAATATAAATATACATGAGAGAAAACACTGGAGTGTATTACCTGTTTGTGTCCATCTCAGCAGCCTGCTTTAGCTGGAAACACCATATAATTTTATAATGTGGGTCAGTTCCATTTCCTTTTTACTGGTTGTTCTTGGATGGATGTAGGTAAAAGTTAGGGGCCCGCAGGCCCCTAAGGCTGGCTCTCTGCAGCCTCCTCTGGGTTAGGCTGGAAAAATAGCGAGCCTGGCTGTGTCTTTGTTCCCAAGGTCTCCAATGGGAAACAGTAAGCAGGTTCTCTTCTACTCTCCTCCAGGCTGGGCAGGGTAGTAGGTGATGGGCTCTGTCTCCTGCCCCCCTAAGCTCTGATTCTGTGTCCTCCGTGACCAGGGAATGCTCAGAGAGCAAGAAGGGGGAGGCAGGTCATGCTGAAAGGAAGTGAACGCTCACTGGATTTCCACTTTGGGGGAGAGAGAAGGCAGAGGTGTCTATGGTGATGGAGGTTTCTGGACGCCTTGATGCTCCTGCCTAACCTAGATTGTACCCGGGCTCACCCTGTTGCAGTATCTGGTAGGTGGCCATTGTGAGGTCAAACATTCTGGTTGACACAGCCAGGTCAGGTTTGGGTCAACACATGACTCTTGTGATCAAGGGGTTTGGATTTGATTTGGGGATTGCCATGTGAGAAATTGGTGAATGCTCACCCTGGCTCAACCACAGATGACCCAGGATTGGTTGGGCTGACGGCCTCTGGGTTGTATCTACAGTGAACATGTGATTGATGATGTTTTGTACATCTGTGAGAAATGAGGGGGCAGCTCATAGCTTCCTGCAAGGGCCTTCTCCGTCAGCTCCTCAAGGTGGTGTCTTGAGGAGAGGGAGTTCATGAGCAAATAGTGGAAGATGATGCCCAGGTCCCAGATGTCTGTCTCAGAGCCATATCATGGTCCTGGTAGAAGTCAGGGTGCAGAGATGGAGAACGTCACAGGAGGACTGCAGCTCGGCCCGGTAGAGATCTTGCTGCTCAGCCCAAAGGCAATGAGTTTTAACATCTCACTGCAGCTGCTGTCTGTCGGGGTCCACTGTGGTCCAAGTCAGGGTTCATGATCTGAGAGAGATGTTAATTATGAAGAGTTAGTCATTCACAGTGTAAATAGTTGTCTAATCATCACACTAAAACTACAAATGCATATAATTATGATTTATTAATTCAAAATGACAAAATACAAACATAAGCCAAAGAAAACACTGTAGTGTGCTTGCTACTTGGTTGAGTCCATCACAGAGGCCTGTTTCACTGGAGACACCTCGTAAGTCTATACTACAGGGCACTTCTGCTCCCCTTTCACTAGATCTACTTGGGTGGACCCAGAGCAAATCTTTGGGGCCAGCAGGCAACAGCAACCGGTTCTTGTGATCTGAGTCACAATTCTCTGGGTTACCTGTTTCCAGCCGTGACTGCTGTCCATGGTGGTGGCCACAGGTTCCCAGTAGGGTTGCTGCATGCAGTGGATGTCTTGTTCTGTCAGTCGCTCCTGAGAGGACAAGCTGGCTTGGTGGACCTCAAGGCCACGGTGCTGGGAGTGAGGGCCTCACAGACAAAGAGCTTGCAGGCTGTGTCTCGTCTCCTCTGAGCTGTGAGGAAGAATGGCAGGTCTGCTCTCTGCATCTCCTCTGGGTGGGGCTGGGGACAGAAGTCTGGCTGTGTCTTTCTCCCAGAGTCCCTCCCCTCCTCCAGGCTGAGCAAGGGAGAGGCAGGCGAGCTGTCACTACTACCTTCACACTGCCCAGGGGAATGGCAATCAGCCTGTGCCCCCTGCCCCGTTCTGCCCTGACTCCACGCCCTACTTGCTGGGTGGTGTCCACCTGCTTTCTCTGGAGATGCCATATTACCAAGTAGTCCGGGGCATGTCTGCTGGCCTTTCTCCTCAGCTCCTTGGGGGGAACCAGGGTGGACCTTTGGGGGATCAGGCAACTGCAGAGGCTCTTGTGATCCTGGTCCCAATTCTGCAGCTCACTCACCACACGTGTTGTCAGGGGCAGTGGCTGCAGACTCACATGGGCTTCCAGGTGGAGGCTGTGTCTGCCTCTGCCAATAGATCCTGGGTGGACAAGCTGGGCTGCGGCACCTCAATCTGTGCTGGGTGCCATGATGGGAGTTGGTGTCCTCTCACCAGATCTGCACAGAGGAACAGCACCTGGGCTCTGTCCACTTTGCTGAAGGAGGTTCAGGTAAATTATTGCACCTAGGAACAGCAGCCGGGCTCTGTCTACTCTGCTGAAGGGGTTCAGGTAAATCACCACACAGAGGAATAGCAGCCGGGCACTGTACACTCTGCTGTGGGGTGCACAGGTAAATCACCACACAGAGGAACAGCAGCTGGGCTGTGTCTACTCTGCTGTGGTACAGGCAGGAAAATCACCACATAGAGGAACAGCAGCCAGCTCTGTCCACTCTGCTAAAGGGGGTTCAGGTAAATCACCACACAGAGGAACATCAGCCGGGCTGTGTCCACTGTGCTGTGGTACGGGCTGGTCAATCACCACACAGAGGAACAGCAGCCGGGCTCTGTCCACCCTGCTCTGGTACAGGCAGGTAAACCACCACACAGAGGAACAGCAGCCAGCTCTGTCCATTCTGCTGTGGGGTACACAAGTATATCACCACAGAGGAACAGCAGCTGGCTCTGTCCACTCTGTTGTGGGGTGCACAAGTAAATCACCACACAGAGGAACAGCAGCCAGGCTCAGTCCACTCTGCTGTCGTACGGGCAGGTAATCACCACAGAGGAACAGCAGCTGGCTCTGTCCACTCTGCTGTGGTACAGTCAGGTAATCACCACACAGAGGAACAGCAGCCAGCTCTGTCCACTCTTCTGCGATATGGGCAGGAAATCACCAAACAGAGGAACAGCAGCCGGCTCTGTCCACACTGCTGTGGGGTGCGCAGGTAAATCACCACACAGAGTAAAAGCAGCCGGTTCTGTCCACTCTGCTTTGGTATAAGCAGGTAAATCACCACACAGAGGAACAGCAGCCGGGCTCTGTCCACTCTGCTGTGAGTCACCAGCAGGTTCTTCACTCTGCTCTGCGATGGTCGGCAGAAGGGGGACTTGGCTGTGTCTTTGCTCCCTGTATTTTCATGTGGAGCAGCAGGAGGGCTCTGCTCTTGCTGGTAGGCTCTCGCTGGGCTGGTGTTGCTGGGCAGCTCTCGCTGGGCAGGCTCTCGCCGGGCTGATTTTACTGGGCAGCTCTTGCTGGGCAGGCTCTCGCTGGGCAGGCTCTTGCTGGGCTAGTGTTGCTGGGCAGCCCTCGCTGGGCAGGCTGTCGCTGGGCTGGTGTTGCTGGGCAGCTCTTACTGGGCAGGCTGTGGGACTCTCCTCCACACTGGGCAGTGGGTGGCAGGTGGGCTTTAATGCTCAGGGAAGGCCACTGTGTCTTCTGCGCCCATTGACGTTGCTCACTGGCCTGCTTTAGATGGAGACACCTTAGCTCTGAATCTTTTAGGGCACCTCGTTACTTCTTGGCCAGATCCAGGGCGAATCTTCTTGGCCATCAGGCAGCAGCAGCAGGCTCTCATGATGCTGCCCAGAAATCTCTTGCCAGCCCGCCTCCAGCCCCGGGTGATGTCAGGCGCTGCAGCCTCAAGGTCGTGCGGGGGTGCCATGCTGGCAGCGGGGGTCTTCTCGCTGATGGTGCACGAGCTCTGTTCATTCAGCTCAGGGGGACACACCTCAGGCACTGACGTGTCCTCCTCTCTCTCTGAGATGGTCGGCAGAGAGGGGGCCCAGCTGTCTTCTTTTTTCTGGCGCCAGAGCTCAATGGTAGGGAGCCTGTGCCTTCTCCACTTCGGGCTCAGCAGGTGAACGCTGGGCAGGTTCTCCCTGAGCAGGATCTTTCTGGGCAGGCTCTGTCTCCCCTTCGGGCCGAGCTGGCTCTCGCTTGGCAAGTTGTTGGCACTCTCCGTCAGGCTAGCGCTATTCCCTCCCACACTGACCAGGGGAATGGCTGGGAGGCTGTGTCTCCTCTCCCCCTTCTGCCCTGACTCTGAGTCCTCCTGGTCCAGGGAATGCCCAGAGAGCAACGGGCTGGTGGGATGGGCAGGCTCACTAGCTCTCCGCACTGGGGAAAGAGCAGAAGGGTGTGCTGGTGTGGGAGGTGGCGCGCTGCCCTGATGTTGTTTCTGCCTCGCCTGGACTGCACCCTGGCTCACCCTCTGTTGTACCATGAGGTACGTGGCACACAGATGGTCAAATCGTCTGTCTGACACAGACATCCAGGTGAGGTGTGGGTCATACCCCAGGCAACGCATGACCCTTAAAATCGAGGCATTCGGCTCCATGGGGAGAGGCTTGGGAGGAGGTGGTATGACTTCGCCCTGGACTAGCCATGGGTGCCCTAGAATCTCTTCAGCTGTCGGCCTCTGGGCTGGGTCGAATGCCAGCAGCTGCCTGATGAGATCTTGAGCCTTGGTGGAAAGGCTAGTGGGCTCCTTATAACTTTCCCACACAACCTGCTCCTTCAGCTCCTCATAGGTGTCTCCATTAAAGGGGAGAGTGCTTGTCAATATAAAGTAAAGGAGAACGCCCAGGGCCCAGATGTCCACCTCACGGCCATATGGGAGGTTCTGGTAGAGCTCAGGGGCACAGAATTCGTAAGTGCCACAAAAAGTGATGAGCTCCTGCCCAGCCTTGACTTTACAGCTCAGCCCGAAATCAATTAGCTTAATGTTCCCCTCCTGGTCCAGCAGGATGTTCTCTGGCTTCAGGTCCCTGTGAATGATGTTTTCATGGTGGAGATAGTGGACTGCCCAGAGGATCTGCCTGAATAATGGCCGGGCCTCCATCTCCCACAGGCCGATGGGCAGCTCGCCCCCGCTCACGAACTCCATGATCAAAAACCGTGTGTTTGGTGTCTCCACCACCTCAAATAGCTGGACCACGTGTGGATGTTCCACCATCTTCATGATCTCTACCTCCTGCTCTACGGGGGCCCAATCATCGTATTTCTCTACAACTTTTATCACCACCTCCGTCCCAGTGAGAATATGGCAGGCCAGGTAGATGCTGCCAAAGGAACCCTTGTCGAGTTCCCTCATGATGGTATACTGGCCCTTGAGGGCCTCCTCCCAGGGATTGTCAGTGGAGACGCCACGACCCGCCTCCCTCCCTCCTTGCTTACCAGCCATAGAGTCCCCAACACTTAAAGACATAGCCTAAGTCCAAAATCCAAAGTCCTGAGCCAAAAACGAAGCCAAAGTCAAAAATCCAAAAGGTCCACAGTCCAAATGTGCAACACCAAATCCAAATTCCAGAGTCCAAAGTCAGATGTCAAAGCCAAGCCGAATCCAAATCCACACAAGCACCAAGACGCAGTCCTACAGGTCACCACACACTAGCTCCCTGTACTCAACGGACAAAGGACCAGCAACTGCCGGGCCCTTATATAGCCCGTGCCTGACGCCTCACAGAGGCTCTTTGTGATGTCACGGCTAGACATGGCCCAATCAGGGCGAGGCATAGCCTGCTGGGGCTGTCTTACCTTTGGCCTCCAAGACCTTTTCTACTCTAATTAAAAGAATGAGGACAAACTCTAGCAGCTTCTTTGCTTCCATGGGCTATGAAAACTAACTGGTTTAGAAATTAAAATGTATAGGGAGCTCCAATGGCTTTTTCAATTTAACTGTAAAAATAACATGTAAGTTTTGGCTTTTAAAGACCTCATCAGAGGGAGGACTTCCGGGAAGATGGTGATGGAGAAAAACAGGACTTAAGAACCCCGCTAACAACCAATCTCTATTACCACAAAATCAGCGCCTTTCATAGCCAGAAAACACCATCAGCAGAGAAAAAACGAATGTAAATACAAGGGACAGAGAAAAAGAGGGCTGGAAAAATGAGACACCAGGAAGAAGCCAGACCGCAGTGCTGCAGCCCGGAGCCATAGCACAGGCACCATCTTCTCTTGCAGCACCAGGCCCCAGAGAGGAGGGGAACTCAGAACAGAGCTTAGAGCCAACAGATAGCCTGGCCTCACGGCCGAGGACACAGCAGCAGCACCATACTGCCGACGGCAGCAGCCAGCTCACCAGACGGCACCAGACTATTGCACTCAACAGCCCACCAGGCTCCAAAAAGGAGCGGCAGACAGACATCTCTTATCCATCCCCAACCCCATCCCAGTGTCCCTCATCCTGCTGCTATCCCCACCTGTGTCTCCTAACCAACCACAACCACAACCCCATCTCCATGTCCCTCACAACATCACCATCACCGACCGTGTCTCTTAAGCATCACAACCCCCATCTCAGTATCCCTCATGCCAACGCCATCTCCACAGGTGTCTCTCAAACACACCCAACCCCATCCCCTGTTCCTCATCCCATCACTACCTTACCCATGTTTCTCAACCTCCCCAAACCCCATTGCCATCCCCATGTTCCTCACAACATCTCTATCACCACCAGTGTCTCTTAACAACCCCCAAACCCATCCCATCGCCCCTCACCCCTCACCATCACCACAGGTGGTACTTAACTATCCCCAACACCAGTTCCATGTCCCTCATCCCAACTCCATCCCCAACCATGTCCCTTAATCATCTCTAACCTCATTGCTATGTCCCTCATCCCGTCTCAATTCCCACTTGTGTCCCTTAACCATCCACAAACACATCCTCATTTCCATATCCCTCATCCCATTGCAATCCCCACTTGTGTCACTTTATCCATCCCCAATCCCATCCCCATCCCCACCCATGTCTCACTTCCAATCCATCCCCATGGCCCTCACAACATCTTCATCCCCATCCATGCTTCACTTAGCAATCCTCATCCACACCCCAGGTAACCCTCAAAGCATCTCTATCCCAGCCCTTTGTCCCCTAACCCACTTTTACTCACATACTCACATCCTATATCCCACCCCATCCCTCTGCTGCTCAGCCCTCCCCATCCCAATGTCCTCCCACAACCCTATCCCCTAACCTAGATCTGTTACCCCACTCCTAGGTCTCTATCCTCATCCCTATGTTCCTCAACACAACTCCACGCCCATCCCTGCATCACTTAGCCAGCCCATCCATCACTCTACCTGTATACCTCACCCCATATCTATTCCCTAATGACTTACCATCCTCATGTCCTTGTCCAATCCCATTCCAATCGCTGTGTCACTTGGCCCATCTTCTTCCCAACCTGTGGCTCTTCTCCCATCTACACCCCACCCCATCCCCACTGTTTACCCCATCCCGTGTTCCTTACTCCATCCCCATCCCCATCCCCATGTGTCCCTAACCCCATCCTCATCTCTACTATCCCTTACCATACCTCCATCTCAGTGTCCCTTACCAAATCTCCATCCCACTGTCCCTCACCCCATCCCCACCCCTGCACTGCTCAATAGCATCCCTGTTTGGGCCCTCACTCTGTCTCTGTGCCTGCAGCATGCCTCTGCAGGTACCTGAAAATATCCATACATAATGAGCACAAGACTCACTTTTAGACGTCCTAGGTCTGCTACTTCTCAACATCTGAGGAGGACGACAGCCTCCACTTCCACTTCTGACAGAGGCCACAGAGGCCAAGCAGTAGTGTCCTGGCAGGCCCCGTGCTGGTACCCCTCCTCAGGGCTAGGTGAGGCAGCAGGGCCGGATGAGCCCTGGGGACAATGTTGCAGGGACGTTCTATCTCTAAGCCATACTTCCAGTCTCATTTTATATTTTCATTGGAGACAGGGTCTCATAAGTCGCAGAGGGCCTGAGTTGCTGAGGCTGGCTGTGAACCTGCAGCAATCCTCCTGTCTCTGCCTCCCAAGTGATGGAATAACAGACATGCACCTGGATAGATTATATATATATTTTTTTAATTCCTCACTGTGATTAAAGAAGGTGCATATGACAAAGGAACACTGCAACTCTAACAAGTGGTGTGTTAGAAAAGAGAGGTCCTTGAAGAGGGAGCTACTTTGGGAAGCATGTGCTTGCCATGCAGAGCAAGATCTGGAGCCCCCAGGTGTGGGGAACCCCGCCTAGGACAATGAGAAATCAGGGTGTGGGCAGCTGCTTCTGAGCTGAGCCGAGCTGATGCTCAGTTCTACTACAGGGTGGTGCTGGCCACTCAGTTCCCAGGGAGACCCGGGATGGCCTCCTCCCCCCAGCCAGCAAGCAGTGGGACCCATCCTGCAAACTGTAGGGGTGTCTGAGTCCCCTCCCCCATGCCTGGTAGCCCCTGTGTCCACCCTCACAAGGCAGGGGCCTCTTGTTCTACAATCAGGAAAGCCCAGGGAGATCAGGGGACCATCGGAGCCAGAGACGAGGTGAGGCCTGGGCCCAGGGCATCCTCCTGACCTAGCACACAGCTTGGACTTCATGGAAGGCCCTTGGTGACTGGCTCCTCACTCTACCTGCAGCTCCAGGTGCAGCCTGTGCCTCTAGAGGCCAGGCCGTCTCTAGACCTCAGGACCTGGGAGGACCCCGAGCCCAGGAACCCTCATGCCCTCCCCTCTGTGTGCAAAAGACAGAGCTGCCTTCTACCTTAGGATTTAGAATGCCCCCTGCATTCAATCCCTATACTGCAAAAGAAAAACCAATGACTGGTTTGAGAAGGAATGTAGCACTTCACTTGCACTGTGATACTATAAAAATTTGTGTTTATGTCACTACCGCCAGGAACCACACTGTGATGTGAGAGTACAATGCATAAAGCATGTAAAAAATTAAGAACCAGTAAAACAATATCTCCAACTTTTATCAAGGAAAGTCTGGTTGTGAACCACGTGAGCAGAGGGGCCCTGCATACGCCACCGGGGCGTCTCACACATCGATCCCAGCACTGTTAATAATGTACAAGTGTGGCCAGGCGTGGGGGCGCATGCTTTAAATCCCCGTGCTTGGCAGGCGGAGACAGGAGGATCACGCAGATTCGATCGTAAGAGACCCTGTTTCAAAAATATAAAAAAATAGGTCTGGGAGTGGAGCCCGGAGGTAGCAGGGCTTCCAGGAATCCCAGGACCACCAAAAAAAAAAAAAATGTACAAGTGCCCGCGAACTGGGGATCCCGCCAGTATCCCATCTCCTACCTTTACTGTACTTCAGACTGGCCCCTACTTATGTGGAATAGAAGAATTAAATAGAAAGACAGTACCGAACAGTAAAATATAACTTTAATATAAGAACTGGGTGCTAACCTACCCAACTTTTATTCCCAAACTAGTTCTCTTTCCCAGGCCTGTCTCTCCAAAATTCCTGAGAAATTTCTAGATCTTCAAGTTAATTGAAAGAAATTTCTAGATCCTCAAGTTAATTGAAAGAATCTATAATTGTTCTGCACATTGTTAACAAGATATCTTGAGAAACCTATACTTTAGGGGACTCTACAGCTTATCTATTGATCAAATCATGGAGACATCGCTTAGCTTGAGGATCCTAAGAATGACCAAGCCCGCAGGACCACCAAGAAACTGCCTCAAAACTACCAGCCCGAGGTTCATCCTCACATAGGTCCTCTTACCCACCCCTCATTAAGCCCCCATAACACAAGAGCCCCCAGCCCCAAAGGCATCTCTCCTCAAAAGGCCTGCATTTTACCTTGAACGTGTATCTCCTACTTTCCAAAATCAGCCTCTGAACATGTCTCAGATTAGCACAATCTTTTCCACCACATAAGCCAAGGACTCTGTCCATTCTGAGTTAAGATCAACCCTTCGCTCATGACTCTACCATCTACCCCTTCCTGCCCCATCTTTGCAAAGCAGTCATTGATTTCTCCCACTCAGACACACTGTGAACTCAGGTCACTCCGCAGGCTTGCTCACCCCATTGATACCTGCACATTGTGATTTAATAAACCTTGCTGTGGCCAGACACCTGTGATTAATAAAATGTTTCATAGATGATTCTGATACATAATTCCAACTGGAGCACCTTTCTGTAAAAGCTCAGCAAGATATAAGATGCGCATGATGGAATATTTTCGTGTTCCTGAGGGTGGACTGGGGATACTTTTTATTTGAAAATAGAGTATTTTTAAGGAATTGGGCCTAATTGAAGAAGGAGATTGTTTCATGATCTGCCTTCCATGTGTCAATTACTATTATTCATAAGTATTGTAACAGAAACTGTATTGCTAAAAAAAATGTGGGCACTCCTCTAAAACTAATTTCTCCAGAAATCACAGCAGAACCAATTTTGATAAGGAACATTTTTACACTGAACTAACACTGCTCATCCAGGCACAAATGTGCCAAAGAACAGGTTTACAAATAACTTAAGAAGCTGCTTCATAATACCCTACTTCTCATTAAGGCATGTAATTAGGATGGCATCTCCTGGTTTTTTTAATTTTGCGTTCAGGAATTCTATTTCATTACATGAATCACACACTACTGGCCCGGCACCGTGGTCTCCTCCCGAGCTCGCTCTTCACCTGCTCATGTGTCTCCTCTTCCCTAGAGTAGACTGGAAAACCCAGGGGTTTGGATTCTGACTCACTCTGCTTGGGAACTGTGGTGTAGACCTACACTGCCAGAGATGTCGCTCAGAGGTTGGGGGTTCTAGAAACAGACTAACCTGAAACAGCATCTTTTCTCTGGGGTTATATTTTACCTTCAGAAGACAGATTCTGAGGCTATTTTTAAATGTAAAAATGTTGAAGGGAGATTTGTGCAAACCCCCAGATGACAAAAGTAGACATTCAGCCTCTATCAGAATGACATACTGACAGAGCCATATTGCTTTTTTACTGACTTAATTTCTTGGTAATGGGGATTAAAGCCAAAGTCTCATTAAGTTGCAGAGGGCCTCACTAAGTAGCTGAATCAGGCTGCAAACCTGTGATTCTCCTGTCTCGGCCTCCCAAGTACTAGGATTACAAGTGAAGGCTACCACATCCGGCTATCTACTATTAATCCTACAATATTTGTTCTAGTATTATTTTATTTTCAAAATGAAAACTCTATTATTAACTTATATATGTCCCAGGGCTTTTGTTTTGTGTTTTTGTGATTTTACCAGAGGTCGAAAGAAGTTACATTTATTGAGTAGGGAGAACACAGAATGTCGGAGATCACTGGCAATTCCCCGCAGAGGCAGGGCAGAGGTCTGGAAACAGCAAGGTTTAAAAGAAACCATAAGTGTAAGAACCATACTTATACAAATATTCATATAAAAATACTTCCACAATGAAGGACAGTTGGTAAGATATAATGACCAGGCAAAGGCTATGGAAATCAAACAAAACGGTAGCCCCTCCCATGAGCCACATCCTGAGGAGAATTGATGCAGATAAATTCCCAGGCTGATCACAGTAAGGAGGCAGACAAGTGTCCCCAGGAGAACAGAGCCCCCCAGCCACCCAGGGGTTAAAGTCCACTCACCAGCAAAATACAGATTCAAATTAAGGATGGAAACTGGGCACCAGACAGGGGGGCTCTCAAGACCCAGTTCTGACCAATCACAAAAGAGAGATGGGAACCACCCAACTCTGACCAATCACAAAGGAGAGATGGGGAACTGCCCAACTCTGACCATTCACAAAAGAGAAATGGGAACCTCCCAACTCTGACTAATCACAAAATAGAGATGGGAACCACCCAGCTTTGACCAATCACCAAGCAGCGATAGGAACCACCCAGCTCTGACCAATCACAAAACAGAGATGGGAACTGCCCAACTCTGACCAATCACAAAGGAGATGTGGGAACCACAAGAAAGAATAAAAGCACACCTGCAGAGGCTGCCCTGCTTAGAGACCCTCTGTCTTGCAGGAGCTATTGTTTCTATTTTCTAGCTTTCCTTGGACAACCAACATCATATTCCTACATCCTCCATTGGTCCTTGGACTTCATTCTTTGGCATCGTTAGATAAGAGTCCAGTAAGAGGACTCAGCGTGTATGGCACCCAATTCTCCCTTCCTGGATCTACACCCCCCCAGCTGGACTCGGTGCCCAGCCGCCCTCAGAGTGTGCTACCCACGTGGATCTGGGCTCTAGTCCACAGACAGAAGGCTGGCCACAGCGACGCCCCATGCTAGGTCAGGGCAAGCCACACCCTCCACGCCCTCTACTTCCTGAGGTGTGAGGTGGATGGGCAGGGAAATCACACCGTGATGACGCAGGCGCAGGCAGGTTTGATGGGGTCTCTGGACCTCACCTTGCAGGACGCTGTGACAGTCACCCACGTGGGACTTGACGAGAACGAGAAATGCAGTTATTTCACACACGAGGTGACGTGCTTTCTGAACTCATTTGGTGTAGCTATAAAACCACAATCTGAGAGCAAGTTGTGGCAGGCACACATTTCATCCCAGTACTTGGGAGGCGAAGGCAAGAGGATCACAGGTTTGCAGCCTGTCTCAGCAACTTAGTGAGAATCTGTTTCAAAATAAAAAATAAATTAAAAAAGAGCAGTAGGGTTAAGGGAACTTTTGGAATGGTAGAATGACTGAAGATTCAATGCCCAGTAACACACAAACACACACACACACACACACACACACACGCACACACACACGCACACACACAAACACACAAACACACATACAAACCCCTCTAACCCAATATAGCCATGCTCTTTACCTAGTTTCTAACATTTAACTTTTATCACAAGGCAATGAAATAGATATTATAGCTGATACAGTAGCCTATGCCAGTAACCCCAGAACTTAGGAGGCTGAGACAGGAGGCCAGCCTAAATATCTGGGATAGACCCTCATGGACTTAGATTCTGTTTCAAAATAAAACATAAAATTGGCTCGGGATGTTGCTCAAAGATAGAATGCACCTTAGTATTCAAGGCCCATTATAAATGAATGAATGAGTGAATAAATAAATAAATAAATAAATAAATAAGAAAATAAAAAGGAGTAGGTGTTATCCCAACATTATAGCTAAGAATGCAGGGCTCACAGAATTTATGGAATTATCTTGCCTGATAGTCTGGCTGCAATGAATGGGCAGTGTCTGGCTCTGCGTGCATCTTCTCCCAGGCCAGGGGCTCTCTGCTGAGATGTGCAAGATGCTCTTCCTTCCCTCACTCATGGGCCTACAACAGGGCATGAGTCTAAACGTCATCGTTGCAGTCTCTCTCCCCTTCGAGGGAAGGAGGATGCTCCCTCCAAGCACGGGGGTCTCTTTACCAGAGGAGTCGGACAGGACGTGAGGGGTCTTTGCCCCCTGATCAGGAGGGGCAGATCAATGGC
The DNA here is from genome assembly GCF_963383645.1 of Muscardinus avellanarius. Lineage (NCBI taxonomy): Eukaryota > Metazoa > Chordata > Mammalia > Rodentia > Gliridae > Muscardinus > Muscardinus avellanarius. The sequence goes on from NW_027664489.1 coordinate 61,387, forward strand.
CACGGTGCACAGATACCAAGTGCAGAGCAGAGATGAGGAGAGAACAAAAACAAGAAATAATACTGAACCAGCCGAGAGCTAAGCTGGGGTGTTCATCCAGGGGCATCGCACAACAATCCACTGGGATATGTAGAAATATTAGAACTTCCTGGCTATGTTTCTTTATTTGCCCTTTAGTTTCTTATTGTGTGGAGGGTGTTTTTGTTTGGTGGGCTGGTTTTGGGTTTTATTTTTTCATAGTATTAGGGATTGAACCCAGGGGCTACCTTTGATTTACTCCCCAGACCCTTTTTATTATTACTTTTGTTCTCAAATAAGGCCTTGCTAGGCTGGTGAAGATCTCACTAAAGCTGACCTCCCCTTGGGAGTAAAAAGATATACTGCAGGAGGCAGGGAGAGAGGAAACCCAGAAGTTTGAGCCTCCAGGGTGGCAGCCTAGGCTCCCTACTTACGACCAATCCCTGTGTGGAGCCCCATGAGTGCCCTGCCTGTGATTGCCCTCCCCGCCCTCCTAGCGCTTGCAGCAGCTGCAAAAACCCAGCGCCACTGAGTTCTGCAATCCTGGCATTTCCAGACTGGAGAGACCCAGGGGCTGGAGCCAGCTAGCAGCCAAGCTGGGCATGCGCACTGAGCCACCTGGTGGAGACAGTCTACTGCACCTGCTGGGCTAAGGTGAGGCCCCAGCCTGCACCTCATGCCAGGCCTGGAAGGAGCCTCGTGCCCTGCGCCCTGGCTCAGGCAGGTGGATGCAATTATGAGCCCAGTCCCTGCAGAGATAGCTTGCCCGGGGACAGCCCGAAGCTTTTCTTTGCCAAGCTATTGGGCATCAGGAATCAGGACTTGCCTAGGTACCAAATCCTGGGTTGCCTAGAGAGCTGGGATTTGCCCTAGCCAGCAAATCAAGTATTTTTACTTCAGTGCTGGAACTTGCTGGGCCTGGGTTTTTCCTTCACTGTGGAAAAAAAAATAATAATAGTAAAAAGCTTCTTTTAGTGTGGGTCTCCTTGAAACAGAATCTGTCAAATCGTGTTTCTCTGGAATTTTCTATTTATGCTTTGGTTGCTGAAGATGCCCCTCCCGCCCATTTAGAATTCTAAGATTCCTTCTAGATTGACTTTTTATCATATTTTAAGAGTTATTCTGCTGGGCTTGGTGGCACACACTTGTAATCTCAGCATTTGGGAGGCTGAGACAGGAGGATCCCAGTTCGTGAACAGCCTCAGCTACTTAGTGAGGCCCTTTGCGACTCAATGAGACCGTTTCAAAATAAAGAATAAAAAGTAGGTCAGGGAGTCTAGCTTGAAGGTAAATTCCCCTCGTACTGCAAAATAAATTAATTAACAAAATAAATAATAAATAAATAAAACAGAGGCACGGGTGTGGCTTGAAAATAGAATCCCTTGTGTTCAATGCCCACTACCAAAATAATCCAACAAAATCCGTAGAATAAACAATGGAGAGGACCCTAATGTACACTACGGTCTTTAGTTTATTACAAAGTATCAGCTACTCAGTAGCTGGGGCTGTCGGCCAAGCCAGTCCTCCTGCCTCAGCCTCTCAAATGCTGGATTACAAGCTTGAGGCAACACGCCCACATCTATTTTTAAATTTTGAATCAGCTGGAGAAGTAACCTACAGTGGATTCTGCAGAAACTGAGGACCCTCAGGATTAGAGAAATAGAGGGTTGCTTGGGGGAAAGGCCCAGGTGGCGGTGATGGGCGACTGTTGATTCATATCAGTTAGAGAATAAAGGCTCCACCTGTTAGAATATGGTGGTGGTTGTCCTGCTTCGCTTGTGTCTAGTGTTACCAAAAAAAAATTTTTTTTCAGGCATTAAAGGTTTGGTCTCTGTATCAGGCACTATACATAGTAATGTCTTTGTACACAATCTGTTTTTTAAAAAATAAAAACCAAATACCTGTAGTAATATGTGCCATAAAGCAAGAGAACTAAATAAATGGCGTGTGGTAATGTGAAAGAAGAGAGCACATCTGTACAGCTGCGAAGGAGAACAGCGAGGTCATGAAAGCAAGTGGCAGGCACACCAGTGCTATGGCTCAAGAAGCAGAACAGACCCTCGCTGTTTCCAGGTGCTGAAGCTTTAGGCATGGCTTCCACAGGCTTCTCAGGAGGAAATGGACAGTCAACAAGACTGATCAACTGACTTTAGGCCACTGGAGAAGGTGTTATTGCTCTGCATAGTGATTCTTTACTCCCCTAAATTCAGGCACTAGATATCATAATCTTGGTCACTTAAACAAATTTCTCCATGGTGGCACACGCTTGGAATCCCAGCATTTGGGAGGCTGAGACAGGAAGATCGCAGTTTGAGGACAGCCTCAGCTACTTATGCCATTTGCAACTCAGTGAGACCCTGTTTCAAAATAAAGATTAAAAATTAGGGCTGGGGTGTACTTCAGAGGTAGAATGCCCCTGGATTCCATTCACAGTACAAGTTGTATTTACCTTTCCTTTAAAGCAAGTGAATGCTTCAGTGGGTAAATATCAACACAACAGGAATTAGGAAGTACCTGAAATCAAAATATAGGAATATTTTTTTTTGTGGGTCTCAGGATGAAACCCAGAGGTATTTGACCTCTGAGCTACACTCCCTGCCCAATTTTTTTTATTCTTTATTTTGAAATATGATCTCAACTGAGTTGTGGAGGGCCTCACTAAGTAGCTGAGGCTATCTGCAAACCGCGATCCTCCAGTCTCAGCCTCCCCAATGCTGGGATTACAAGCGTGCGCCCCCATGCCCGGCCCGGTTTTTTTTTTTTTTTTTGCAGTACTGGGGATGGAACCCAGGGGCATTCTACCTCCAAGTGATACCCCCAGCCCTATTTTTTATTCTTTATTTTGAAACAGGGTCTCACTGAGTTGCAAAGGACCTCACTAAGTAGCTGAGGCTGTCGTTGAGCCACAATCCTCCTGTCTCAAGCTCCCAAAGGCTAGGATTACAAACGTGTGCCACCACACCCAGGTATATGAATACTTTTGAAAAGTATTCTTCTCATGCTGAAGAGTAGGGATAACAGGGAGCCTTCAAAGGCTCTGGGTCATGGAACTGTATATCAAGCCTGTAAATCTAAACACTAAGACATTCTTCTCTTGTGTCCTGGCTCTGGCGTTAGTACTCCCAGCCTCACCTCAGCAACCTGGTTTCCTGTCCCAGCTTATCTGACTGGCTACATCTGCTTCCTAACCCAGGGCACACCATATTTCTAGTCCCCAGTCTGACACTCAATTCTTGACTCATTTGCTCAATGATGTACTTGGTCTTATCCTCAGCTGATTATTTTTACCACAATGGACAAGCATAAAGGACACATGCACCATCACCATTGAGGGATAGGACTTTTTCTAAGCCTAATGAAACACTTATCTTGGTGCAATGATCACCATCCTGCCCTAGGCCAATACCAGACTCTAGAAAAAAAGGGTAATATTGGCACAGTACCATTCCTGTTTAGGGAATTAGGGTAGCGATGCTTGTGGGGAAGCGCCTCGGCATTCAGGTGAGTGGCACACTCCTGTAATCCCAGCACTTGGGAGCTGGAGGCGGGAGGATTGGAGGTTTGAGATTAGCCTCAGCAATTTAAGAGACTCTGTTTCAAAATAAAAAATAAATAGAGCCGGGGATGTAGCTCAAAAGTAGAATGCTCCTGGGTTTGAGCACCAGTACAAAAAAAAAAAAAAAAAAAGCCTAGTAAAGTTGCAGAACAGTGCCAAAGCCTTATAAACTTCAGTAGGGATTTGCCTAAAATGTATTATTTGTTGAGCTATGGTTGGATAGTTGCCAATATGTATAAGCATAAAAATAAGACAAAGTGCTGGGTTCAGTGGCACATGCCTGTAATCCCAGTACTTGGGAGGCTGAGACAAGTGGATCACAGGTTCAAGGACAGCCACAGCAAGTAGTGAGACTCATCAACCTAGCAAGATCCTGTTTCCAAAAATAAAAATGAGCCGGGCACGGTGGTTCGCACTTTTGATCCCCGTGCTTAGGAGGTGGAGACAGGAGGATTGCGCAGGTTCGAGGCTGGACTCGCTGGCTTAAGAGACCCTGATTCCAAATAAAAAAGCATAATATAGGTATGGGAGTGTAGCCCAGCCCAGAGGCGGAAGGGCTTCCAGGAACCCCAGTACCACAATAATAATAATAATAATAATAATAATAATAATAACAATAACAACAATAATAATAATATAAAAATAAAAATAAAATAGGACTGGGGGTATAGCTCAGAGAATGGCCTCTGGGTTTAATTCCCCGTACCTCACACACACACAGTCACACAGCATGAGTGTGATTATTTATAAATGAAACATTAATAAGATTAAACAGAAATATCAGATGACACCATTCTTAAACTAAATGTATGCTAGCAACCGTGCAGTGACTTATAACCAACATTATTAAAACTATCACTATTTGTGGCACTTACCTTTATTCTGATGAAACTGTTTAACCAGATCTTTTATATCCAGACTTCTTTTCTGGAGAAATAAATACAGGAAATCAAATATCGGTACATAAAACTCCCAACTTAAAATGCTTTTTCAAAGCAGAAAATATGTGATCAAAAGCATTAACAAACCTTCTCTAAACACACGAAGTTCTTTAAAATAAATTGCTGCAAATTGGGTGATGTCTGCTGGTCTGTTTTGGAACTTGGCTCTGCTAAGTCCTTCAAAACGTGTCTCGAGGTCATAGGGTACGTCAAATCTGGGCTTTGAAGGAATCATTTAGGCAGGATAATCGCAACCGTAATGAAGAAAAACAAAGTCTTACACGTAGCATATTAGTTTTTTATTTGAGTTAACTATGGTTTCCAAGAACAAATAAATCTCCTATTAGCTTTAGTTCTAGTTTCCAGGCATTCTAGTAAAATGTGTGTGGTTGTTTTGTGATCATGGAGGTTGAACCCAGGGCTATTCTACCACTGATCTACATACCCAGCACTTTTTTTATTTTTATTTTATTTTTAACAATTTTTTTATTGAACATAAATAGTATACATTTAAACTATACTTGGTGCCCTCCCCCCGCCTCTGTTTTCCCTTCCCCCCTCCCACCAATGGTTGTCCAGGTTAACCACTACATATCTTACTATGTGCCTATGAGTTACCTACACTATTAGAAAAATCCATAGGAAAAGCTCTGCCAAGACTCCCAGAGTGATATTAACAATAAAAACAACCAAGCAAAACATATTTCTTTAAAACGTAGGGAATATTCTGCAAATTAATATTCAAAAAAGATAAATTAGGCCCATGTATCTGTTTCCAAACAATGCTCACACAGGCACTGGTTTTTCTGGATATTTAAAGAGTATTACAAAACTGTGTTGCTATAAGAAAAAGACTTCTTCGCTTTTCTAAATATATCCCCAACACACTGCTCATTTTTGAGTACTTTTTTTTTTTTTTTTTTTTTTTTTTTTTGCTTTTGCTTTAATTTTAATCTTGCATCTAACAGGGAGAATAGGTACACGTTATCTGTGGCATTATGCCACACACCTTTCTCTCACACCTCCCTCGCCTTCTACCCTAATTTCTCCATCGTCCCTTCTCCTGCCTTTCTGGCTGCTAAGTACCAAGGGTATTGCATGGTCTAATCTATAACCCTCAAAGGTGGCAGAGATTGTCAATCCTAAACTGTGTATCAGTGTGTGTGTTTTCTGTCTCATTCTAAAAATATATTTTTGAAAGCTTATAAATACTCAAAGTGGAAATACTGTTCAGTGGTTAAGGGAAAATTTATGATAGGAAAAGCAGGATGAAGTTTCAAGTGAGGTTAGCACCCGAATGCAAGCCATGCTTAGGTCCGTCACTTTGATAGAGGTGGGTATCGGATGGTCTTGAGGGACCAAGCAGCATACACAAAATAGGAAGTGAGTAAATTTAGGTTTCCTAAAGCTTTTTTTAAAAAAAATCAGCTTCTTGGGGGAGATCACAGCTCTTTTAGACACTGAGACCCAGGAGAAATATCTCCCATGGGTCCCAGTAAAGAGCAGAACATTTTGACATAAAGAACCATGACCTTAACAACACCCCTCAGTACAGAGTAACGGGTTTCATGAAGCTAAGTGGCACGGTTTAGTTGCCAGCATTATACAAGGGACCAACTTGTAATAAAAGGCAATGGATGTGTCAGAAAAAAGCTGAATATTTAAAAGCACATTTCATCTCCTCACAGGTCAGGATAAAATGAATCTGTACAGTCAACATGAAGCATTTAAGAATATAAGCAAGTGTATTCAATCACATAAGAAAAAAACTCCTCAGGAGCTTGGCTAAATTAAATCACCTTTTCAAAAACAGTGCAGCTTTGGCAAGCCTACATGCTAAATGATAAAGGCCAAAGGCAGTGGTAATGTATGATACATGTAATACATTCACATACATGTTTTACACATAACTTTTAGACAGCCTCAGGTGAGGAAGTCGTTTTCAAAGGGTCTACCAGCAGGCAGATGGAGGGACAAAACACTTTCTTTGGGCATTAGCAGCCCGACCAACTGCGCATATTGGCCCAGGTGCTGCTAGTTCTCACCTTGGGCGGGACACACCCCCACCCTCTTCTGGGAACATGTGGAGACAGAGCACCTCAATTTCCTACAAGGCAGTTCTGTATAAAAGACCCGAGTAACTTGAAAAATATACAAAACAGTCAAAAATACAGATATTGGGCAGGGTGTGGTGGCACATGCCTGTAATCCTAGTACTTGGGAGGCTGTGACAGAAGGACCACAGATTCACAGCCAGCTTCAACAACCCTGCGAGCCTCTGTTTCAAAGCAAAAAATAAAGCCAGGCTTTTCTGGCCTTTCCTTTACATTTGGGGAAGAGGACTGTGAACCGACTTTGGGGCTCCCGACAACTAGGCCAGGAGCAGCAGGCGGACACTGGCCTAGGCCCCGGCGCAGCCCCCAGGGGCTGGCAGAGTTGCTGCCCTGCTGGGGTGGGACTGCCCCTCCCCCTCTGGGAACCCTCTTCCCCAAAACTTGAGACTTGGTTCTTCTCCCTGCCCCAACGGCCTAACTGCCTGTCTCTGGGGCACAGTTGCCCCAACTTTCTCTTTCAGGCACAAAAAAATCTTCCTGATTGCCCCTTTGCTGGCTGCTCCAGTAAAAGTTTTGACCTGAGAGCGGCTTTTATAACCCCTTGATGTCAAGGCATGCATCACAATGTCTACACCCCCTCTCAGGAGGCTCCCAGCATCTGAGGAGGCGGGGCCACAGCAGCTCCAGCCAATGGGGAGCCGAGAGGAACAAAGGCCAGAACTGAGAGGTGGGCCTTATGCTATCTAAGGAACTGGTAGTGAGCCATTAACTGACATAACTGACATAAGAGCTGACATAAACTGACATAACTGACATATAGTTTTCTGCATGTATCTGTGAGCTGCAGCCAAATGCAGTGTCCAAAACTGGAATACAGATCCATATAAACATATAGTTTCAAATAATTTAATCCAGCAAATGATTTTACAGACTTTCTGTGTGCCTGATATTGTTTTATCTCTGAGAAATAAGTCATGTACAAAGCACACTGTGCTCATCCCACAATCTAGGAACAGGAGAGGAAAGAAGGTATTTAATTTTTTAGAAAGGTGAAGTGCAAATGAATGATCTATTTATGGGATATACACAATGTTATTCTACTCAGCAATTAAGAAGAGCAAAATCATGTAATTTGAAGGAAAAAAATGGATGGACCTGAGGAGCAGCAGCTAAGTGAGATTAGCCAGTCACCAAGAGTAAAGGGGTCATGTGCTTTCTCTCATATGTGGAAGCTAGGGTATAATTGGTATGCAGGAGGCACCAGGGGAGGGCTGGCTGAAATGAGCAGATAGAGACTGGGATTGGTTAGCTGAAAGGACTCAAGAGTCATCCTATCTGAAGTCCTCAGTGTGGCTGGTGTGAAGAATTCAGACCTGTACTTAGATTCTGCCTCCTCTTCTGCTCTTGAGCTCTAGAGTAACTGTGTCAAGGCATGCCCCCTTTCTGGGAGTTAGTTTTGCCATCTGTAAACAAGGAGATTCGTCTAGAGCCAGGGTGGCAGCAGTTTCTGTCACTGTGGTTCTCACACATTTCTGCATACCTTGCCATGATAGTAGAAATTAATAATGGCAACTTTGTTGCTGAACCTAGCCTGATCCTCAGAATCCTACCAAACCTCAAACTTTAGTTGACAAGGCACAATCACTGAGGTCCAGCACTAGAAGTGAGGCATATTTGAGGATTGTAACTAAGACCCCTTCCTTCGTTCCTTCCTTCCTTCCTTTCTTCATACTCGTAATTGAACCCAGGGGTGTTCTATCTATGAGTCATATCCTCAGCTATTTTAGTTTCTATTTTGAAGCAGGGACTTGCTAAGTTGCTGAGGCAGGCTCTGAACCTGTGATCCTCTGCCTCGGCCTCCCAAGTACTGTGATTACAAGTGTGCACCACCACATTTGGCTTTGGACACATTTTATTTCTAAAATTAAGTAACTCTAAGTATTTTAGACTCTTGAAAATAAAGATAATAAGTAAGTAGTGAGGAATTCCCCATAGCAGACAAATCCAGAACACTGTACAATTGCATTTTAGGAGAATTTCCCTGTTTGCAAAACTTTCTGAAGGATACAGACTGGCTCAAAAGTTTCCTGTTATAATTTTGTATCAGATCACGAAGCCAAGTGAAACTGGAGGGAGAATGGGGTTCATAATGAAAATGCTTCTCCCCTAGTTCTGAAAGCAGTTGCATATATATATATATATATATCCAGAGGGGAGGGAGACCACTCTGCTGTAGCTTAGCACCATCTAAAATCTGCTTTATCGGGAGTTATCTGTGGTGGAAAGAAACATTTTGCATCTGAACTTTGAACTGACCAAGAAATTCTCTAGAATGATATACATGATTTCCTAGGATCTTTTTTTTTTTTCTTTTTCTTTTCCTTCTTTTTTTTTTTTTTTTTTTTTTTTGTGGTACTGGGATTCCTAGAAGCCCTTCTACCTCCGGACTACAATCACAGACCAATTTTTTTTTTTCAAACAGGGTCTCTTAAGCCAGCACGGATGGCTTTGAATCTGCGCGATCTTCCTGTCTCTGCCTCCCAAGCGCGGGGATTACAAGCCACCACACCCAGCTCCTAGAATCTTAAATAATCTTTATTTCCCCTACAGTATAATGTGTATGAGTGAACACAAGTGATGGTGAAAGATTAAGAACTTGTTTTATAAGTCATTTTGTAAACCACTGGAAGGTTACTTTTATACTGACCTTCTTTCATGTTTCATTTACCTCTTTTTTTTTAATACTGGGGATTGAACTCAGAGACATTCCATTTCTGAACCATACCACCCAGACCTGTTTTATGTTTTGGTTTTAAATAGGGTCTCACTCTAAATTGCTGAGACTGGTCTTGAACCTACAATCCCGTCTCAACCACCTAAGTACTGGGATTATAGGAATAGTCCCCCCTTCCTGGCTCTTACCAGGCTTTAGGCAACATGCCAGGATGGTTAAGGACTCTAGACAAATTTCTACATGTAGAACTCTCCTTACCGTGGGGACTGAAGATGTAGTTCTGTACATGCCTGGTATACAACGGCCCTGGGTTTAGTCTCTAGCACTACATTAAAACAAATAAATAAGCTGGGTATGGTGGCGCACACTTGTAATTCCCAGGCTTGGGAGGCGGAGACAGGAGGATTGTGCAGGTTCGAAGCCAGCCGCGCTGGCTTAAGAGACCCTCTTTCCAAATAAAAAAGTATAAAAATAGGTCTGGGAATGTAGCCCAGAAGTAGAAGGGTTTCCAGGAACCCCAGTACCACCAAATAATAATAATAATAATAATAATAATAATAATAATAATAATAACAACAACAATAATAACAACAACAATAAATATTATAAGTAAATAAATAAATGGAACTGCTGTTACTTTTTAGTGAACTTGGGCAAATGAACCGAAATCTCCAATGAGGAATGTAAGAAGGCCTGGGGATCAGAAGGGGTTAGGAGAGGCCATCTGTGTCACCTTCTGTGCCTGCATTATCATGACAACCTGTGTAAACAAGGATGGGAGAAAGTGAGCAGCAAATAGCACCAGAAGATGAGAATCAACCAGCCCATGAGGTAAAGATTTAAACTGATGATTGCAATGGGTTAAAAGACATTGGCTCCTCAAAAATCAAGTTTGACCAGTCACAAAACAGCAGATGGGGAGCTGTAAGTAGGTATAAAATCTCACCTCCCAAGAACTTCAGTGGTCACACTTTTGTGGAGCTCTCCCCATCCCTTGTGTAGGGAAAGCTGTTTTTCTGCCTTTGACTTAAGCTTTAATATTTCTTACTCTTCATTAATCTTAAACTTTATTCATTTAACCCACTGGACAGGAACCCAATAAGAGGAGACACCCATATCATATTGGTGCCCTAAATGGGACTACAAAGGAAGGGTACCAGTGAAGAAAGAATTTGGCTACACTTGCCTGTTTTCCTCTAGTGAAATGGGATAATCATGTCCTGTTATGATGTCAGTGTTGAGAGAGGTCTTTAACTTGGCAGAGTCTCTGTGCTCAATAAATTGGATCTCAGTTCATTATTTCCAAAAAGCAAGAGAGACTTGGTGACTTTTCCCTATTACTTATAAATCAAATTATTTAATTTTTTAAATTAATTTTAATTAGAGCAACGTGAGAGCTTTTCTATTCTGAGTTTCTTTCTTTACTTTTTTTTTTTTTTTGGTGTTACTGGGGTTCCTGGAAACCCTTCTTCTTCCAGACTACACTCCCAGACCTAGTTTATATTTTTATTTGGAAACAGGGTCTCTTAAGACAGCATGGCTGGCTCAAACCTGCACAATGCTCCTGTCTTCGCCTCCCAAACACAGGGATTACAAGTGTGCACCACCACACCAGACATATATTCTGAGTTTCTAAAGGTTCTTGCTTGTAGTAATAAGGGTTACTTAGGCTAGTACATAGTCCTGACCTTTCAGAACCTTCCTGGTTAGAGGTTATTCTTGACGTTTGTAGATGGGCTCATCACAGAAACACAAAATGTAGTCCTGTGGACACAGAGAAAACAATAATGTTTCCAAAGGGTTGGGGTTAGCATTCTGACCCTTTACTTCAAGAGCTGGGAGAAGCCATAGAGCCTTGTTTTCACTATGTAAGAACTGGACGTCATCGTGAGCATCTAAATAAATAAAACTTTGCACATCAGTGTATTCGTGTTGTTATTGCTCTCTCGCCCCCATTCCCATCGAGCATAAGGCTTTCCTTGGGAGGTTGGAAGCTAGACTACAACAGTAGCTTCTAACCTAGAATACTGTTGTACTGTTTTAGTCTAGCTTCCAACCACATCACATCCTCTACGATCATCTTTCTAAACTCAAACCTGGGGAACATCCGGGAAGATGGCGATGGAGAAAAGCGGGGCTTAAGAGACCCGCTAAAAACCAATCTCTATTACCTCAAAATCAGTGCCTTTCATAGCCAGAAAACACCTTCAGCAGAGAAACAAAAAATGTAATTTCAAGGGACAGAGAAAAAGAGGGCTGGAAAAATGAGACACCAGAAACCAGACCGCAGTGCTGCAGCTGGAGCCGTGGCGCAAAGCGGTGGGCCCCATTTGCCCTTGCAGCACCAGGCTCCAGAGAGGAAGGGAACTCATAACGGAGCTCAGAGCCACTGAGGAGATACCACGGCCTCATGCCCGAGGACGCGGCAGCAGCGCCTTACTGCCGGCGGCAGCGGAAATTCACCACAAGGCACCAGACCAACACACTCAACAGCCCACCAGAATCCAGAGAGGAGTGGCGGACAACAAGCCAAGGTGAGCCGCTGCAGATCAGTGAGGAGGAATTCGGCAGATTTCTCGGAGCAGGGAGCATCTAAAGCTCCCAGAAGCTGGGCTCAGCACACCTTGCAGGGACTCAGAGCGGAGCTCAAAAACAGAAAAGATATAAGCAAGCCTCACGGCCGAGGGTGTGACAGCGGCACCATATTGCTACCGGCGGTAGCAGCAGCAAATTCACCGAGTCCACAACAGCTCCGTCTGTGCACTCAACAACAGTGAGTCAAACTGTGGCCCCTAGAGGAGAAATCCCAGTACTGTACTCCCAGGGACTTGACCCAGTGGTGGAGTGGAGGTGGCAGAGATATGACACCATAGGAGAATGCCCAATCTGGCACCACCCCATGGTCTAAAGCAGCCTCAATTGACTCCCAGAGTCTGAGACTCTGCGATACAACCCAGTAAAGGAGTAGTGGTGACTGAGATACCACAGACTCGAGATCCAGAGCCCCTTAAGTGAAGTCGTAGTGACCCAGGGAAGAACCCAGAGAAGGCACAAACTTCTGAAATCATGGGAAAGAGGAATAACAATGGAGCAATAAATGCCCACAACCCCACAACATTAGAACCTGATAAAACAGAAATTCAGAGATTTCTAGAAGATCAAATCAGGAAAATAACTGTAGAAATAATAGAGGTGTTTCGAAAAGAATTCAGAGAGAGCCAAAGAGAGATAAAGGATGTAATTAATGAAGTAAAGGCCTCAATTCAAAGTACAAACAACCGATTAGACCACATGGAGAATAGAATCTCGCTCCTAGAAGATGATCATTCAAAAAACGAATGCACAGTTTCCAATTTAGAAAAAAAAAATATCTGACAGCAGGAATCTGACATTGAAGAAATATGGGCCCATTTTAAGAGAGCTAACCTAAGAATAATTGGAATAGAGGAAGGAAAAGAAGGTGAAACCAAAGGGATCAACAATCTCTTCAAGGAAGTAATAGCAGAAAATTTTCCAAACGTAGAGCAAGAGGTCGATACACAGGTCCAGGAAACTTATAGAACTCCCTTCAGAGAGGATCAGAGAAGAGGATCCCCATGCCACATAATTGTCAAAATGACCAATGTGGAAGCCAAGCAGAGCATCTTAAAGGCAACAAAGGGCCAAGTGACATTCAGAGGCAAACCAATTAGAATCAATCCAGACTTCCCAAACCAAGTCATGAGAGCCAGAAGGGCTTGGAGTAACATATTCCAAACTCTGAAAGAAAACAACTTCCAGCCAAAAATTTCCTACCCATCAAAACTTTCTATCAAATTAGATGATCAAATAAGAATCTTCCATGTCAAACAGAAACTGAAGGAATTTATGTCTTCAAAACCAGCGCTAGAGAAAATACTCAAGGAGATTAACTACAAAGAAGAAATAAGTAACACACACCAGAACCAGAGAAACAAGATTTTCCATTCAACAGAAAACTAAGAGTGGTTATCTGTGGAGATTCATTATTTATGTTAGTCTTTTACCTATCTCTAAATTGTATTGTTTGCTTTTATTGTTGTTAATTTTTAGGATTTCTAGTTGGAATATTAATATACCTTCAGATAAAGCATTTGGAAATATTTTATCCCATTCTATCAGTAACTTTTAACTCTTTGGATATACAATTTTTTTATTTTTATTTTTTAGGGAGTTTATTTACCATTTTGTTGCCTGTGCCATTGAAATCATATCCAAGAAATCACTGCCAATTTCAATGTTGTGAGGTTTTATGACCCAGATTTTCTTCTAAAAGTTTATAGTCTTAAGATTTATATTTAGGTCTTTTATCTATTTTGAGTTAATATTTGTATATGGGATATGGTAAGGGTCCAATTTTATTCTTTTTTATGTAACTATTATTTTTCAACAATATTTAGTTAAAAGATTAGTACTTCCTCCAGGAAATGTTTGTGGAAACCTTGTCAAAAATAACTTGACAGTATATGTAAGAATTTAGCTCTAGGCTTTTATTTAACTCCAATTGTTTATATATCTGCCTTTAGAACAGTACTACACTGTTTCAATTATTGTAGCTTTTAATGGTTTGAAATCAGAAAATATACATCTTCTAGCTTTGTTCTTCTTCGAGATTGTTTTGGGTATCTAGAGTCCATATTCCATATCAGGATAGGTTTTTTCTGAAAAATAAATAAATAAATGTATGATAGTTTCACCTAAAAAATAGAAAAAGAAAAAAATATTCTCTGGTAAGAAAGAAAGCAAAAAGAAATATTGAAATGTTATCTTTAAGTCATCAAAAGCTTGGTATCAGACAAATGAAACTGTTATGTGAGATTATCATCATTAATATTTGATAAATTGCAATAAAACTAGATGTCAACCAGTAAGCCAAACATGGGAAGGAGGGATGGGGAGGGAACGGGGTGGGGATCGGGTAGGGCTAACTGGGCGATGTGTGCATGTATGTCTACAAAAGTATTTTCTTTATACCATTATGATGTATGAATACATTGCACCAATAAAAATAAATTTAAATAAATAAATAAATAAACTCAAACCTGACCATTTTCTTCCCCCACTGAAAGCCCAAGAATTGATCTCTCCAGGTAAAGCTCCATTCCATGCATAACCATGAGTTAATATTTGTGTATGGTGTTAGGTAAGGGCCCAATTTTATTCTTTTTCACATAGCTATTATTTTTCAACAATATTTAGCCAACCTAACTAAAAAAAGAAAGAATCAACCCAAATTATGAAGATAGGAGATGAAAAAGGAGACATTAATAGGGATAATGTAGAAATCCAGAGGATTATCAGAAATTACTTTGAAAAACTATACTCCAACAAAATGGAAAATCTGGAGGAAATTGACAACTTTATAGATGAATACAACCTTCCTAAACTGAGTCAAGAAATATAGAACACTTAAACCAACCAATAATCATCAAAGAGATTAAAACAACAATAAAGAGCTTACCATCAAAGAAAAGCCCTGGAACAGATGGTTTCCCAAGTGAATTCTATAAAACCTTTATGGAAGAGCTAACCCCAACACTACTCAAACTATTTCATGGAATAGAAAAAACTGAAATTCTCCCAAATACATTCTTTGAAGCCAATATCACACTAATATCCCAACCAAATAAAAACAGTTTAAGGAAGGAAAACTACAGGCCTATATCTCTGATGAACTTGGATGCAAAACACATTCAAAACCACATCATGACCAGGTAGGGTTCATCCCAGGGATGCAAGGCTGGTTCAACATATGAAAATCCATCCATGTAGTTCATCATAAAAACAGTCTCAAAGACAAATCACATGATCATTTCAATAGAAGCTGCAAAAGCATTTGATAAAATTCAACATCCATTTATGATAAAAACACTGCAGAGAATTGGAATAGAAGGAACATATCTCAACATCATAAAGGCAATCTGTAATAAGCCCACCACCAACATCATATTAAATGGGGAAAACATTTCTAGAATTCCCCCTAAAAACAGGAACAACACAAGGATGTCCACTATCACCACTTCTCTTCAATATAGTCTTAGAGACTCTAGCCAGAGCAATAAGGCAAGAAAAGGAAATCAATAGAGTACATATAGGAAACGAAGAACTCAAACTTTCATTATTTGCAGATGACATGATACTAAATTTAGAAAGCCCAACACACTCAACCAAAAAAATTCAGCAAAGTGTCTGGATACAAAATCAGTCTTAAAAAATCAGAAGCTTTCCTGTACACCAACCATAAAGCAACTGAAAAAGAAATTTAGAAAATACTTCCACTGAAGATCTCACAAAAAAATAAGTTATGAATAAACTTAAACAAGAAGGTAAAAGATCTCTACAAAGAAAATTATAAAACACTGAAAAAAGAAATCAAAGAAGATCTTAGAAGATGGAAAGATCTTCCCTGTTCATGGATAGGCAGAATAAATATCATTAAAATGGCCATCCTTCCAAAAGTGATCTACAGATTCAACACAATGCCTATTCAACTACCAAGATCATTCCCCACAGACATAAAAAAAATCATTTTTTCTGGAAAACAAAAAGCCCTGAATAGCCAAAGTAGTTTTCAGCAACAAAAACAATGCAGGAGGAATCACAATACCTGACTTTAAACTATACTAAATATAAAAACAGCATGGTCCTGGCGCAAAAACAGATATATAGACCAATGGAGCAGAATAGAAGACCCAAAAACAATTCCATACACTTTCAGCCAATTGATTGTTGACAAAGGGGCCAAAACATACACTGGAAAAAAGATAGCCTATTCAACAAATGGTGCTGGCAAAACTGGTTAACCACATGCAGAAAATTGGAAATTAATCCCACTTTCTCACCCTGTACAAGAGTCAGTTCAAGATAGATCAAAGACTTGGAAATCAAACCAGAGACCCTGCAGCTCCTTGAAGCGGGCATAGGTCCAACAGGCAACACATAGGCACACTTTCTCAACAAGACCCCAAAGGTGCAACAAATTAAAAGCGTAGCACGCCAGACCCCTAGAGAAACCGGGCCCAGTACCCTGGGACCCGGGCGGGGGTCAGGTGGGGCACGCCAGCCAGGGCTCGGGTCGTGAGACTCTGGGCCCCGGGCCGAACTACATGTAACACGCCAGACCCCTGGAGAAAACGGTCTCAGTACCCTGGGTTCCGGGCAGGGTTTGCGCTGCACACCAGCCGGGGCCCGGGTCACGGGACCCTGGGCCCCAGACGGAGTAGTGCGGATCACTCTGGACCCATGGGGAAACCGACCGGGTTACAGTGCTACTGAGTGAGTGCCTGATCCCACTACCTCCTCAAACCACATATACTGTCTTCTCTTATTAAAAAAAAAAAAAGGAACAGAAAAAAT
This sequence comes from Muscardinus avellanarius, assembly GCF_963383645.1. NCBI lineage: Eukaryota > Metazoa > Chordata > Mammalia > Rodentia > Gliridae > Muscardinus > Muscardinus avellanarius. Next base: position 78,064 of record NW_027664489.1, read on the forward strand.
AAAAATATCGGAGAGGAGGTAAGAAAGCCTTTATGGATGCCAGGACACTGGAGATGCAGACAAAACTTATCTAAATGCACTGGAACTTACGAAAAAATTCCCTGTGAAGGAGGACAGCTATTTCTCTATATTGTTAAGAATCTCGGACATCACCTGTAAGGAGAGAGTTTAGCGGAGACCAAGGAGAAAGGTGGTGTTGAAAGAGGTCTCCGCGATGGTGGTGGAGACTTGTATTCAGGAGAAGCAGAAACTGGATCCTACCAACCTTATTTTTTTGAGAAATTATACCAAATGTCGAATGCTACCATCACGCATGCTTAGGAACACTGGACAACATTCAGAGTGGAAAAAGAACCTGGGAAGGAAGGATTTGAAATAGTGGAGGCAGTGGCAATGGCAGTGGCCAATACTCAGGGGAGGCCAGTACTCAGGGGAGGCATCTGATACATTACACCTGGAACCTTTGAAATAATAACCACAGAGACAGTGATCAAAACCTGCCCAGGGGTTAGGTGGGCGCCAGGGCCAGTGGCCGATATCGGAGCTTACTGTGAGGCAAGGCCACTACTGAGGCCTCTGTGGCCGGAATTGGAGCCTGCCGAGGGGTTTGGCCAGTGCTGGGGCCAGTGAGGCCAGCACCGGAGCCTGCCATGGGCACGGCTGGTACTGGGGCCTCCGAGGCCAGGATAAGAGCCTGCCGAGGGGTTAGGCCGGTGCTGGGGTCAGTGAGGCCAACACTGGAGCTTGCCATGAGGCAAGGCCGATGCTGGGGCCTCCGAGAACAGGACCGGAGCTTGCCGAGGGGTTAGGCTGGTGCTGGGGCCAGTGAGGCCGGCATTGGAGCCTGTCGTGAGGCAAGGCCGGTGCTGGGTCACCAAGGCCAGGATCAGAGCCTGCCATGAGGCAAGGCCGGTGCTGGAGGCTCCGAGGCCAGGATAAGAGCCTGCCGGGGGTTAGGCTGGTGCTGGGACCAGCTCGGCCGGCATCAGAGCCTAGCGCGAGGCAAGGCCTGTGCTGGGGCCTCCAAGGCCGGAATTGGAGCCTGCCGAGGGCTAAGGCCGGTGCTGGGGCCAGCGCGGCTGGCATCGGAGCCTGCCATTAGGCATGGCCAGTGCTGGAGCCAGCGAGGTCTGGATCAGTCCACTGAGTAGCCAGGCCACTATTGGGGCCATCAAGAGTCGGATCGGTACTTGCAACGCAGCATGCACAGAGAAATATCGCAGAAAATATAAATCAGATGCTTCTCTTAATCAGCAATAACTAGGAAGAAAGGGGCAACAGGAAGAGGTTGAGCTATAGAAAGGGCCCTATAGTGATGCAACTAATGTGACCAATCAGAGGGTATGTAACAGTGGAGGACGGAGCCTCTTTAAAACGCAGGAGGTACATAAACAAATGTATCAAAGTTAATCACCAAAGAAGCGAGGGATGGAGGGAGAGGGAGGGAGTGGGATGGGGGCTGGAGGAGGGCTAATTGGATGATGTGTGCTTGTATATCCTCTCAAGTCTTGTACTCCAATGCGATTGATATATGACTACAATGCACCAATTTATAAAATAAATTAATTAATTTATAAAAATAAAAAAAGGCAAATCAATACATGGGATTGCATGAACTGAAGAACTTCTGTTCAGCAAAGCAAACTGTCAAGAACCTCAACCGAGAGCCAACATAATGGGAGAAGATTTTTGCCACCTACATCTCTGATAGAGGACTGATATCCAGAATATAAAGAGGACTCAAGAAACTCAACACTAAAAACAAATCATCTAATAATAAAATGGGTAAGTGAACTAAATAAATGCCAACACCAAAGCAGAGGCTGTTGGCCAAACCAATCTGTAGGGCCTTTGGCTGAACCAAGGTGAATATTAGTCATCTCACAAGCTGCTCCCCCAAAAAACTGAACCCCAGTATCTTAAGGGTCATGCGTTGCATGAAGTATGACCTGTACCAACATTGGGAAGACATTTCAAAAGGTATTAATGTACCGGTATTGGGAAAGATTTCCAATTTTAAAAATATATCTTTGGTAGTGAAGAAAGCCAGGACCTGTGGGGAGAGGGCTTGCAGATTTCCCCATGGATAATTAGCAAAGAATAGAATAAGCCTAGGGCCTTTTGACATTTCTAAAGAGAAGCAGAGTTCCTCAAGGATGGGAGGAAATTCCAGATTCCAGAGAAGCAACTTAACACACTTCGGAGTGTAACAAAAGGTGTGGGGGTTGTGCCAGAGACAGAGCTTACCCCACACCAACTCAGAGGGGGAGGATCTGCCTGGGATGCAGACAGAGCAGATACCTGGGCTAGAGATAGGGCAGCACATCTACATATCAAAGGACCTGCCCAGATCTGACCTGGCTGCCTATAAGAAAGCTCCACATGTTATATCTTTGGCGAATTCATTTGAACCACCCCCTCGTGTTACCCTTGGGTACATGAGGCTGTAAATGTGTTTTGTATTTCTATCTTTTTAATAAACTTCTTTAAATCTTCAGCAAGAGTTTGGGCTAATGTATCTTTACCCTTAGTTCAGGACAAGAACCGGTGGGTTTTTTTTTTTTCTGTTTTAGATTTTTTTTGTGTATGTGTTTTGAGGGAAATTATATCTGGAACCCTAAACGGGGTCCTCGGGGAAAGTTTCCCCAAAACCATATCATCTTCACAAACCTGTAGCATGACCCACACTGCATCTGGATACTTCTGTCCAACAGAATTATGGTGCACACAATGGCCACCCAGTTGCTATCTTTGCACATCGATCTAGGTTATACAAGCATAAAATGTGTGTGCCTGTCTTAGCTCACTTTGTCATCATTTATGTAAAAGTCTTAGCTCACTTTGTCATCATTCACGTAAAAAAATAATGTTTCTTTCCAAGATCACTTCCCTAAGTTTCAACATTTTTATTTTTGTTACCAAATTCATCATTAGGCTAGTTTTGCTTGTTTAGTCTTTTCTTTGGTCTGATATCACCCATGACTTCATAAGAAGGTGTAAAGGGTTCTTTGTTAATTCTTTTACTTATCTGTGGGTCTATAACTTTGAGATTTTAAAATTGTCTTATGCTGAAAAGTCAGCTTCTGCCTGCCTGTGGAGCAGGACAGTGATGCAAATGTTGTTGTTTAACCCTTCAAATGCTTTCTCTGCTTTAGGACAAGGCATTGAATGAAATTATCCATTGCCACATCACTAAGGCTCACAACAAGAGTTTCAATAGCTGTTTGCTTCCTGACCAAAGCCAAGCCTTTCTCTCTCCAGGTCTGCCGCCATTTTGACACAATTATTTTTGAAATATATTAATAATCAGAGCTTTCTCAAATCTTCCTAGGCCATTCCTATTATTTTGTATAAAGGCAAAAATAGAGTGCTTTAAACTTCGACTTTACATTAAGAAAAAATAATATAATTGATGCTTTTATTAGTAGGCAAAGAAATTCTAATGCTTAAAGATCTGACTTTTTAAATGAAATATCCTATTAATAGTCTGTTAAATTTTAGAAATAGGAACAGCTATGGAGATGGGAGATGTTTTTGCAAGTATCTTTGGGAAATATAGCCTGCCAGGCTATAGTTCATTTTAATAATGAGTGACTTGCTGAAGAAAAGTATTGGCTTTTGAAATATGAGAAGAACCAGTCATTTCCAAAAGAGGCAACACCATAAAGAATACTGTGTATTCTTCAGGAGATATCATAATCCTCTTCTCCTCTAATGATGGAAAAATAAGTGATTGTTTGTTAAATATAAACAAACTAGCCTATAGATGAATTTGGTAACAAAAGTAAAACTATTGAAACTTAGAAGGCCACAGTCTTGAGAACTGAACTTGGAAAGAAACATAAGAAACATTGTGCTTTCACACACATATTTTATGCTGGTATAAGCAAAGATAACAATTAGGCTGCAAAAAAAGGATGGTAGCAACTTATATAAGTTCTGTAATTTGGGGACAATCTCTCTCTCTCTCTCTCTCTCTCTCTCTCTCTCTCTCTCTCTCTCTCTCTTTGTGTGTGTGTGTGTGTGTGTGTGTATGTGTGGAATGGGATGTCTATAGCTCTAATACAGTAACAATAAATCTTTGGTGATAATCTTTCATAGAACAAAAATAAATAGGCTATACATGGTGGCACATGTCTGTAATTGCAGTATTTTGGAGGCTGAGATAGGAGGATTTCAGGTTCATGACCAGCCTCGGGAACTTAGGACCTCTAATCTTTAGTGAGATCCTGCTTCAAAATAACAAATAAGCCAGGCGTGGTGATGCAAACTTGTAATTCCAGACTAGGGAGGCTGAGAAAGGGGGAATGCACAGTTCGAATCCAGCCTTAGCTACTTAGTGAGGCTCTCAGCAACTTATTGAGACCCTGTTTCCAAATAAAGTATAAAATAGGTCTAGAAGAATAGCCTGGAGGTAGAAAGTCTCTGGCTTCCACCCCCAGTACCACAGAAAAAGGGGACTAAGGGTAGAAGTCTCTTTCTTTCTTGAATGAATGATAGCAGAGCCAGAATAATTTTAGAGAAATTTGTTATTTAAAAAGAGAGCATCTGAGTTGGAGTGGGCAGGAAAGAGATATCACTCCTAACTCCACCAGTGTCTTTTTTATATTAAGGTTTTTACCAAAACATTGTAAGAAATGATTAATCACAGGAAACAGCAAAACAATCATGGCATGATTCAGGGAAAATATCAAGCTAGTCATCCTTGAAGGACAGAATTCTGAGAAATAAGGAAGTCGTCAGGGTCTCTGCTTAACATCAGGGTTCCGGCTTATCAGTCTCATATGGTCCTTGTGTGGGGGTCACATGCTCACTGAGGACCCTTTGGACTGGGCTCCCCAGGGGGCTTTTCATCATTTCCCAGACAATAAAAGCACAGGCCTGCAGAGAGATGAGTTTAAGTCACACTTTCTGTGAATCTGCAGGTTCATCTCAGGTGCTCAGAGTCCTCCCACCTCATCCGTCTGGGTGAGTGCCTCTGCATCCATGGTGCAGCATCACAAAGAGCCTGGAGTCCTGGGCGGAGGAAGGAGGAAGATGGGGCTCATTAGTGAGGTCTCGGCAGCTGCGGAAGAGACATCCAGCTCTAAGAGTTTGTGCCCAGTGCAAAGGATTGGATTCTGTTTAGGGCAATGAGGACTTTTTTTTTAATTGAAAGTAAATGCTATACATTTAATCTGTATTTGGTGCCCTGTATCCCCGCCTCATTTCACTTCCCCCCTGCCGATACTTAATACCCAGGCAAACCTTGCTTTATTCATACTTTTACACCTATTTGGAAATAGCCGCTCATCAATCAAGTTCAGCCTCCTTCCTCTTAGTTTTCCATTCAAACTTTGCTGAGATTTCCCTTCCATTATCTGGAGTTCCTCTTTTCATGAATCTATTGGCCTTTTTTTATCTCTTCTTTTGTAAAGTGTCTATTCAATTTGATTTCCCATTTCTTGATTGGGTTGTTTGTTTTGCTAGTACACAGTCTTTTGAGCTCTTTGTATATTCTGGATATTAGCCCCCTATCGAAGTGGTGACTGGTAAAGATCTTCTCCCATTCTGTAGGCTTCCTCTTTAGGTTCTTGATGGTTTCCTTTGATGATAAGAAGCTTTTTAGTTTGATGCTATCCCACTTGTTGATTCTTGCTTTAATTTCCTGAGCTTTGGAGGTTTTGTTGAAAAGGTTAATAGAATTGATAAACCCCTGGCCAACCTAACCAAAAGAAAGAGAATCAGTGCAAATTACTAAAATCAGAAATGAAAAAGGAGACATCACCACATATAGTCAAGAAATTCAAAGGAATATCAGAAACTACTTTAAAAATTTATACTCCAATAGACAAGAAAACATGGAAGAAATCGATAGATTCCTAAACACAGTTAACCTACCTAAACTGAACCAAGAGGACATAGCAAGCCTAAACCAACCAATAGAAAACAATGAAATAGGAATGGCAATAAAAATTCTTCCATCAAAGAAAAGCCCAGGCCCAGATGGATTTCCAAATGAATTTTACAAAACCTTCAGTAAAGAACTAATACCAATACTGCATAACTTATTCCAGGAAATCAAAAGAGATGGAACTCTCCCAAATTCCTTCTATGAGGCCAGTATCACATTAATCCCCAAACCAAATAAAGATACCTCAAGAAAGGAAAACTACAGACAAATATCTTTAATGAACATAGATGCAAAATTCTAAACAAAATACTAGCCATATGCATTCAAAACCATATCAAGAGAATAATACACCATGACCAAGTTGGTTTCATCCCGGAAAAACAAGATTGGTTCAATATATGCAAATCAATACGTGTCATCCACCACATAAATAGAATCAAGAATAATAACTATATCATCATAGCAATAGACGCTGAAAAAGCTTTCGACAAAATCCTTAACACCCATTCATGTTAAAAACACTACAGAAAATTGGAATGAAAGGAACATACCTCAACATCATTAAGGCAATACACAACAAACCCCAAGCCAACATTATACTGAATGGGGAAAAACAGCAAGAATTTCCCCTAAAATTGGGAACAAGACAAGGATGTCCACTATCACCACTCCTCTTCAATATAGGACATTTTCTTTGAATATCTAGTTCTGTAACTTTCAGATATTAAAATTCGTACATGTTTTATAGGAAATATCCCCTGACTCCAGGTGTGCACTTATGGTTGTGAATTAAATGTCTGTCACCGGCTGGCCATATTAGTCCTCAGGCCACATGTAGGTGTTATCTAGAGATTTTAAGCATCATCAACCTTCGCATATAATCAAAGCATGGATAAATTAATTTCATTCCAACAGTTCTATTAAACATACTCAGATTTGTTTGTTGCCTTCACTAATCAAACCGAGCTCGTATTGATATGCATTAATTCAGGAAGACCATGTTCCATTTTAAAAATAAATGGTCGCTTGGCATGAGGACACACGCTTGGGAGGCAGAGACAGGAGAATCATGCTGGTTGGAAGCCAGTCTTGCTGGCTTGAGACCCTGTTTCCAAATTTAAAACAAATATAAAAGAGGTCTGGGAGTGTAGCCTGGAGGTAGAAGGGTTTCCAGAAACCCCAGTACCACCAAAAATAAATAAATAAATAAATAAATAAATAAATAAATAAATAAATAAAGGCGCTTGGGAGGCAGAGACAGGAGGATCGCACAGGTTCAAAGCCAGCCTCGGCTACTTAGTGAGGCTCTAAGCAACTTAGTGAGATCCTTTTTCCAAATAAAATATAAAATAGATCTAAGAGTATAGCCCAGATGTAGAAAGCCCCTGTGTTCCACCCCCAGTACTACCAAAAATAAATAAATAAATAATAAATAAACAAACAAACAAAACAAAAGAAAAGAAAAAAGTCTAGAATTACAGAAGTGAAATCAGCTTGGGTTTAATCCTCAGTACCACGAGATGAGAGAAAGGGAAGAGAGGAGGGGGGAGAGAGAGAGAGAGAGAGAGCAAGAGTGAGAGCGAAAGGGAGAGCAAGAGCGAGAGAGAGAGAGGGAGGGAGGGAGGAGAGGAGAGATAGAGAAGAACAGTCAGTGATAACTTTGCGAATACATTCAATGATTTAAAAAACAAGGAATGATAGTTGTGTCCCATGCTTGGCTTCAAAAGACCTGGAAAAGGCGGGCGTGGTGGTGCACGCTTGTAATCCCCGCGCGTGGGAGGCAGAGACAGGAGGATCGCTCAGGTTCGAAGCCAGCCACCCGCGCTGGCTTAGTAGACCCTGTTTCCAAATAAAAATGTAAAAATAGGTCTGGGAGTGTAGCCCGGAGGTAGAAGGGCTTCCAGGAACCCCAGTACCACCAAAAAAAAAAAAAAAAAAGACCTGGAAATACCATTTCTAATACTTTGGGGAAGAAATATTAATATTGCTGTACACTAATCTTTTTCCCTACATTGTCTTTCATTTTAAAATACCCATTCTCATTTTTTTCATACTCTCTTATGTCTCTGTCAATGGGGACTAAATCCAGGAGCATCTTCTCTGCGCTGCACCCCAGTCCTTTTGACGTTTTATTTCAACATGGTCTTGCTAATTTCCTGAGCCTGGCCTCAACCATGCGATCCTCCTGTCTCACCTTCCCAAGTACTAGGATTGCAGGTGTGGCCACCACACCAGATCTCTTGTCCCATCTGATGACCCCTCTGTCACAGGACTGCCCATCCATTCAGAAATTGCAGAATGCAGGGCATCCTCCGTGTCTGCCTCCTTGATTCACCTAATAAGGGCATCTTGACCGGGATGTCCTTCCTCAGACAGTCCCAGCCTCCACTCTCCCCTCTAATCAAGGATTGCTCAGATTTCTCCATGACATATTTTCCTCCCTGTGTGTCTTGTTTTCCTGATGTGCCCAGGTGGCCTTTCCTTTGTCCTGAGGTGGCCTCTGCAAATGGGACCTGTTTCACATCCATGTTACTTTACCTTTCATTCATTTCTTTCTTTTTTTTTTTCCCTCTCTCTCTCTTCTTTCTCTCTCTCTCCGTGTGTGTGTGTGTGTGTGTGTGTGTGTGTGTGTGTGTGTGTGTGTGTGTTTGGCACTAGGGACTGAACCAGTGGCATTCCAGTTTTGAACTACACTGCTAGTCCTATATATTCTACTTTGAAACAGGACCTTATTAAGTTGCTGAGGGTCTGGCTAAGTTCCTGAGGCTTCCCTGGAACCTGTGATCCTCCTGGCTCAGCTTCCCAAGTATTGGAATTATAGGTATGTACACTATGCCTGGCTTAAAATATGTCTTCTAAGAAAATTTATGAAGGCTTGGTATGGTGGCACACACCTATAATACCAGTGCTTGGGAGGTTGAAGACAGGAGGATTGCAGGTTTGAAGTCAGCCTCAGCAACTTAGGGATGCTGTCAGCAACTTGGCAAAATCCTATTTCAGAAAAAACAAATAGGGCTGGGAATGGAGTGTAGAGGTAGAATGCCCCTGGGTTCAATCTCCAGTATAATAATAAATAATAATTAATAATAATAATAATAATGATGATGATGATGATGATGATGTAGCACAGAAATTGCAACATACCTTAGCTTTGGACACTTACATGAAATTACTAAACATAGATACTTCGTGTACTTGTTTCACTGATACACTGGTGTGTGGTCCACAAAACTTGGAAACTGTTGGGTGACTAGGGCCATATTTTCTGCGGTCTCTCTTGGTGTTTCAGGGTGCTAATAGAAGTCATTACTCGTCAATGCATCAAATTGTACCACTTTTTTGGCACTCTAGAAACATGTAAACTTCTGTTCTCTTAATACAAATGTTCTCCTATGCAAAAGGGATATTTTAGCCATAGAGGGTGGCACATATCTGTTAACTGGGTCCTTGAGAGGGTGAGTGGGAGGTTCAAGGTTTGAGACCAGACATGGCAATTTTTAGTGTGGCAATTAGTAGCTTAGACTCAGTTTCATTCAGTGTGTGTGTGTGTGTGTGTGTGTGTGTGTGTGTGTGTGTGTGTTAGAGAGGGAACCCAGGGTCCTTCTTATTCTGGAATATGCAATCAGCTCTATTTTATTTTCTATTTGAAAAGAGAGTTGCACTGGGCCATTGAATGCCTTACTATGTTGCTGAGGATGTCCACAAATCTATGATCCTCCTGTCTTGGCCTCCCAAGTACTGGGATTATTACATGAGTATGCCTTCAGGTTGGGCTCCAAACTTTTCTCTCTATCTCTTTCTTTCCCTCTTTCTTTCTTTCTTTCTTTCTTTCTTTCTTTCTTTATTTCTCTTTTTCTTTCTTTCTGTTGACTGTTAAGTGGACCATTGTAAGTCAGGATCTTCTGCGCTAGCTGCACTCTGGCTTGCCATCCCTCCTCTCCAGGCTTGGTTAGATGAGTAAAAGCCGCAACTCCCAGGGCTGGCTGTCAAGGGTACGACATCCCTCTGTCCCTGAGAGCACCCCAAACTCACCACCAGCTTGCTCTGCTACAGCAGGAATAGGACAGGCCGAGCTGGGTTCTGGAGTAGACCGGCATTAGGGTCAACCTGGGTGGTGGATACAGATGAGCTTCCCCATGGCCGGCTCCATTGCAGAACAGGGGTTGGTGAGGCTGGGCTGGCACCCCACCCAGAGGGTGATAACCTGGGAAACAGGGGAGCACTCAGACATCTGCTATTGTGTACCCAGGAGCCTGGCTGGTCTCTGGAAGCCCTGGGTCCTCTCTCACTGTGAATATTCAATCCAGCGCTCAGTGACCCTGCAGCTGGAAGATCGTATCTCTGGGGCTGAGGCTGGGCTTTCTGAACTGCTCTATGATTCTCTTGCATCTTTTGTGCTCTGGGCACCCCTCCTGAACCTTCTGCTCTGGGGTGCTGCCCTTCTGGGCCTGTCTCCACCTCTGCATCGGGGCGGTGGGGTCTTAAAGGCCAGGACTGGGGCTGAAACCCTCTTCATCATGTGCCCCCAACCCTGGGCACAGGCTCGAACACAGAAAGTAGACTGGTGTGGCCTGAGGGCTGGTGACCGGGGCAGCTGAGTCGCAGCCCTGGCCTCACAACCCGGGTTCTCACCTTCCTCTCACCAGAATGCTGCGGGTTTTGGCATCATACGCCTGGATCACACTGAGCCCGGTGTCACTGCTGGTGGTCATCCCTTGCGTGATGGTGACTGTGGTGACCAGGTAGCTGGATGAAGACCAGCTGAAGGTCCTGCTGACCCCTTGGGACTGGTGAAAATGAGAAACTGATTATTGTCTGTATTTTGAGGATTGGCCTTCTAACTGCAGCCAGATGAATGAATCTCAAGATGGTTTGGGTTTGCATTTCCCCAATTGTTAATGATGTTGAGCATTCACTCACATCTATTGGCCATTTGTGTTTCAAGTCAGGCAGTGTGCGTTCAGTACAATTTACTGTCTTGCCGGATATTTTGCATTGTTTTTAGTGGAGTTTTCAAAGTTCCTTGTATATTCTAGAAATTAGTCATCTAATATATATGATATCTGAAAATACAGGCTGCTTATAAAGTTCCAATAACCAAGTCAGTGAACACATGGGGGGGAGCAAATATTTAAGTAGCGTTATGGCTCCCTCTGCTGTCTAATGTGAGCTTAGCACCTCAAAGAAGTTAAAACCACACCTAGAGCAGAGGGAGGGTCTGGAGCCAGGTGTTGAAAATTTGACAGGAATAGTGCACATTTGAGGCCAGCCTGGGCAACGGAGCAAGACACAGTTTCAAAATAAAAACTGAAAGGTGCTGGGTGTGCAGATCAAAAGCAGAATGATCTACTTGGGTTCATGGACACAACACACACACACACACACACACACACACACACACACACACAATACATAGAGAAGGCCAGGCATGGTGGTGCATCCTTGTAATCCCAGTACTTGGGAGGCTAAGACAGGAGATTCACAGGCTCAAGGCCAACGTCAGCTACTAATTGAGGCCCTCTACAACTTAGTGAGATCGTGTTTCAAAATAAAGAATAAAAAATCGACCTGGGGGTATAGCTCAGAGGTTGAATGCCCCTGGATTTAATTCATAGTAACAAACACACACACACACACACACACACACACACACACACACGAGATATTTTTTCATAAAAATCTAAACAAAGTGGGGCATTATGGCACATGACTAATCTCAGTACTTGGGAGGCAGAGGCAGGAGAATTGCTGATTGAAGACAGCCTCAGCAAGTACTGAGACTCTCACCAACATAGCAAGACCCTGTTTCCAAATAAAAATAAAATTGGTCTGGTTGTGTAGCTCTGAGATAGAATGCCTCTGGGTTCAATTTCCAGAGCCACAGGGGAAAAAAAGAAACAGAAGAAAAAAACAAAAAAAAGAAAAAAGTCCTTGGACGTGTGGCTTGGAAGTAGCATGGCACTGGGTTCCATCCCCAGTACTTTGCACATACACGCACACGCACACTATATGGAGTGGGGCATGGTAGCACATGCCTGCAATTCCAGTACTTGTGAGGCAGAGATAGGAGAATTACAGGTTCAAGACCAGCCTCAGCAACTAAATGAGGCAGGTGGACTTAGCTTCGCGACAGCCCGAGAGTCCCTGGTCTGTTTCCCCCTTTACCAGGGCTGGAGGCTCCCGAGGTTCCCTCTCCATTGCTCCTCTTCTGCCACCCCAGGACATCAATACGGGGACAGTGGGATCCACCAAGGTCCAGCAGAGTCAGCTGCTCACACACGTCCCCTCGCTGCGCCCCCAGGTGACATTGTCAACATAGCAGGCTACAGAGGGCATGGGAAAGGCCAAGTCCCCAAAGCAACATTCTCAGCACTTGTCCCAGGGTCAGTGTCCCCCAGGGGACTCAGGGGGACCAGTGCCCGCTCCACCTGAGAGCAGCAGAATTCTTTTTCTTCCTTTCTTTCTTTCTTTCTTTTTTTGTAGTACTAGGGTTCCTGGAAGCCCTTCTATTTCCGGGCTACACTTCCAGACCTATTTAATATATATCTTTTATTTGGAAACAGGGTCTCTGAAGCCAGCGAGGCTGGCTTCAAACCTGCACGATCCTCCTGTCTCCGCCTCCCAAGCACAGGGATTACAAGGGTGAGCAGCAGATTTCTTGACCTCAGTGATGAGGTGGATGGAGGTCATGAGCAGGCCTCTTCCACTGCCTCCCCTGTCCCCATATGTAAATGGGGAAACTGAAGCCCTGAGAAAAAGTTTGAAGTTACATCTGGGCCTGGGGAGCCCAGGGGCCCTGCTGTCCTGTAGTGTTAAAGGACCTGGTCCATGAGATGTCTGACAGGGTTTCTGAAGCCACCTCTGCCTGGGTGATCTCCAGCCTGTGCTGTCCCAGCCCCACCCAGTGTTCAGCTCTGCCCACCACTAAGCTCTGCCCAAAGTTCAGTGCCATCCTATGCTTAGCTCTGTCTAAAGTTTAGCTTGGCTCCACCCCTCAGCTCCCACCCAATGTTGAGCTCTATCCCAATGGCTTAGCCCCGCCTGCTGCTCAGCTCTGCCCTCTATTCAGCTCAGCTCTGATTACTTCTTAGCTCAGTCCCAACCACTCAACACTCAATCCTGCCATTGTTCAGTCCTGCCCATTGTTCAGCTCTGCCCACAGCTCAGCTCTGCCCACTGCTAAGGTTCTTCCCAACAGTTCAGCCCCGTCCCCTGTTCACCTTCACCAACTGCTTAGCTTTGCCCACTGGCCAACTCCATCCCAACCACTCAGCACTGTGCACAGCTCAGCCCCGCCCACTGCTTAACTCCTTCCCAACTACTCAGCCCCGCCCACTGCTCAGCTCTGCTCCCTGCTTTGTTTCACCAACTGCATAGCTCTGACCACTGTCCAACTCCACCCCAACAGTTCAGCACTGTCCCCTGCTGAGCTCTGCCCACTGCTCAGCTCCCACCAAATACTGAGCTCCATTCCAACTGCTTAACCCCGCCCACTATTTAGGTCCACCTACTGCTTATCTCCATCCCAACAGCTCAGGCCTGCCAATTGCTCAGCCCTGCCCACTGCTCAGCTCCACCCACTACTTAGCTCAGTCCCAATTGCTCAGTCCCTGCCCACTGCTCAACTCTTCCTCCCCCTCAGCTCTGCACCAGATGCTCCTCCTACCAGTAGGCGCCATTGGCCACTAAACCAGCTCTGCTCAGAACCCCTCTGCTCTGCCAACAGGTGAGTCTCTCATTGGCCCTGCCCTCCCCCTGGTTCCTACTGGCCCCTCTGGGCTCTGCCTCACCTCCAGCTCCGCTCAACTGCTCCTCATACCAGGGAGGACCACTTGCCTGTGAGACTCTCTCCACTTAGCCCCTCCCACTCATCACCACCCCAGCTGCTCCTCACTTCACTTTCCAACTGGTTCCCTTTGGCTTAGTCCCTCCCTATGGAGACCTCAAGCCCCAAGGGCTCCGCCCCACCCTATAGCCCCGCCCACCGGCTCCTCTGTCCAGTTGGCTCCACCTGGTCTTCTCTACCCCGCCCCACCACATCCCCAAATGGCTTCTATTACCAGCTATTGCCTCCCAGGAGGTAGGCCCCGCCCTGCAGCCCGGCCCCTCCTATTGGCCTCTCCCACCCATCACTTGGGCTCATTTGGGCCCCAGGGCCCACCATAGATTGCCCACACTCATGTGTCTCCACTCTCCACCTCTGGTATTTCTCTGTTTCAGCCCACACTTGTGCTCCCTGGCCAGCTGCTCCACCCTTTGCTTGGGATCCACTTGGCTCCCTCCAGGCTCTGAGGCACCCTTTAGCAGATTCTCTTCAGGCAGAGGTACCCAGGGCCTGGCCCTCTGCCTTTGCCTAGCTGTGTGGGCTCCAGCCTGTCTGTAAGGCCAGCCTTTCCCTACTAATCAATAACTATCCGTGCCCGCCTTGACTCCAGCCCCAACATTGCCAAATGAGGCTGCACGGTGTCTGACAATGCCCTTTCCATGTTGAGTCTCAAGATGGCCTTTTTAATGACGTGAGTGTAACAGATTCTTTCCTTTCTGTCGTGTGAATCCAGGGACATTCTACCTCTGAGCTATAATCACAGCCCTATTTTTATTCTTTATTTTGAAAAAAAAAAAAGTCTCACTAAGTTCTGGAGATCCTCACTAAATAGCTGAGGCTGGCCAAGAACCCATGATCCTCCTGTCTCAGCCTCCCAAGTACTAAAATTACAAGCATGTGCCACCATAGCAGCTTATGTAACGTTCTTTAGTTTCAAATTTGACCTTTTAAAATACTTCTTGCCAGTTTAAGGGTACCTTGTAGAGCTGTATTTTGAGACACTGTCTAAGATATTTTTCTATGCTGTCATTTGTAATGGGTTTTGTGAGAATTGTTGTGATTAACTTTTGTTTTATTTGGTTTGTTGATCGGGGATGGAACCTAGGGGCATTCTATCTGTGGGCTACACTTACAGCCCTATTTTATTTTCCTTTTTAACTTTCGAAACAGGATCTTTCTAGGTTGGTGAAAGTCTTACTACTCTCTGAGGCTGTCTTGGTGCCTTTGATCCTCCTGTCTCAGTTTCCCCAAGTACTGGAAAAAGAAATATGTACCACCATGTCTGGCTTGAAATAAATTGTCTTAATGATCTCTCATAATTTTGGGTGTTATGAAAATGCATTTCTAAAGGAGGCCAGAGTTACTAAAAGACCAAATTCTTGACATAATGCTCCTGAAATGAAGGCAAGACTCATAGAAACTCACGTAGAACAGGCTGTCAGGGGAGCATGTAGCCCTGAGTAGTTGTGCCCGCCCCACAGTGTCAGAATGAAGCTCCTGAGGTACTTGTGAGTTCAAAGTGATATTTCATGAAAAGTAAAGCTGGCATTCTTTTTTGCTGTTGGGCAGGGGAGTGGGTGGTGGGCTGTCTATACCTTCCTGCAGACTGCACAGGGGAACAGTAGACAGGCTGTGTCTCCTGCCCCATTCTGCCATGACTCTGTGCACTCTGTGGCCAGAGAATGCTCACAGAGCAGAACAGAGAGGTAGGAAGGGAATTCTTATTGACTCTCCACTTTGGGAGACACTGATGGCAGAAGTATCTGTGGGTAGGGAGATGGTCCAACACCCTGATGTTCCCACCTAACCTGGAGTGCATCTCGGTCACCCCATTGGCAACATCTGGTAAGTGGCCATTACAAGGTCAAATATTCTTTGGACACAGAGCCAGGTCCAGTGTGGTTTGTATTCCAGGTGACATATGACCCTCAAGATCCCATGGTTCAGGTGTGTCAAAGCAGCTCAGGAGGACTTGAGGAATACTCACCCTGGCTCAGCCACAGGCATGCTGGGTGGGTTTAGTCAATGGCCTCTGGTTCAGGTCTCCAGTGAGCATCAGATAGATGACGGTTTGTGCAAAGGGAAAGACGAGCGGGCACCTCGTAGCTCCCTGCAAGGAAGGCCTGCTCCTTCAGTTCCACAAAGGTAGTGCCTTGAAGAAAGAGAGTTTGTGAGCAAATTGTAGGAGTGGATGCCCAGGCCCAGATGTCCATCTCAGAGCATTAGGCTGAAGAACTCGGGATACAAAGTGGAGAGCACCGCAGGAGGACTGCAGCTGCTGCCCAGCGCTGATCTTGTGACTCAGCCCAAAGTCAATGAGTTGGAGAATCTCGCTCTAGCTGCTGTCTGTCAGAGTCCACTGTGGTCAAAGGGAGGGCCCAGGGAACTGAGAAATAGGATAATTAGAAGAAGTTAGTCATCCCACAGTGACAGAGTTGTCTATCCATCACACAACAACCCAGAAAAGCATCCAATTGTGAGTTAACACTGAAAGTGACATGATAGAGCATATATGAAAGAAAATGCTAGAGTGCATTACATGCTTGGTATCCACCTCAGCAGCTTGCTTTCGCTGGAGACACCTTGTAAGTACAGAATACTTAATATTCAGCTCATATGGGTTCGGCTGATGGCTTCTGGGTCTGCTCTACTACAGTGAACATGCGATCAGTGATGTTTTGTGCATTGGTGGAAAGGAGAACGAGCACCCCATAGTTCCCGGCAGAGCTTGCTGCTTCAGCAGGGAGGGAGTTTGTGAGCCAACATTGGAGGAGGAAGCCCAGGTGCCAGGAGTCCATCTTGGAGCATTATGCCTGGTTCTGGTAGAGCTCAGGGAGCAGAGTGGAGAGCCCCACAGGAGGACTGCAGCTGCTGCCCAGCGCTCATCTTAGAGCTCTGCCCAAGTGATGTGTTGGAGCATCTCACTGTCGCTGGTATCATTCAGGTCCACTGTAGTCAAAGTCAGAGCCCAGGGAGCTGAGAGCTTTGATCATTAGAAGTTAGTCATCCCACAGTGTACAGAGTTATCAAAGCATCACACTAAACCCAGAGATGCACACAATTATGACTGATCAATTGAAATGACATGATACAATTCTATGTATAATACAATGCTGGAGTGCATTACCTGTGGTGTCCATCTCGGCTGCTGCCTTTACTGGACACACCTTGTAAGTATATAATACAGGGCACTTGTGCTCCCCTTGCGTTGGAGCTAATTGAGTGGATCCAAAGCCAGTCCTTAAGGACATGAAGATCTGGGTCACAATTTTCTGTTGTACCTGCTTCCAGCCTGGATTGTTGTCCATGGTGGTGGCTACAGGTCCACAGTAGGGTGGCATGATAGAAGGGGAGTCTTTTTGTGCCAATAGCTCCTGGAAAAACAGGCTATATCTGGGACTCAAGACCATGTTGGGAGTATGGTGCTTTCATCGCGGCCTCACAGAGGAATAGCAGGCAGGCTTTGTCTCCTCTCCTCAGAGCTGTGCAGCAGAATGACAGGCAGGCTTTCTGCAGTCTCCTCTGGGTGGGGCTGGAGGAAGGAGGGGGCATGGCTGTAGCTTTGCTCCAAAAGTCTCTACTGGGTAACAGCAGGCAGGTTCTCTCTACTCTCCTCCAGGCTGGGCAGGGGAATGACAGGCAGCCTGTCTCTACCCTCCTACAGACTGTTTAGGGAAGTGGCAGGCAGGCTGTGTCCCCTGCCCTCTTTTTGCCTTGATTCTGTGCCCTTCCTGGCCAGGTAATTCTCAGAGAGCAAGAAGGGGAGGTGGGAAGGGCAAGCTCACTGGCTCTCTAGGTAGGGGGGAGAGTGAAGTCAGAAGTGTCTGTGGGGATGGAGGTGGCCCAAGGCTCTGATGCCCCTGCCTAACCTCGAGTGCACCCTGGATCACCCAATTTGCACTATCTGCTATGTGGCCATTGGGTATCAATTATACTTTTAGACCTAGGTAGCCAATCTGGTGTGGGTTGTACCCCGGCAATGCATGATCAGGTGTTTCGGGAATGGCTCATGAAGAATTGGTGAATACTCACCCAGGCTCAGTCAGTGGCGCCCCAGACAGATCTCATGTAAAGTGAACATCCAATCAATGATGTTTTCTGCATCAGTGGAAAGGTGAGTGGACACCTTGTATCTCTCTGCAGGGCCTGCTCCTTCAGCTCCTCAAGGTGGTGTCTTGAGGAAAGGAAGTTTGTGAGAAAATAGTTGGGGAGGACGCCCAGGGCCGAGAGGTCCACCTTAGAGCATTATGTTTGTTCCTGGTAGAACTCAGGGTGCAGAGTGGAGAGCTCCACAGGAGGACGGCAGCTGCTGCCCAGCGGTGATCGTGTAGCTCAGCCCAAAGTCATGAGTTGGAGCATGTCACTCTAGCTGCGGTCTGTCAGAGTCCATGGTGGTCAAAGTCAGGGCGCATTGAGCTGAGAGATACATTAATTAGGAAAAGTTAGTCATCCCACAGTATATAGAGTTGTCTAACCATCATACTACAACCCACAGATACATTCAGTTGGTGTTTATTATTTGAAAATGACATAATATAAATATACATGAGAGAAAACACTGGAGTGTATTACCTGTTTGTGTCCATCTCAGCAGCCTGCTTTAGCTGGAAACACCATATAATTTTATAATGTGGGTCAGTTCCATTTCCTTTTCACTGGTTGTTCTTGGATGGATGTAGGTAAAAGTTAGGGGCCCGTAGGCCCCTAAGGCTGGCTCTCTGCAGCCTCCTCTGGGTTAGGCTGGAAAAATAGCGAGCCTGGCTGTGTCTTTGTTCCCAAGGTCTCCAATGGGAAACAGTAAGCAGGTTCTCTCTACTCTCCTCCAGGCTGGGCAGGGTAGTAGCTGATGGGCTGTTACCGACTAGCTCAGTTCTGTGGGGGGCAAGTCCACTAGCGGTCGGGGGGCCTCAGAAAGATGGGTCAAAAGGCAGGCGGCGTTCTGCAGATCCTTATCTGCAGCGGTTTCTTTCCCTCTATGAATTCCTCAAGTTTTTTAGTTACGACGTTTTGGAAAAGAAACCTGAAGTGGACAAAGGCTTCTTGAGCCAATGACACTTTATTATGAAAAACCCAAGAAATTTATACACTTCACCAGTAAAGTTAAGAGAAAGGGGGGCGGGTGTCTCTCAGCTGGCTGTTGGCCTTTGAAGAATTAACTTCTGTTTCTCTCCAAGGACTTGCAGATAAGCAGCTCCAGGTGGCAGCCTCCCAGGATAGTCGAGGCTTGGGAGCTTCTCAGGGGAATCTTCTTTTAACCCTTCCTGGAACTTTCCATCTTTTGGGCTCAGTTCATATAACAAGTGTGGGGAGATTTGGTAATTCAGGTATCTTCTAAATCTGAAAGCTTAAGCATACTCACAACACAGTTTGGCAGACAAAATACCACAAACAGCACCACAAGGTTTTTAGTTCTAATTGTCAGATGTATTTTCTTAACTGCTGAGCACTCTTTTTTAAACAACAAGCCTATTAAAAGTCTACTTATCTTTAATAATTTACTTCCCTGTCACAAACTCTCTGCAACCTGCTTTTAACCTTCTAATTTCTTTCTTTTCCAGTTGGGACTTTCTTATGATAAGCTCTTTTTCATGCAAAAATGCTTTTCTTACTCTTACGGTATTTCCTTTTCTTCATACATATATATATATTTAGAATGTCTGTCCTTTATTTTGTCATATTCATTTCTAACTATGCGGCCATTTTTTCTGTCTCCTGGAGTGCTCACACTGAGGTAAAAGTTAACAGTCTTTTTCTTTGGGTCTATTGTATTTGGGCAGCTAAGTTGTTTCTTTAAGGTCACACACAAGGTTTTTCTCTGTCTCTTGGCAGGATTTGCCAGAGTTAACGATGAAGGTCGGAGGCCATTTGTGATTGCTGCAGCTGGGGTGCTTATCACAGTACCCGAATTCTGGCCAGTTTCTCATTATTGTTGAGCAGAGCCAAGGACGTTTAAACAAATTATTAGAAAGTTTATCTCCACGGACTCAGTTTCTTTTTATAGTCCTAATTTCACATCACTGGAGCAATTCGTGTAGAAAGTTAAAAGAAATAATAGTGAAGGGTATCTAAGAGTGGGGGTACTTTAGCCAGAGACGATACCTCCTTCTCGGGGCGTCCTTGCCGATTAACTATGTGGAGTGGGGGTTCTCAACACATAGATGCCGAGGCAGCAGGATGTCTTGGCAATGGGCTCTGTCTCCTGCCCCCCCTAAGCTCTGATTCTGTGTCCTCCCTGACCAGGGAATGCTCAGAGAGCAAGAAGGGGAAGGCAGGTCATGTTGAAAGGAAGTGAACGCTCACTGGATCTCCACTTTGGGGGAGAGAGAAGGCAGAGGTGTCTATGGTGATGGAGGTTTCTCGACGCCTTGATGCTCCTGCCTAACCTAGATTGCACCCTGGCTCACCCTGTTGCAGTATCTGGTAGGTGGCCATTGTGAGGTCAAACATTCTGGTTGACACAGCCAGGTCAGGTTTGGGTCAACACATGACTATTGTGATCAAGGGGTTTGGATTTGATTTGGGGAGTGCCATGTGAGAAATTGGTGAATGCTCAACCTGGCTCAACCACAGGTGACCCAGGATTGGTTGGGCTGATGGCTGCTGGGTTGTGTCTACAGTGAACATGTGATTGATGATGCTTTGTACATCTGTGAGAAATGAGGGGGCAGCTCATAGCTTCCTGCAGGGCCTTTTCCGTCAGCTCCTCAAGGTGGTGTCTTGAGGAGAGGGAGTTCATGAGCAAATAGTGGAAGATGATGCCCAGGTCCCAGATGTCTGTCTCAGAGCCATATCATGGTCCTGGTAGAAGTCAGGGTGCAGAGATGGAGAACGTCACAGGAGGACTGCAGCTGCGGCCCGGTAGAGATCTTGCTGCTCAGCCCAAAGTCAATGAGTTGGAACATCTCACTGCAGCTGCTGTCTGTCGGGGTCCACTGTGGTCCAAGTCAGGGTTCATGATCTGAGAGAGATGTTAATTATGAAGAGTTAGTCATTCACAGTGTAAATAGTTGTCTAATCATCACACTAAAACTACAAATGCATATAATTATGATTTATTAATTCAAAATGACAAAATACAAACATAAGCCAAAGAAAACACTGTAGTGTGCTTGCTATTTGGTTGAGTCCATCACAGAGGCCTGCTTCACTGGAGACACCTCGTAAGTCTATACTACAGGGTACTTCTGCTCCCCTTTCACTAGATCTACTTGGGTGGACCCAGAGCAAATCTTTGGGGCCAGCAGGCAACAGCAACCGGTTCTTGTAATCTGAGTCACAATTCTCTGGGTTACCTGTTTCCAGCCGTGACTGCTGTCCGTGGTGGTGGCCACAGGTTCCCAGTAGGGTTGCTGCATGCAGTGGATGTCTTGTTCTGTCAGTCGCTCCTGAGAGGACAAGCTGGCTTGGTGGACCTCAAGGCCACGGTGCTGGGAGTGAGGGCCTCACAGACAAAGAGCTTGCAGGCTGTGTCTCGTCTCCTCTGAGCTGTGAGGAAGAATGGCAGGCCTGCTCTCTGCATCTCCTCTGGGTGGGGCTGGGGACAGAAGTCTGGCTGTGTCTTTCTCCCAGAGTCCCCCCCCCTCCTCCAGGCTGAGCAAGGGAGAGGCAGGCGAGCTGTCACTACTACCCTCACACTGCCCAGGGGAATGGCAATCAGCCTGTGCCCTCTGCCCCGTTCTGCCCTGACTCCACGCCCTACTTGCTGGGTGGTGTCCACCTGCTTTCGCTGGAGATGCCATATTACCAAGTAGTCCGGGGCATGTTTGCTGGCCTTTCTCCTCAGCTCCTTGGGTGGATCCAGGGTGGACCTTTGGGGGCATCAGGCAACTGCAGAGGCTCTTGTGACCCTGGTCCCTATTCACCACACGTGTTGTCAGGGGCAGTGGCTGCAGACTCACATGGGCTTCCAGGTGGAGGCTGTGTCTGCCTCTGCCAATAGATACTGGGTGGACAAGCAGGGCTGCGGCACCTCAATCTGTGCTGGGTGCCATGATGGGAGTGGGTGTCCTCTCACCAGATCTGCACAGAGGAACAGCACCTGGGCTCTGTCCACTTTGCTGAAGGGGGTTCAGTTAAATTATTGCACAGAGGAACAGCAGCCGGGCTCTGTCCACGCTGCTGAAGGGGTTCAGGTAAATCACCACACAGAGGAACAGCAGCCGGGCACTGTACACTCTGCTGTGGGGTGCACAGTTAAATCACCACACAGAGGAACAGCAGCCGGTTCTGTCCACTCTGCTGAAAGGGTTCAGGTAAATCACCACACAGAGGAACAGGAGCTGGCTCTATCCACTCTGCTGTGGGGTACGCAAGTAAATCACCACACAGAGGAAGAGCAGCATGGCTGTGTCCACTGTGCTGTGGTACGGGCAGGTAAATCACCACACAGAGGAACAGCAGCTGGGCTCTGTCCACTCTGCTGTGCGGTGCACAAGTAAATCACCACACAGAGGAAGAGCAGCATGGCTGTGTCCACTGTGCTGTGGTACGGGCAGGTAAATCACCACACAGAGGAACAGCAGCTGGGCTCTGTCCACTCTGCTGTGCGGTGCACAAGTAAATCACCACAGAGGAACAGCAGCTGGGCTCTGTCCACTCTGCTGTGGGGTGCGCAAATAAAACACCACAGAGGAACAGCAGCCAGGCTCTGTTCACTCTGCTGTGGTATGGGCAGGTAAATCAACACAGAGGAACAACAGCCAGGGTCTGTCCACTCTGCTGGGGTACGGGCAGGTAATCACCACAGAGGAACAGCAGCCAGGCTCTGTCCACTCTGCTGTGGGGTGCGCAAGTAAATCACCACACAGAGGAACAGCAGTCTGGCTGTGTCTACTGTGCTGTGGTACAGGCAGGAAAATCACCACATAGAGGAACAGCAGCCAGCTCTGTCCACTCTGCTGAAGGGGGTTCAGGTATATCACCACACAGAGGAACATCAGCCGGGCTGTGTCCACCCTGCTGTGGTACGGGCAGGTCAATCACCACACAGAGGAACAGCAGCCGGGCTCTGTCCACTCTGCTGAAGGGGGTTCAGGTATATCACCACACAGAGGAACATCAGCCGGGCTGTGTCCACCCTGCTGTGGTACAGGCAGGTAAATCACCACACAGAGGAACAGCAGCAGGCTCTGTCCACTCTGCTGTGGGGTACGCAAGTAAATCACCACATAGGAACAGCAGCTGGCTCTGTCCACTCTGTTGTGGGGTGCGCAAGTAAATCACCACAGAGGAACAGCAGCCGGGCTCAGTCCACTCTTCTGTGATAGGGGCAGGTAAATCACCACACAGAGGAACAGCAGCCAGCTCTGTCCACTCTTCTGTGATATGGGCAGGTAAATCACCACACAGAGGAACAGCAGCCGGCTCTGTCCACACTGCTGTGTGGTGCGCAGGTAAATCACCACACAGAGGAACAGCAGCCGGGCACTGTACACTCTGCTGTGGGGTGCACAGTTAAATCACCACACAGAGGAACAGCAGCCGGTTCTGTCCACTCTGCTGAAAGGGTTCAGGTAAATCACCACACAGTGGAACAGGAGCTGGCTCTATCCACTCTGCTGTGGGGTGCGCAAGTAAATCACCACACAGAGGAAGAGCAGCATGGCTGTGTCCACTGTGCTGTGGTATGGGCAGGTAAATCACCACACAGAGGAACAGCAGCTGGGCTCTGTCCACTCTGCTGTGGAGTGCGCAAGTAAAACACCACAGAGGAACAGCAGCCAGGCTCTGTTCACTCTGCTGTGGTACGGGCAGGTAAATCACCACAGAGGAACAGCAGCCAGGCTCTGTCCACTCTGCTGGGGTACGAGCAGTTAATCTCCACAGAGGATCAGCAGCCAGCCTCTGTCCACTCTGCTGTGGGGTGCACAAGTAAATCACCACACAGAGGAACAGCAGCTGGGCTGTGTCTACTGTGCTGTGGTACAGGCAGGAAAATCACCACATAGAGGAACAGCAGCCAGCTCTGTCCACTCTGCTAAAGGGGGTTCAGGTAAATCACCACACAGAGGAACATCAGCCGGGCTGTGTCCACTGTGCTGTGGTACGGGCTGGTCAATCACCACACAGAGGAACAGCAGCCGGGCTCTGTCCACCCTGCTCTGGTACGGGCAGGTAAACCACCACACAGAGGAACAGCAGCCAGCTCTGTCCACTCTGCTGTGGGGTACGCAAATATATCACGACAGAGGAACAGCAGCTGGCTCTGTCCACTCTGTTGTGGGGTGCACAAGTAAATCACCACAGAGGAACAGCAGCCAGGCTCAGTCCACTCTGCTGTCGTACGGGCAGGTAATCACCACAGAGGAACAGCAGCTGGCTCTGTCCACTCTGCTGTGGTACAGTCAGGTAATCACCACACAGAGGAACAGCAGCCAGCTCTGTCCACTCTTCTGCGATATGGACAGGTAAATCACCACACAGAGGAACAGCAGCCGGCTCTGTCCACACTGCTGTGGGGTGCGCAGGTAAATCACCACAGAGTAAAAGCAGCCGGTTCTGTCCACTCTGCTTTGGTATAAGCAGGTAAATCACCACACAGAGGAACAGCAGCCCGGCTCTGTCCACTCTGCTGTGAGTCACCAGCAGGTTCTTCACTCTGCTCTGCGATGGTCGGCAGAAGGGGGACTTGGCTGTGTCTTTGCTCCCTGTATTTTCATGTGGAGCAGCAGGAGGGCTCTGCTCTTGATGGCAGGCTCTCGCTGGGCTGGTGTTGCTGGGCAGCTCTCGCTGGGCAGGCTCTCGCCGGGCTGGTTTTGCTGGGCAGCTCTTGCTGGGCAGGCTCTCGCTGGGCAGGCTCTTGCTGGGCTAGTGTTGCTGGGCAGCCCTCGCTGGGCAGGCTGTCGCTGGGCTGGTGTTGCTGGGCAGCTCTTACTGGGCAGGCTGTGGGACTCTCCTCCACACTGGGCAGTGGGTGGCAGGTGGGCTGTAATGCTCAGGGAAGGCCACTGTGTCTTCTGCGCCCATTGACGTTGCTCACTGGCCTGCTTTAGATGGAGACACCTTAGCTCTGAATCTTTTAGGGCACCTCGTTACTTCTTGGCCAGATCCAGGGCGAATCTTCTTGGCCATCAGGCAGCAGCAGCAGGCTCTCATGATGCTGCCCAGAAATCTCTTGCCAGCCCGCCTCCAGCCCCGGGTGATGTCAGGGGCTGCAGCCTCAAGGTCGTGCGGGGGTGCCATGCTGGCAGCGGGGGTCTTCTCGCTGATGGTGCACGAGCTCTGTTCATTCAGCTCAGGGGGACACACCTCAGGCACTGACGCGTCCTCCTCTCTCTCTGCGATGGTCGGCAGAGAGGGGGCCCAGCTGTCTTCTTTTTTCTGGCGCCAGAGCTCAATGGTAGGGAGCCTGTGCCTTCTCCACTTCGGGCTCAGCAGGTGAACGCT
The DNA here is from genome assembly GCF_963383645.1 of Muscardinus avellanarius. NCBI lineage: Eukaryota > Metazoa > Chordata > Mammalia > Rodentia > Gliridae > Muscardinus > Muscardinus avellanarius. The sequence continues at coordinate 103,167 of NW_027664489.1, forward strand.
GGGCAGGTTCTCCCTGAGCAGGATCTTTCTGGGCAGGCTCTGTCTCCCCTTCGGGCCGAGCTGGCTCTCGCTTGGCAAGTTGTTGGCACTCTCCGTCAGGCTAGCGCTATTCCCTCCCACACTGACCAGGGGAATGGCTGGGAGGCTGTGTCTCCTCTCCCCCTTCTGCCCTGACTCTGAGTCCTCCTGGTCCAGGGAATGCCCAGAGAGCAACGGGCTGGTGGGATGGGCAGGCTCACTAGCTCTCCGCACTGGGGGGAGAGCAGAAGGGTGTGCTGGTGTGGGAGGTGGCGCGCTGCCCTGATGTTGTTTCTGCCTCGCCTGGACTGCACCCTGGCTCACCCTCTGGTGTACCATGAGGTAGGTGGCACTCAGATGGTCAAATCGTCTGTCTGACACAGACATCCAGGTGAGGTGTGGGTCATACCCCAGGCAACGCATGACCCTTAAAATCGAGGCATTCGGCTCCATGGGGAGAGGCTTGGGAGGAGGTGGTATGACTTCGCCCTGGACTAGCCATGGGTGCCCTAGAATCTCTTCAGCTGTCGGCCTCTGGGCTGGGTCGAATGCCAGCAGCTGCCTGATGAGATCTTGAGCCTTGGTGGAAAGGCTAGTGGGCTCCTTATAACTTTCCCACACAACCTGCTCCTTCAGCTCCTCATAGGTGTCTCCATTAAAGGGGAGAGTGCTTGTCAATATAAAGTAAAGGAGAACGCCCAGGGCCCAGATGTCCACCTCACGGCCATATGGGAGGTTCTGGTAGAGCTCAGGGGCACAGAATTCGTAAGTGCCACAAAAAGTATTGAGCTCCTGCCCAGCCTTGACTTTACAGCTCAGCCCGAAATCAATTAGCTTAATGTTCCCCTCCTGGTCCAGCAGGATGTTCTCTGGCTTCAGGTCCCTGTGAATGATGTTTTCATGGTGGAGATAGTGGACTGCCCAGAGGATCTGCCTGAATAATGGCCGGGCCTCCATCTCCCACAGGCCGATGGGCAGCTCGCCCCCGCTCACGAACTCCATGATCAAAAACCGTGTGTTTGGTGTCTCCACAACCTCAAATAGCTGGACCACGTGTGGATGTTCCACCATCTTCATGATCTCTACCTCCTGCTCTACGGGGGCCCAATCATCGTATTTCTCTACAACTTTTATCACCACCTCCGTCCCAGTGAGAATATGGCAGGCCAGGTAGATGCTACCAAAGGAACCCTTGTCGAGTTCCCTCATGATGGTATACTGGCCCTTGAGGGCCTCCTCCCAGGGATTGTCAGTGGAGACGCCACGACCCGCCTCCCTCCCTCCTTGCTTACCAGCCATAGAGTCCCCAATACTTAAAGACATAGCCTAAGTCCGAAATCCAAAGTCCTGAGCCAAAAACAAAGCCAAAGTCAAAAATCCAAAAGGTCCACAGTCCAAATGTGCAACACCAAATCCAAATTCCAGAGTCCAAAGTCAGATGTCAAAGCCAAGCCGAATCCAAATCCGCACAAGCACCAAGACGCAGTCCTACAGGTCACCACACACTAGCTCCCTGTACTCAACGGACAAAGGACCAGCAACTGCCGGGCCCTTATATAGCCCGTGCCTGACGCCTCACAGAGGCTCTTTGTGATGTCACGGCTAGACATGGCCCAATCAGGGCGAGGCATAGCCTGCTGGGGCTGTCTTACCTTTGGCCTCCAAGACCTTTTCTACTCTAATTAAAAGAATGAGGACAAACTCTAGCAGCTTCTTTGCTTCCATGGGCTATGAAAACTAACTTGTTTAGAAATTAAAATGTATGGGGAGCTCCAATGGCTTTTTCAATTTAACTGTAAAAATAACATGTAAGTTTTGGATTTTAAAGACCTCATCAGAGGGAGGACTTCTGGGAAGATGGTGATGGAGAAAAACAGGACTTAAGAACCCCGCTAACAACCAATCTCTATTACCACAAAATCAGCGCCTTTCATAGCCAGAAAACACCATCAGCAGAGAAAAAACGAATGTAAATACAAGGGACAGAGAAAAAGAGGGCTGGAAAAATGAGACACCAGGAAGAAGCCAGACCGCAGTGCTGCAGCCCGGAGCCATGGCATGGGCACCATCTTCTCTTGCAGCACCAGGCCCCAGAGAGGAGGGGAACTCAGAACGGAGCTTAGAGCCAACAGATAGCCTGGCCTCACGGCCGAGGACACAGCAGCAGCACCATACTGCCGACGGCAGCAGCCAGCTCACCAGACGGCACCAGACTATTGCACTCAACAGCCCACCAGCCTCCAGTAAGGAGCGGCAGACAGACATCTCTTATCCATCCCCAACCCCATCCCAGTGTCCCTCATCCTGCTGCTATCCCCAACTGTGTCTCCTAACCAACCACAACCACAACCCCATCTCCATGTCCCTCACAACATCACCATCACCGACCGTGTCTCTTAAGCATCACAACCCCCACCTCAGTATCCCTCATGCCAACGCCATCTCCACAGGTGTCTCTCAAACACACCCAACCCCATCCCCTGTTCCTCATCCCATCACTACCTTACCCATGTTTCTCAACCTCCCCAAACCCCATTGCCATCCCCATGTTCCTCACAACATCTCTATCACCACCAGTGTCTCTTAACAACCCCCAAACCCATCCCATCGCCACTCACCCCTCACCATCACCACAGGTGGTACTTAACCATCCCCAACACCAGTTCCATGTCCCTCATCCCAACTCCATCCCCAACCATGTCCCTTAATCATCTCTAACCTCATTGCTATGTCCCTCATCCCATCTCAATTCCCACTTGTGTCCCTTAACCATCCACAAACACATCCTCATTTCCATATCCCTCATCCCATTGCCATCCCCACTTGTGTCACTTTATCCATCCCCAATCCCATCCCCATCCCCACCCATGTCTCACTTCCAATCCATCCCCATGGCCCTCACAACATCTTCATCCCCATCCATGCTTCACTTAGCAATCCTCATCCACACCCCAGGTATCCCTCAAAGCATCTCTATCCCAGCCCTTTGTCCCCTAACCCACTTTTACTCACATACTCACATCCTATATCCCACCCCATCCCTCTGCTGCTCAGCCCTCCCCATCCCAATGTCCTCCCACAACCCTATCCCCTAACCTAGATCTGTTACCCCACTCCTAGGTCTCTATCCTCATCCCTATGTTCCTCATCACAACTCCACGCCCATCCCTGCATCACTTAGCCAGCCCATCTATCACTCTACCTGTATCCCTCACCCCATGTCTATTCCCTAATGACTTACCATCCTCATGTCCTTGTCCAATTCCATTCCAATCCCTGTGTCACTTGGCCCATCTTCATCCCAACCTGTGGCTCTTCTCCCATCTACACCCCACCCCATCCCCACTGTTTACCCAAAGAGAGGTCCTTGAAGAGGGAGCTACTTTGGGAAGCATGTGCTTGCCATGCAGAGCAAGATCTGGAGCCCTCAGGTGTGGGGAACCCCACCTAGGACAATGAGAAATCAGGGTGTGGGCAGCTGCTGGCTGAGCTGAGCCGAGCTGACGCTCAGTTCTACTACAGGGTGGTGCTGGCCACTCAGTTCCCAGGGAGACCCGGGATGGCCTCCTCCCCCCAGCCAGCAAGCAGTGGGACCCATCCTGCAAACTGTGGGGGTGTCTGAGTCCCCTCCCCCATGCCTGGTAGCCCCTGTGTCCACCCTCACAAGGCAGGGGCCTCTTGTTCTACAATCAGGAAAGCCCAGGGAGATCAGGGGACCATCGGAGCCAGAGATGAGGTGAGGCCTGGGCCCAGGGCATCCTCCTGACCTAGCACATGGCTTGGACTTCATGGAAGGCCCTTGGTGACTGGCTCCTCACTCTACCTGCAGCTCCAGGTGCAGCCTGTGCCTCTAGAGGCCAGGCCGTCTCTAGACCTCAGGACCTGGGAGGACCCCGAGCCCAGGAACCCTCATGCCCTCCCCTCTGTGTGCAAAAGACAGAGCTGCCTTCTACCTTAGGATTTAGAATGCCCCCTGCATTCAATCCCTATACTGCAAAAGAAAAAACAACGACTGGTTTGAGAAGGAATGTAGCATTTCACTTGCACTGTGATACTATAAAAATTTGTGTTATGTCACTTCCGCCAGGAACCACACTGTGATGTGAGAGTACAATGCATAAAGCATGTAAAAAATTAAGAACCAGTAAAACAATATCTCCAACTTTTATCAAGGAAAGTCTGGTTGTGAACCACTTGAGCAGAGGGGCCCTGGAGACACCACCGGGGCGTCTCACACATCGATCCCAGCACTGTTAATAATGTACAAGTGTGGCCAGGCGTGGGGGCGCACGCTTTTAATCCCCGTGCTTGGCAGGCGGAGACAGGAGGATCACGCAGGTTCGATCATAAGAGACCCTGTTTCAAAAATATAAAAAAATAGGTCTGGGAGTGGAGCCCGGAGGTAGCAGGGCTTCCAGGAATCCCAGGACCACCAAAAAAAAAAAAAATGTACAAGTGCCCGCGAACTGGGGATCCCGCCAGTATCCCATCTCCTACCTTTACTGTACTTCAGACTGGCCCCTACTTATGTGGAATAGAAGAAATAAATAGAAAGACAGTACCGAACAGTAAAATATAACTTTAATATAAGAACTGGGTGCTAACCTACCCAACTTTTATTCCCAAACTAGTTCTCTTTCCCAGGCCTGTCTCTCCAAAATTCCTGAGAAATTTCTAGATCTTCAAGTTAATTGAAAGAAATTTCTAGATCCTCAAGTTAATTGAAAGAATCTATAATTGTTCTGCACATTGTTAACAAGATATCTTGAGAAACCTATACTTTAGGGGACTCTACAGCTTAGCTATTGATCAAATCATGGAGACATCGCTTAGCTTGAGGATCCTAATAATGACCAAGCCCGCAGGACCACCAAGAAACTGCCTCAAAACTACCAGCCCGAGTTCATCCTCACATAGGTCCTCTTACCCACCCCTCATAAAGCCCCCATAACACAAGAGCCCCCAGCCCCAAAGTCATCTCTCCTCAAAAGGCCTGCATTTTACCTTGAATGTGTATCTCCTACTTTCTAAAATCAGCCTCTGAGCATGTCTCAGATTAGCACATTCTTTTCCACCACATAAGCCAAGAACCCTGTCCATTCTGAGTTAAGATCAACCCTTCGCTCATGACTCTACCATCTACCCCCTTCCTGCACCATCTTTGCAAAGCAGTGATTGATTTCTCCCACTCAGACACACTGTGAACTCAGGTCACTCCGCAGGCTTGCTCATCCCATTGATACCTGCACATTGTGATTTAATAAACCTTGCTGTGGCCAGACACCTGTGATTAATAAAAAGTTTCATAGATGATTCTGATACATAATTCCAACTGGAGCACCTTTCTGTAAAAGCTCAGCAAGATATAAGATGCGCATGATGGAATATTTTCGTGTTCCTGAGGGTGGACTGGGGATACTTTTTATTTGAAAATAGAGTATTTTTAAGATATTGGGCCTAATTGAAGAAGGAGATTGTTTCATGATCTGCCTTCCGTGTGTCAATTACTATTATTCATAAGTATTGTAACAAAAACTGTATTGCTAAAAAAAAATGTGGGCACTCTTCTAAAACTAATTTCTCCAGAAATCACAGCAGAACCAATTTTGATAAGGAACATTTTTACACTGAACTAACACTGCGCATCCAGGCACAAATGTGCCAAAGAACAGGTTTACAAATAACTTAAGAAGCTGCTTCATAATACCCTACTTTTCATTAAGGCATGTGATTCGGATGGCATCTCCTGGTTTTTTTAATTTTGCGTTCAGGAATTCTATTTCATTACATGAATCACACACTACTGGCCCGGCACCGTGGTCTCCTCCTGAGCTCGCTCTTCACCTGCTCATGTGTCTCCTCTTCCTTAGAGTAGACTGGAAAACCCAGGGGTTTGGATTCTGACTCACTCTGCTTGGGAACTGTGGTGTAGACCTACACTGCCAGAGATGTCGCTCAGAGGTTGGGGGTTCTAGAAACAGACTAACCTGAAACAGCATCTTTTCTCTGGGGTTATATTTTACCTTCAGAAGACAGATTCTGAGGCTATTTTTAAATGTAAAAATGTTGAAGGGAGATTTGTGCAAACCCCCAGATGACAAAAGTAGACATTCAGCCTCTATCAGAATGACATACTGACAGAGCCATATTGCTTTTTTACTGACTTAATTTCTTGGTAATGGGGATTAAAGCCAAAGTCTCATTAAGTTGCAGAGGGCCTCACTAAGTAGCTGAATCAGGCTGCAAACCTGTGATTCTCCTGTCTCAGCCTCCCAAGTACTAGGATTACAAGTGAAGGCTACCACGCCCGGCTATCTACTATTAATCCTACAATATTTGTTCTAGTATTATTTTATTTTCAAAATGAAAACTCTATTATTAACTTATATATGTCCCAGGGCTTTTGTTTTGTGTTTTTGTGATTTTACCAGAGGTCGAAAGAAGTTACATTTATTGAGTACGGAGAACACAGAATGTCAGAGATCACTGGCAATTCCCCGCAGAGGCAGGGCAGAGGTCTGGAAACAGCAAGGGTTAAAAGAAACCATAAGTGTAAGAACCATACTTATACAAATATTCATATAAAAATACTTCCACAATGAAGGACAGTTGGTAAGATATAATGACCAGGCAAAGGCTATGGAAATCAAACAAAACGGTAGCCCCTCCCATGAGCCACATCCTGAGGAGAATTGCTGCAGATAAATTCCCAGGCTGATCACAGTAAGGAGGCAGACAAGTGTCCCCAGGAGAACAGAGCCCCCCAGCCACCCCGGGGTTAAAGTCCACTCACCAGCAAGATACAGATTCAAATTAAGGATGGAAACTGGGCACCAGACAGGGGGGCTCTCAAGACCCAGTTCTGACCAATCACAAAAGAGAGATGGGAACCACCCAACTCTGACCAATCACAAAGGAGAGATGGGGAACTGCCCAACTCTGACCATTCACAAAAGAGAAATGGGAACCTCCCAACTCTGACTAATCACAAAATAGAGATGGGAACCACCCAGCTCTGACCAATCACCAAGCAGCGATAGGAACCACCCAGCTCTGACCAATCACAAAACAGAGATGGGAACTGCCCAACTCTGAACAATCACAAAGGAGATGTGGGAACCACAAGAAAGAATAAAAGCACACCTGCAGAGGCTGCCCTGTTGAGAGCCCCTCTGCCTTGCAGGACCTATTGTTTCTATTTTCTAGCTTTCCTTGGACAACCAACATCATATACCTACATCCTCCATTGGTCCTTGGACCTCATTCTTTGGCATCGTTAGATAAGAGTCCAGTAAGAGGACTCAGCGTGTATGGCACCCACTTCTCCCTTGCTGGATCTACACCCCCCAGCTGGACTCGGTGCCCAGCCGCCCTCAGAGTGTGCTACCCACGTGGATCTGGGCTCTAGTCCACAGACAGAAGGCTGGCCACAGCGACGCCCCACGCTAGGTCAGGGCAAGCCACACCCTCCACGCCCTCTGCTTCCTGAGGTGTGAGGTGGATGGACAGGGAAATCACACCGTGATGGCGCAGGCGCAGGCAGGTGTGATGGGGTCTCTGGACCTCACCTTGCAGGACGCTGTGACGGTCACCCACGTGGGACTTGATGAGAATGAGAAATGCAGTTATTTCACACACGAGGTGACGTGCTTTCTGAACTCATTTGGTGTAGCTATAAAACCACAATCTGAGAGCAAGGTGTGGCAGGCACACCTGTCATCCCAGTACTTGGGAGGTGAAGGCAAGAGGATCACAGGTTTTCAGCCTGTCTCAGCAACTCAGTGAGAATCTGTTTCAAAATAAAAAATAAATTAAAAAAAAGCAGTAGGGTTAAGGGAATTTTTGGAAAGGTAGAATGACTGTAGATTCAATGCCCAGTAACACACACACACACACACACACACACACACACACACAAACACATTCACATACACGCACACACAAACACACATACAAACCCCTCTATCCCAATATAGCCATGCTCTTTACCTAGTTTCTAATATTTAACTTCTATCACAAGGCAATGAAATAGATATTATAGCTGATACAGTAGCCTATGCCTGTAACCCCAGAACTTAGGAGGCTGAGACAGGAGGCCAGCCTTAATATCTGGGCTAGACCCTCATGGACTTAGATTTTGTTTCAAAATAAAATATAAAATTGGCTCGGGATGTTGCTCAAAGTTAGAATGCACCTTAGTATTCAAGGCCCATTATAAATGAATGAATGAATGAATGAATGAATAAATAAATAAATAAATAAATAAATAAATGAGAAAGAAAATAAAAAGGAGTAGGTGTTATCCCAACATTATAGCTAAGAATGCAGGGCTCACAGAAGTTATGGAATTATCTTGCCTGATAGTCTGGCTGCAATGAATGGGCAGTGTCTGGCTCCGCGTGCGTCTTCTCCCAGGCCAGGGGCTCTCTGCTGAGATGTGCAAGGCGCCCTTCCTTCCCTCACTCATGGGCCCACCACAGGGCCTGAGTCTAAACATCATCGTTGCAGTCTCTCTCCCCTTCGAGGGAAGGAGGATGCTCCCTCCAAGCACGGGGGTCTCTTTACCAGAGGAGTCGGACAGGACGTGAGGGGTCTTTGCCCCCTGATCAGGAGGGGCAGATCAATGGCCACAATGCACAGATACCAAGTGCAGAGCAGAGATGAGGAGAGAACAAAAACAAGAAATAATCCTGAACCAGCCGAGAGCTAACCTGGGGTGTTCATCCAGGGGCATCGCACAACAATCCACTGGGATATGTAGAAATATTAGAACTTCCTGGCTATGTTTCTTTATTTGCCCTTTAGTTTCTTATTGTGTGGAGGGTGTTTTTGTTTGGTGGGCTGGTTTGGGGTTTTATTTTTTCATAGTATTAGGGATTGAACCCAGGGGCTACCTTTGATTTACTCCCCAGACCCTTTTTATTATTACTTTTGTTCTCAAATAAGGTCTTGCTAGGCTGGTGAAGATCTCACTAAAGCTGACCTCCCCTTGGGAGTAAAAAGATACACTGCAAAGGCAGGGAGAGAGGAAACCCAGAAGTTTGAGCCTCCAGGGTGGCAGCCTAGGCTCCCTACTTACGACCAATCCCGGTGTGGAGCCCCATGAGTGCCCTGCCTGTGATTGCCCTCCCCGCCCTCCTAGCACTTGCAGCAGCTGCAAAAACCCAGCGCCACTGAGTTCTGCAATCCTGGCATTTCCAGACTGGAGAGACCCAGGGGCTGGAGCCAGCTAGCAGCCAAGCTGGGCATGCGCACTGAGCCACCTGGTGGAGACAGTCTACTGCACCTGCTGGGTTAAGGTGAGGCCATAGCCTGCACCTCCTGCCAGGCCTGGAAGGAGCCTCGTGCCCTGCGCCCTGGCTCAGGCAGGTGGATGCAATTATGAGCCCAGTCCCTGCAGAGATAGCTTGCCCGGGGACAGCCCGACGCTTTTCTTTGCCAAGCTATTGGGCATCAGGAATCAGGACTTGCCTAGGTACCAAATCCTGGGTTGCCTAGAGAGCTGGGATTTGCCCTAGCCAGCAAATCAAGTATTTTTACTTCAGTGCTGGAACTTGCTAGGCCTAGCTTTTTCCTTCACTTTGGAAAAAAATAATAATAATAGTAAAAAGCTTCTTTTAGTGTGGGTCTCCTTGAAACAGAATCTGTCAAATCGTGTTTCTCTGGAATTTTCTATTTATGCTTTGGTTGCTGAAGATGCCCCTCCCGCCCATTTAGAATTCTAAGATTCCTTCTAGATTGACTTTTTATCATATTTTAAGAGTTATTCTGCTGGGCTTGGTGGCACACACTTGTAATCTCAGCATTTGGGAGGCTGAGACAGGAGGATCCCAGTTCGTGAACAGCCTCAGCTACTTAGTGAGGCCCTTTGCGACTCAATGAGACCGTTTCAAAATAAAGAGTAAAAAATAGGTCGGGGAGTCTAGCTTGAAGGTAAATTCCCCTAGTACTGCAAAATAAATTAATTAACAAAATAAATAATAAATAAATAAAACAGAGGCACGGGTGTGGCTTGAAAATAGAATCCCTTGTGTTCAATGCCCACTACCAAAATAATCCAACAAAATCCGTAGAATAAACAATGGAGAGGACCCTAATGTACACTACGGTCTTTAGTTTATTACAAAGTATCAGCTACTCAGTAGCTGGGGCTGTAGGCCAAGCCAGTCCTCCTGCCTCAGCCTCTCAAATGCTGGATTACAAGCTTGAGGCAACACGCCCACATCTATTTTTAAATTTTGAATCAGCTGGAGAAGTAACCTACAGTGGATTCTGCAGAAACTGAGGACCCTCAGGATTAGAGAAATAGAGGGTTGCTTGGGGGAAAGGCCCAGGTGGCGGTGATGGGCGACTGTTGATTCATATCAGTTAGAGAATAAAGGCTCCACCTGTTAGAATATGGTGGTGGTTGTCCTGCTTCGCTTGTGTCTAGTGTTACCAAAAAAAAAATTTTTTTCAGGCATTAAAGGTTTGGTCTCTGTATCAGGCACTATACATAGTAATGTCTTTGTACACAATCTGTTTTTTAAAAAATAAAAACCAAATACCTGTAGTAATATGTGCCATAAAGCAAGAGAACTAAATAAATGGCGTGTGGTAATGTGAAAGAAGAGAGCACATCTGTACAGCTGCGAAGGAGAACAGCGAGGTCATGAAAGCAAGTGGCAGGCACACCAGTGCTATGGCTCAAGAAGCAGAACAGACCCTCGCTGTTTCCAGGTGCTGAAGCTTTAGGCATGGCTTCCACAGGCTTCTCAGGAGGAAATGGACAGTCAACAAGACTGATCAACTGACTTTAGGCCACTGGAGAAGGTGTTATTGCTCTGCATAGTGATTCTTTTCTCCCCTAAATTCAGGCACTAGATATCATAATCTTGGTCACTTAAACAAATTTCTCCATGGTGGCACACGCTTGGAATCCCAGCATTTGGGAGGCTGAGACAGGAAGATCGCAGTTCGAGGACAGCCTCAGCTACTTATGCCACTTGCAACTCAGTGAGACCCTGTTTCAAAATAAAGAATAAAAATTAGGGCTGGGGTGTAGTTCAGAGGTAGAATGCCCCTGGATTCCATTCACAGTACAAGTTGTATTTACCTTTCCTTTAAAGCAAGTGAATGCTTCAGTGGGTAAATATCAACACAACAGGAATTAGGAAGTACCTGAAATCAAAATTTAGGAATATTTTTTTTTTTTTTGTGGGTCTCAGGATGAAACCCAGAGGTATTTGACCTCTGAGCTACACTCCCTGCCCAATTTGTTTTATTCTTTATTTTGAAATATGGTCTCAACTGAGTTGTGGAGGTCCTCACTAAGTAGCTGAGGCTATCTGCAAACCGCGATCCTCCAGTCTCAGCCTCCCCAATGCTGGGATTACAAGCGTGCGCCCCCATGCCAGGCCCGGTTTTTTTTTTTTTTTCTTTTTTTTTTTTGCAGTACTGGGGATGGAACCCAGGGGCATTCTACCTCCAAGTGATACCCCCAGCCCTATTTTTTATTCTTTATTTTGAAACAGGGTCTCACTGAGTTGCAAAGGACCTCACTAAGTAGCTGAGGCTGTCGTTGAGCCACAATCCTCCTGTCTCAAGCTCCCAAAGGCTAGGATTACAAACGTGTGCCACCACACCCAGGTATATGAATACTTTTGAAAAGTATTCTTCTCATGCTGAAGAGTAGGGATAACAGGGAGCCTTCAAAGGCTCTGGGTCATGGAACTGTATATCAAGCCTGTAAATCTAAACACTAAGACATTCTTCTCTTGTGTCCTGGCTCTGGCGTTAGTACTCCCAGCCTCACCTCAGCAACCTGGTTTCCTGTCCCAGCTTACCTGACTGGCTACATCTGCTTCCTAACCCAGGGCACACCATATTTCTAGTCCCCAGTCTGACACTCAATTCTTGACTCATTTGCTCAATGATGTACTTGGTCTTATCCTCAGCTGATTATTTTTACCACAATGGACAAGCAATCTGTAATAAAGGCAATCTGTAATAAGCCCACCACCAACATCATATTAAATGGGGAAAACATTTCCAGAATTCCCCCTAAAAACAGGAACAACACAAGGATGTCCACTATCACCACTTCTCTTCAATATAGTCTTAGAGACTCTAGCCAGAGCAATAAGGCAAGAAAAGGAAATCAATAGAGTACAAATAGTAAGCGAAGAACTCAAACTTTCATTATTTGCAGATGACATGATACTAAATTTAGAAAGCCCAACAAACTCAACCAAAAAAATTCAGCAAAGTGTCTGGATACAAAATCAGTCTTAAAAAATCAGAAGCTTTCCTGTACACCAACCATAAAGCCACTGAAAAAGAAATTTAGAAAATACTTCCACTGAAGATCTCACAAAAAAATAAGTTATGAATAAACTTAATCAAGAAGGTAAAAGATCTCTACAAAGAAAATTATAAAACACTGAAAAAAGAAATCAAAGAAGATCTTAGAAGATGGAAAGATCTTCCCTGTTCATGGATAGGCAGAATAAATATCATTAAAATGGCCATCCTTCCAAAAGTGATCTACAGATTCAACACAATGCCCATTCAACTACCAAGATCATTCCTCACAGACTAGAAAAATCATTTTATCTGGAATAACAAAAAGCCCTGAATAGCCAAAGTAGTTCTCAGCAACAAAAACCATGCAGGAGGAATCACAATACCTGACTTTAAACTATACTAAAAATAAAAACAGCATGGTCCTGGCGCAAAAACAGATATATAGACCAATGGAGCAGAATAGAAGACCCAGAATCAAGTCTATACACTTTCAGCCAATTGATTGTTGACAAAGGGGCCAAAACATACACTGGAAAAAAGATAGCCTATTCAACAAATGGTGCTGGCAAAACTGTTTAACCACATGCAGAAAATTGGAAATTAATCCCACTTTCTCACCCTGCACAAGAGTCAGTTCAAGATAGATCAAAGACTTGGAAATCAAACCAGAGACCCTGCAGCTCCTTGAAGCGGGCATAGGTCCAACAGGCAACACATAGGCACACTTTCTCAACAAGACCCCAAAGGTGCAACAAATTAAAGGCCACGGGACTCTGGGCCCCGGGCCGAACTGCACATAGCATGCCAGACCCCTGGAAAAACCAGGCCCAGTAAGATGCTGGGTTCTGGGTGGGGGGCACGCGGGGCACGCCAGCCGGGGCCAGGGTCGGGGAATTTGAGCCCCGGGCCAGAACACGCGTAGCACGCCAGACCCTGGAGAAACCGGGCCCAGTACCCTGGGACCCGGGCGGGGGTCAGGCGGGGCACACCTGCCAGGGCTCGGGTTGCGAGACTCTGGGCCCCGGGCCGAACTGCGTGTAACACGCCAGACCCCTGGAGAAACCGGGCTCAGTACCCTGGGTTCCGGGCAGGGTTCGTGCGGAGCACACCAGCCGGGGCCTGGGTCGCGGGATCCTGGGCCCCAGGTGGAGTAGTGCGGATCACTCTGGACCCATGGGGAAACCAACCGGGTTACAGTGCTACTGAGTGAGTGCCTGATCCCACTACCTCCTCAAACCACATATACTGTCTTCTCTTGTTTAAAAAAAAAAAAAAGGAACAGAAAAAGAAAAATATCGGAGAGGAGGTAAGAAAGACGTTATGGATGCCAGGACACTGGAGATGCAGACAAAACTTATCTAAATGCACTGGAACTTATGGAAATATTCCCCGTGAAGGAGGACAACTATTTCTCTATATTGTTAAGAATCTCGGACATCACCTGTAAGGAGAGAGTTTAGCAGAGACCAAGGAGAAAGGCGGTGTTGAAAGAGGTCTCCGCGATTGTGGTGGAGACTTGTATTCAGGAGAAGCAGAAACTGGATCCTACCAACCTTATTTTTTGGAGAAATTACACCAAATGTCGAATGCTACCATCACGCATGCTTAGGAACACTGGACAACATTCAGAGTGAAAAAAAAACCTGGGAAGGAAGGATTTGAAATGGTGGAGGCAGTGGCAATGGCAGTGGCCAGTACTCAGGGGAGGCAGACATCTGATACATTACACCTGGAACCTTTGAAATAATAACCACAGAGACAGTGATCAAAACCTGCCCAGGGGTTAGGTGGGCGCCAGGGCCAGTGGCTGACATCGGAGTTTGCTGTGAGGCAAGGCCACTACTGAGGCCTCTGTGGCCGGGATTGGAGCCTGCTGAGGGGTTTGGCCGGTGCTGGGGCCAGCGAGGCCAACACTGGAGCTTGCCATGAGGCAAGGCCGATGCTGGGGCCTCCGAGGATGGGACCGGAGCTTGCCGAGGGGTTAGGCTGGTTCTGGGGCCAGTGAGGCCGGCATTGGAGCCTGTCGTGAGGCAAGGCCGGTGCTGGGTCTCCGAGGCCGGGATCAGAGCCTGCCGTGAGGCAAGGCCGGTGCTGGGGCCTCCAAGGCCAGGATAAGAGCCTGCTGAGGGGTTAGGCTGGTGCTGGGGCCAGCGAGGCCGGCATTGGAGCCTACCGTGAGGCAAGGCCGGTTCTGAGGCCTCTGAGGCCAGAATAAGAGCTTGCCGAGGGGTTAGGCCGGTGCTGGGGCCAGCGAGGCCGGCACTGGAGCCTGCCATGAGGCAACGCCAATACTGGGGCCTCCGAGGCCAGGATTGGAGCCTGCCAAGGAGTTAGTCCGGAGCTGGGGCCAGTGAGGCCGGCATCGGAGACTGCCGTGAGGCAAGGCTGGCGCTGGGGCCTCCGAGGCCGGGATCGGAGCCTGCCTTGAGGCAAGGCTGGTACTGGGGCCTCCGAGGCCAGGATAAGAGCCTGCCGAGGGGTAAGGCCGGTGCTGGGGCCAGCGAGGCCGGCATCAGAGCCTGCCGCGAGGCAAGGCCTGTGCTGGGGCCTCCGAGGCCGGGATCAGAGCCTGCCTTGAGGCAAGGCCGATACTGGAGCCTCCGAGGCCAGGATAAGAGCCTGACGAGGGGTTAGGCTGGTGCTGGGGCCAGCGCGGCCGGCATCGGAGCCTGCCATTAGGCATGGCCAGTGCTGGGGCCTCCAAGGCCGGAATTGGAGCCTGCCGAGGGCTAAGGCCGGTGCTGGGGCCAGCACGGCCGGCATCGGAGCCTGCCATTAGGCATGGCCAGTGCTGGAGCCAGCGAGGTCTGGATCAGTCCACTGAGTAGCCAGGCCACTATTGGGGCCATCAAGAGTGGGATGCAACGCAGCATGCACAGAGAAATATCGCAGAAAATATAAATCAGATGCTTCTCTTAATCAGCAATAAGTAGGAAGAAAGGGGCAACAGGAAGGGGATGAGCTATAGAAAGGGCCCTATAGTGATGCAACTAATGTGACCAATCAGAGGGTATGTAACAGTGGAGGACGGAGCCTCTTTAAAACGCAGGAGGTACATAAACAAATGTATCAAAGTTAATCACCAAAGAAGCGAGGGATGGAGGGAGAGGGAGGGAGTGGGATGGGGGCTGGAGGAGGGCTAATTGGATGATGTGTGCTTGTATATCCTCTCAAGTCTTGTACTCCAATGTGATTGATATATGACTACAATGCACCAATTTATAAAATAAATTAATTAATTTATAAAAATAAAAAAGGTGAATCAATACATGGGACTGCATGAAACTGAAGAACTTCTGTTCAGCAAAGCAAACTGTCAAGAACCTCAACCGAGAGCCAACATAATGGGAGAAGATTTTTGCCACCTACATCTCTGATAGAGGACTGATATCTAGAATATACAGAGGACTCAAGAAACTCAACACTAAAAACAAATCATCTAATAATAAAATGGGTAAGTGAACTAAATAAATGCCAACACCAAAACAGAGGCTGTTGGCCAAACCAATCTGTAGGGCCTTTGGCTGAACCAAGGTGAATATTAGTCATCTCACAAGCTGCTCCCCCAAAAAACTGAACCCCAGTATCTTAAGGGTCATGCGTTGCATGAAGTATGACCTGTACCAACATTGGGAAGACATTTCAAAAGGTATTAATGTACCGGTATTGGGAAAGATTTCCAATTTTAAAAATATATCTTTGGTAGTGAAGAAAGCCAGGACCTGTGGGGAGAGGGCTTGAAGATTTCCCCATGGATAATTAGCAAAGAATAGAATAAGCCTAGGGCCTTTTGACATTTCTAAAGAGAAGCAGAGTTCCTCAAGGATGGGAGGAAATTCCAGATTCCAGAGAAGCAACTTAACACACTTAGGAGTGTAACAAAAGGTGTGGGGGTTGTGGCAGAGACAGAGCTTACCCCACCCCAACTCAGAGGGGGAGGATCTGCCTGGGATGCAGACAGAGCAGATACCTGAGCTAGAGATAGGGCAGCACATCTACATATCAAAGGACCTGCCCAGATCTGACCTGGCTGCCTATAAGAAAGCTCCACATGTTATATCTTTGGCAAATTCATTTGAACCACCCCCTCCTGTTACCCTTGGGTACATGAGGCTGTAAATGTGTTTTGTAATTCTATCTTTTTAATAAACTTCTTTAAATCTTCAGCAAGAGTTTGGGCTAATGTATTTTTACCCTTAGCTCAGGACAAGAATCCGTGGTTTTTTTTTTTTCTGTTTTAGATTTTTTTGTGTGTGTATGTGCTTTGAGGGAAATTATATCCGGAACCCTAAACGGGGTCCTTGGGTTTCCCCAAAACCATGTCATCTTCACAAACCTATAGCATGACCCACACTGCATCTGGATACTTCTGTCCAACAGAATTATGGTGCACACAATGGCCACCCAGTTGCTATCTTTGCACATCGATCTAGGTTATACAAGCATAAAATATGTGTGCCTGTCTTAGCTCACTTTGTCATCATTCACGTAAAAGCATAATGTTTCTTTCCAAGATCACTTCCCTAAGTTTCAACATTTTTATTTTTGTTACCAAATTCATCATTAGGCTAGTTTTGCTTGTTTAGTCTTTTCTTTGGTCTGATATCACCCATGACTTCATAAGAAGGTGTAAAGGGTTCTTTGTTAATTCTTTTACTTATCTGTGGGTCTATAACTTTGAGATTTTAAAATTGTCTTATGCTGAAAAGTCAGCTTCTGCCTGCCTGTGGAGCAGGACAGTGATGCAAATGTTGTTGTTTAACCCTTCAAATGCTTTCTCTGCTTTAGGACAAGGCATTGAATGAAATTATCCATTCCCACATCACTAAGGCTCACAACAAGAGTTTCAATAGCTGTTTGCTTCCTGACCAAAGCCAAGCCTTTCTCTCTCCAGGTCTGCTGCCATTTTGACACAATTATTTTTGAAATATATTAATAATCAGAGCTTTCTCAAATCTTCCTAGGCCATTCCTATTATTTTGTATAAAGGCAAACATAGAGTGCTTTAAACTTCGACTTTACATTAAGAAAAAATAATATAATTGATGCTTTTATTAGTAGGCAAAGAAATTCTAATGCTTAAAGATCTGACTTTTTAAATGAAATATCCTATTAATATTCTGTTAAATTTTAGAAATAGGAACAGCTATGGAGATGGGAGATGTTTTTGCAAGTATCTTTGGGAAATATAGCCTGCCAGGCTATAGTTCATTTTAATAATGAGTGACTTGCTGAAGAAAAGTATTGGCTTTTGAAATATGAGAAGAACCAGTCATTTTCCAAAAGAGGCAACACCATAAAGAATACTGTGTATTCTTCAGGAGATATCATAATCCTCTTCTCCTCTAATGATGGAAAAATAAGTGATTGTTTGTTAAATATAAACAAACTAGCCTATAGATGAATTTGGTAACAAAAGTAAAACTATTGAAACTTAGAAGGCCACAGTCTTGAGAACTGAACTTGGAAAGAAACCTAAGAAACATTGTGCTTTCACACACATATTTTATGCTGGTATAAGCAAAGAAAACAATTAGGCTGCAAAAAAAGGATGGTAGCAACTTATATAAGTTCTGTAATTTGGGGATAATCTCTCTCTCTCTCTCTCTCTCTATCTATCTATCTATCTATCTATCTATCTCTTCCTATGTGTGTGTGTGTGTGTGTGTGTGTGTGTGTGTGTATGTGTGGAATGGGATGTCTATAGCTCTAACAGTAACAATAAATCTTTGGTGATAATCTTTCATAGAACAAAAATAAATAGGCTATACATGGTGGCACATGTCTGTAATTGCAGTATTTTGGAGGCTGAGATAGGAGGATTTCAGGTTCATGACCAGCCTCGGGAACTTAGGACCTCTAAACTTTAGTGAGATCCTGCTTCAAAATAACAAATAAGCCAGGCGTGGTGATACAAACTTGTAATCCCACACTATTGGCCTTTTTTATCTCTTCTTTTGTAAAGTGTCTATTCAATTTGATTTCCCATTTCTTGATTGGGTTGTTTGTTTTGCTAGTACACAGTCTTTTGAGCTCTTTGTATATTCTGGATATTAGCCCCCTATCGAAGTGGTGACTGGTAAAGATCTTCTCCCATTCTGTAGGCTTCCTCTTTAGGTTCTTGATGGTTTCCTTTGATGATAAGAAGCTTTTTAGTTTGATGCTATCCCACTTGTTGATTCTTGCTTTAATTTCCTGAGCTTTGGAGGTTTTGTTGAGAAAGTTACTGCCTATATGTTATAGTAATGAGCCTATGTTCTCCTCTAATAACTTCACAGTCTCTGGTCTGATTTCTAAGTCTTTGATCCATCTCAAGTTGATTCCTGTGCATGGTGAGTGATAGGGGTTTAGTTCCATCTTTCTACAAATGGATAGCCAGTTCTCCCAGCACCATTTGTTGAAAAGGCTGTCTTTTCTCCAGCATATGAGTTTGGCCCCTTTGTCAAAGATTAATTGATTGTAGGTGTGAGGATTTGTTTCTGTATCTTCTATTCTGATCCACTGGTCAGTGTACCTGTTATTGTGCCAGTACCATGCTGTTTTTACTACTATTGATCTATAGTATAGTTTGAAGTCTGGGACTGTGATGCCTCCTGCATGATTCTTGTTGCTGAGAATTGCTTTGGCTATTCTGGGTCTTTTCTTTCTCCATATAAAGTTCATAATTGCCTTTTCTAGGTCTGTGAAGAATGTACTTGGTATTTTAATGGGGATTGCATTGAATCTATAAATCATTTTGGGCAGAATGGCCATTTTGATGATATTTATTCTGCCTATCCAGGAGCATGGGAGGTCTTTCCATTTTCCAGAGGACTTAACTCACCAATCAAAAGACATAGACTGGCAAAGTGGATCAAAAAACATAACCCAAAAATATGTTGTTTGCAAGAAACTCACCTAACAGCCAAAGACACTCACAGACTGAAAGTGAAAGGATGGAAAAAGATATACCATGCTACTAGAGAACAAAATAGGGCAGGCGTAGCAAACCTGATATCCAACAAAACAGACTTTAAACTAAGACACATCAGAAGAGACAAATCAGGGCACTTCCTTTTATTAAAAGGAACAATACACCAAGATGATATAATGATAGTAGATGTTTATGCTCCAAATGTGAATGCAACCACATTTGATGTCCCTTTGGGACATCAGATCTCAAATAGACCCAAATACAATAATTCTGGGAGACTTCAATACGCCTCTTACACCACTGGATTGATCTTCAAAGCAAAAGTTGACTAAAGACTCTTTAGAACTAAAGAAAACTATAAACCAAATAAACCTAATAGACATATACAGAACATTTCATCCAGGAACTACAGAATACACATTCTTCTCATCAGCCCATGGAACCTTCTCCAAAATAGATCACATCCTGGTGCACAAAGAAAGCACCAGCAAATTCAAAAGATGTAATATAATTCCTTGCATCTTTTCAGACCATAATGGAATTAAAGTAGAAATCAACAACAGGAAACTCAAAAGAAACTATGCAAATACATGGAAACTGAATGATACACTATTGAATGATGAATGGGTGAGAGCAGAAATTAGGAAAGAAATAAAGAAATTTTTGGAAATAAATGAAAACAGAGACACAACTTACCAAAATCTCTGGGACACTATGAAGGCAGTATTAAGAGGAAAGTTTATTGCATTGAGTGCCCACATAAGAAGGACTCAGAATCACCAAGTTCAGACCCTATTGACACAACTCAAGGACCTAGAAAAACTGCAACAGTCCAATCCCAAAGCCAGCAGGAGACAGGAAATTATTAAAATTTGAGCAGAAATAAATGAAATAGAGAACAAAAAACAATTCAAAGAACCAACAAAACAAAAAGCTGGTTCTTTGAAAAGGTTAATAGAATTGATAAACCCCTGGCCAACCTAACCAAAAGAAAGAGAATCAAGGCAAATTACTAAAATCAGAAATGAAAAAGGAGACATCACCACATATAGTCAAGAAATTCAAAGGAATATCAGAAACTACTTTAAAAATTTATACTCCAATAGACAAGAAAACATGGAAGAAATCGATAGATTCCTAAACACAGTTAACCTACCTAAACTGAACCAAGAGGACATAGCAAGCCTAAACCAACCAATAGAAAACTATGAAATAGGAATGGCAATAAAAATTCTTCCATCAAAGAAAAGCCCAGGCCCAGATGGATTTCCAACTGAATTTTACAAAACCTTCAGTAAAGAACTAATACCAATACTGCATAACTTATTCCAGGAAATTGAAAGAGATGGAACTCTCCCAAATTTCTTCTATGAGGCCAGTATCACATTAATCCCCAAACCAAATAAAGATACCTCAAGAAAGGAAAACTACAGACCAATATCTTTAATGAACATAGATGCAAAATTCTAAACAAAATACTAGCCATATGCATTCAAAACCATATCAAGAGAATAATACACCATGACCAAGTTGGTTTCATCCCGGAAAAACAAGATTGGTTCAACATATGCAAATCAATACGTGTCATCCACCACATAAATAGAATCAAGAATAATAACTATATCATCATAGCAATAGACGCTGAAAAAGATTTCGACAAAATCCAACACCCATTCATGTTAAAAACACTACAGAAGCCGGGCGTGGTGGCGCACGCTTGTAATCCCCGCGCTTGGGAGGCTGAGACAGGAGGATCGTGCAGGTTCGAAGCCAGCCGCGCGCGCTGGCTTAGGAGACCCTGTTTCCAAATAAAAAAATGTAAAAATAGGTCTGGGAGTGTAGTCCAGAAGTAGAAGGGCTTCCAGGAACCCCAGTACCACCAAAAAAAAAACCACTACAGAAAATTGGAATGAAAGGAACATACCTCAACATCATTAAGGCAATACACAACAAACCCCAAGCCAACATTATACTGAATGGGGAAAAACAGCAAGAATTTCCCCTAAAATTGGGAACAAGACAAGGATGTCCACTATCACCACTCCTCTTCAATATAGGACATTTTCTTTGAATATCTAGTTCTGTAACTTTCAGATATTAAAATTCATACATGTTTTATAGGAAATATCCCCTGACTCCAGGTGTGCACTTATGGTTGTGAATTAAATGTCTGTCACCGGCTGGCCATATTAGTCCTCAGGCCACATGTAGGTGTTATCTAGAGATTTTAAGCATCATCAACCTTCGCATATAATCAAAGCATGGATAAATTAATTTCATTCCAACAGTTCTATTAAACATACTCAGATTTGTTTGTTGCCTTCACTAATCAAACCGAGCTCGTACTGATATGCGACTTTCAGAGTTTGAGCAATTAGACAGTGTTAGCCAGGCACTGGTGGCATACACCTTTAATCTCAGGACTTGGAAGGCTACAAAGAAGGGTCACAAATTCAAGGCCAGCATGTATTAATTCAGCAAGACCATGTTCCATTTTAAAAATAAATGGTCGCTTAGCATGAGGACACACGCTTCTAATCCCCACGCTTGGGAGGCAGAGACAGGAGAATCATGCTGGTTGGAAGCCAGTCTTGCTGGTTTGAGACCCTGTTTCCAAATTTAAAACAAATATAAAAGAGGTCTGGGAGTGTAGCCTGGAGGTAGAAGGGTTTCCAGAAACCCCAGTACCACCAAAAATAAATAAATAAATAAATAAATAAATAAATAAATAAATAAATAAATAAAGGCTGGGCATGGTGGCACACGGTTGTAATCTCTGCGCTTGGGAGGCAGAGACAGGAGGATCGCACTGGTTTGAAGCCAGCTGCGCTGGCTTAAGAGACCCTGCTTCAAAAATATAAAATGGATCTGGGAGTGTAGCCTGGAGGTAGAAGGGCTTCCTGGAACCCCAGTACCACCAAAAAAAGTAATAATAATTAATTAATTAATAATGAAAGCACCAGGCGTGATAGCGCACGCTTGTAATCCCCGCACTTGGGAGGCTGAGACAGGAGGATCGCACAGGTTCAAAGCCAGCCTCAGCTACTTAGTGAGGCTCTAAGCAACTTAGTGAGATCCTTCTTCCAAATAAAATATAAAATAGATCTAAGAGTATAGCCCGGAGGTAGAAAGCCCCTGTGTTCCACCCCCAGTACTACCAAAAATAAATAAATAAACAAACAAAACAAAAGAAAAGAAAAAAGTCTAGAATTACAAGAGTGAAATCAGCTTGTGTTTAATCCTCAGTACCACGAGATGAGAAACAGGGAAGAGAGGAGGGGAGAGAGAGAGAGAGAGAGAGAGAGAGAGAAGAGAAGAGAAGAGAAGAGAAGAGGAGAGGAGAGGAGAGGAGAGGAGAGGAGAGGAGAGGAGAGGAGAGGAGAGGAGAGGAGAGGAGAGATAGAGAAGAACAGTCAGTGATAACATTGCGAATACATTCAATGATTTAAAAAACAAGGAATGATAGTTGCGTCCCATGCTTGGCTTCAAAAGACCTGGAAAAGCCGGGCGTGGTGGCGCACGCTTGTAATCCCCGCGCTTGGGAGGCAGAGACAGGAGGATCGCTCAGGTTTGAAGCCAGCCACCCGCGCTGGCTTAGTAGACCCTGTTTCCAAACAAAAATGTAAAAATAGGTCTGGGAGTGTAGCCCGGAGGTAGAAGGGCTTCCAGGAACCCCAGTACCACCAAAAAAAAAAAAAAAAAAGACCAGGAAATACCATTTCTAATACTTTGGGGAAGAAATATTAATATTGCTCTACACTAATCTTTTTCCCTACATTGTCTTTCATTTTAAAATACCCATTCTCATTTTTTCTTACTCTCTTATGTCTCTGTCAATGGGGACTAAATCCAGGAGCATCTTCTCTGCGCTGCACCCCAGTCCTTTTGACGTTTTATTTCAACATGGTCTTGCTAAGTTCCTGAGCCTGGCCTCAACCCTGCGATCCTCCTGTCTCACCTTCCCAAGTACTAGGATTGCAGGTGTGGCCACCACACCAGCTCTCTTGTCCCATCTTATGACACCTCTGTCACAGGACTGCCCATCCATTCAGAAATGGCAGAATGCAGGGCGTCCTCCATGTCTGCCTCCTTGATTCACCTAATAAGGCATCTTGACCGGGATGTCCTTCCTCAGACAGTTCCAGCCTCCACTCTCCCCTCTAATCAAGGATTGCTCAGATTTCTCCATGACATATTTTCCTCCCTGTGTGTCTTGTATTCCTGATGTGCCCAGGTGGCCTTTCCTTTGTCCTGAGGTGGCCTCTGCAAATGGGACCTGTTTCACATCCATGCTACTTTACCTTTCATTCATTTATTTCTTTTTCTTTTTTCCTCTCTCTCTCTTTCTTCTTTCTCTCTCTCTCCGTGTGTGTGTGTGTGTGTGTGTGTGTGTGTGTGTGTGTGTGTGTGTGTTTGGCACTAGGGACTGAACCAGTGGCATTCCAGTTTTGAACTACACTGCTAGTCCTATATATTCTACTTTGAAACAGGACCTTATTAAGTTGCTGAGGGTCTGGCTAAGTTCCTGAGGCTTCCCTGGAACCTGTGATTCTCCTGGCTCAGCTTCCCAAGTATTGGAATTATAGGTATGTACACTATGCCTGGCTTAAAATATGTCTTCTAAGAAAATTTATGAAGGCTTGGTATGGTGGCACACACCTGTAATACCAGTGCTTGGGAGGTTGAAGACAGGAGGATTGCAGGTTTGAAGTCAGCCTCAGCAACTTAGGGATGCTGTCAGCAACTTGGCAAAATCCTATTTCAGAAAAAACAAATAGGGCTGGGAGTGGAGTGTAGAGGTAGAATGCCCCTGGGTTCAATCTCCAGTATAATAATAAATAACAATAATTAATAATAATAATAATAATGATGATGATGATGATGATGATGAGTAGCACAGAAATTGCTACATACCTTAGCTTTGGACACTTACATGAAATTACTAAACATAGATACTTCGTGTACTTGTTTCACTGATACACTGGTGTGTGGTCCACCAAACTTGGAAACTGTTGGGTGATTAGGGCCATATTTTCTGTGGTCTCTCTTGGTGTTTCAGGGTGCTAATAGGTCATTACTCGTCAATGCATCAAATTGTACCACTTTTTTGGCACTCTAGAAACATGTAAACTTCTGTGCTCTTAATGCAAATGTTCTCCTATGCAAAAGGGATATTTTAGCCATAGAGGGTGGCACATATCTGTTAACTGGGTCCTTGAGAGGGTGAGTGGGAGGTTCAAGGTTTGAGACCAGCCATGGCAATTTTTAGTGTGGCAATTAGTAGCTTAGACTAAGTTTCATTCAGTGTGTGTGTGTGTGTGTGTGTGTGTGTGTGTGTGTGTGTGTGTGTGTGTTAGAGAGGGAACCCAGGGTCCTTCTTATTCTGGAATATGCAATCAGCTCTATTTTATTTTCTATTTGAAAAGAGAGTTGCACTGGGCCATTGAATGCCTTACTATGTTGCTGAGGATGTCCACAAATCTGTGATCCTCCTGTCTCGGCCTCCCAAGTACTGGGATTATTACATGAGTATGCCTTCATGTTGGGCTCCAAACTTTTCTCTCTCTCTCTTTCTTTCCCTCTTTCTTTCTTTCTTTCTTTCTTTCTGTGTGTAGTACTGGAAGATTGCACTCAGGGACATTCTACCTCCAAGTTACATATCCCGCCCTATTTTTTGTTCTTTATTTTAAATATATATATATATATATTTAAATATATAAAAAATATATATTTGTGGTATTGGGGTTCCTGGAAACCCTTCTACCTCTGAGCTACTCTACCAGACCTATTTTATATTTTTATTTAGAAACAGGGTCGCTTAAGCCAGCGAGGCTGGCTTTGAACCAGCAGGATCCCTCCTGTCTCCGCCTCCCAAGTGTGCACCACCATGCTCAGCACTGTTCTTTATTTTTAAACAGGGCCTCACTACATTGCAGAGGGGCTCACTAAGGATCTGAGGCTTGCAGTGAACCTGTGATCCTCCTTCCTCAGCCTCCCAAGTACTGGGATTATAAGCATGCACCACCATGCCTGGCAATTTGACTCTATTTTAAATGTAGTTATATTTAAAACCTTGATTCCACATGCCTAAAGAAAAAAAATGGCATGTGATTCTACTAAGTGATAAACTGCTCACATAGGCTAGTTATTCTGGCATAAGGATAAAAAACACACAGCTGTCTTGAAGAAATGAGATAAAGACTTAAAATTTTATTAGAGTTCTCCTAACAGAGATAGTGAACATTTCCTATTTTGATAACTTTTTGTCTTCTCTCTTTTGGCAGAGACAGAGTTCATCAGTTATTAAAAGAGCCATACTAAATGTCCCAAGACACATAGATGAGGAACTACATAATTATAAAAATGATAGTCAACATTTCTGTAGAGATCAGAGTGTGTCAGAAACACTCTCATTTTGGTACATATAGGTAAACTTTATTTATCACATGTCTACTATCTAAAATGTCTGTTTATAAGGCACCAATAAAAGCACATTATGTAAAAATAAAAATAGAAAATATTGTTGTGCATATTTCACAGAAAAGATGACTACAGCTCGTGGGGTAGACAACTCAAGATTGCACACCTGGTAAATGGCAGATCACAGATCACAGCAAAGTCTGAATTCAATGCCCATATTTTTTTAGGTACTGGGGATGGAACCTAGGGGGCCATTCTACCTCCCAGCTACACCCCCAGTCCTATTGTTTATTCTTTATTTGGAAACAGGGTCTCACTGAGTTGTAAAGGGCCTAAGTAGCTGAGGCAGGCTGTGAACCGCAATCCTCCTGTCTCAGCCTCCCAAATGCAGGGATGACAAGCGTGCACCACCACGCCCGGATCTCAATGCCCATATTGATCAATATTTGTCCTTTTAATATATGGAGAATATTTGGCCTATAATCCCAATGCTTGGAAGGCTAAGATATGAGAATCACAGGCACAGGTCCAACCTCAGCATCTTAGCAGGAACTAGTAGTTTCAAAAGTAAAATAGGTTTTGGAGTATGGCTTGGAAGTAGAATGCCACTGTGTTTAAATACCAGTACACCCCACACAAAAAAAGAATATTTGGTTTGGCAATAAAGCAATCAAAATAGAGCTCTGAAATAATATAACTCTGTGTATATGTAATATATTCTGGATATCCAGTTTTCCAGCACCATTTGGGGAAAACACTGGCTTTTCTCCAGTGCATTGTTTGTTTCTTTGGCAAAAAACAACTGGCTATGAGTATGAGGACTGGTCTCTATATCTATTCCATTGGTCTCTGTGTCTGTTTTGTGTTAATACCGTGCTGTTTCTATTACTATAGCTCTGAAGTACAATTTGAAGTCAGGTACTGTGTTGCCTTCAGCATGCTTCTTATTGCTCAGAATTGCTTTGGCTATGCTGGGTCTGTTGTTCTTCCCATATGAATTTTAGGAATGTTCTGTCTAGGATGACACTGATATTTCCATAGGGATCGCATCAAAACTGTAGATCACTTTTGATGGTTTGTCCATTTTAATTATATTAATTCTGCCTATGCAGGAATGCTGGAGGTCTTGCCAGCTTCTGAGATATTCATTTCTTTCTTTCTTTAGGGTACTATAATTTTCATTATATTAGTCCTTTACCTCCTTTGTGAGATTTATTTCTTAGTAATTTTTTGAGGCTACTGTGATTGGAATGGTTTTTGTGACTTCATTTTCAGTGGATTCATTGTTGGTGTGTAGAAAACCTACCGATTTTTTTAATTGATTTTGTTTTGTACAATTACCCAGTTTATTGCCTTCTGATAAAGCAGCAGACAGGGACCAAGACAGACCCTGAACAGCCAAAGCAAACTTGAACAGAACAAAGCCAGAAGCACCACACTTCCTGATTTCAAAACACATTCCAAGATAGCTGGTGGTGCACTCTTTTAATCCCCATGCTTGGGAGGCAGAGACAGGAGGATCACGCTAGTTCAAAGCCAGCTTTGCAGGCTTAAGAGACCCTGTTTCCACATAAAAATGTAAAAAAATAGGTCTGGGAGTGTAGCCCGTGGGAGTGTATCCTGGAGGTAGAAGGGCTTCCAGGAACCCCAGTACCACCAAAAAGATAAATAAATAAACAAAACACATTCCAAGCCAGGCATGGTGGCACATGCTTGTAATCCCAACATTTGACAGGTTGAGACTGGAGGATCGCGGTTTGTGTACAGCCTCAGCTACTATACTACTTAGTGAGGCTCTTTGCAATTCAGTGAGATGCTGTTACAAAATAAAGAATAAAGAAATAGGACAGGGCTATAGCTTAGAATAAATTCCTCTTGAGTTCCAGTACCAGCCCCACACAAAAAAATATTCTAAAGTGATAGTACTTAAAGCACTGTAGTCTTGAAATAATAAGAAACAGGCAGCCTAACAACACAGAAAAGATAGCCAGGATTCTTGCAGACATGCACAGTGTGCTGATCTTTGACAAGGGAGTTAAGAATGTGTAATGGGTAAGAAACAGTTGCTTCAACAAGAGGTGCTGAGGATAATGGAAACCCACATGTGGAAGAGTGAAATCAGACCCTGTGCCACGGCCTGCACTATCAATGCCCCGCTGCACTGGCTCTTTGCTATGTGTTTGGTGGCGGATCCTGGAGATCTAACCTGGAGCACTCTAATATAATGTACCACTAAGGTACATCCCCAACTCTTTTAATTTTTATTTTGAGAAAACATCTTTCTAATTTACCCAGGCTGCCCCCAAATGCCTGAGCCTTCGCTTCGCAAGTGGCTGGGATTAAAGGAATATTCTACTGCACTTGGCCTAAACGGATTCCCTATATCCAAGCAACCCAGCAGCACAGCTCAGCCTCGCCCACCTAAAGAGGCCCCGGCACTGACATCAGCCTATAGCTGATAGCCTAGAGCCTAGAGCTAGGAAAGCACCGAATCCAAAGTCTGTTGGTTACTGAAGGGTGACCAAGTGTAGAGCACTAGTTGTCCCTCATGGTATGGGCCGAGTGGAGCTGAGATGTGCAGCCAGGCTCCAGCATCAGGGGCATCCTACAACATATCACTAACCAGGAAAAATAAGAACGC
The DNA here is from genome assembly GCF_963383645.1 of Muscardinus avellanarius. Taxonomy (NCBI): domain Eukaryota; kingdom Metazoa; phylum Chordata; class Mammalia; order Rodentia; family Gliridae; genus Muscardinus; species Muscardinus avellanarius. Next base: position 131,444 of record NW_027664489.1, read on the forward strand.
AAAACTTCAAGTGTGGTTCCCCATGACTGCACACCGCTTTCACACCACTGTAAAGTTGACTGTTAAGTGGACCATTGTAAGTCAGGACCTTCTGCGCGAGCTGCACTCTGGCTAGCCATCCCTCCTCTCCAGGCCTGGTTAGACGAGTAAAAGCCGCAACTCCCAGGGCTGGCTGTCAAGGGTACGACGTCCCTCTGTCCCTGAGAGCACCCCATACTCACCACCAGCTTGCTCTGCTACAGCAGGAATAGGACAGGCCGAGCTGGGTTCTGGAGTAGACCGGCATTAGGGTCAACCTGGGTGGTGGATACAGATGAGTTTCCCCATGGCTGGCTCCACTGCAGAACAGGGGTTGGTGGGGCTGGGCTGGCACCCCACCCAGAGGGTGATGACTTGGGAAAAAGGGGAGCACTCAGACATCTGCTATTGTGTACCCAGGAGCCTGGCTGGTCTCTGGAAGCCCTGGGTCCTCTCTCACTGTGAATATTCAATCCAGCGCTCAGTGACCCTGCAGCTGGATGATCATATCTCTGGGGCTGAGGCTGGGCTTTCTGAACTGCTCTATGATTCTCTTGCATCTTTTGTGCTCTGGGCACCCCTCCAGAACCTTCTGCTCTGGGGTGCTGCCCTTCTGGGCCTGTCTCCACTTCTGCATCGGGGCTATGGGGTCTTAAAGGCCAGGACTGGGGCTGAAACCCTCTTCATCATGTGCCCCCAACCCTGGGCACAGGCTCGAACACAGAAAGCTGACTGGTGAGGCCTGAGGACTGGTGACCGGGGCAGCTGAGTCGCAGCCCTGGCCTCACAGCCCGGGTTCTCACCTTCCTCTCACCAGAATGGGGCGGGTTTTGGCATCATACGCCTGGATCACACTGAGCCTGGTGTCACTGCTGGTGGTCATCCCTTGCGTGATGGCGACTGTGGTGACCAGGTAGCTGGATGAAGACCAGCTGAAGGTCCTGCTGCCCCCTTGGAACTGGAGAAAATAAGAAAGTGATTATTGTCTGTATTTTGAGGATTGGCCTTCTAACTGCAGCCAGATGAATGAATCTTAAGATGGTTTGGGTTTGCATTTCCCCAATTGTTAATGATGTTGAGCATTCACTCACATCTATTGGCCATTTGTGTTTCAAGTCAGGCAGTGTGCATTCAGTACAATTTACTGCCTTGCTGGATATTTTGCATTGTTTTTAGTGGAGTTTTCAAAATTCCTTGTATATTCTAGAAATTAGTCATCTAATATATATGATATCTGAAAATACAGGCTGCTTATAAAGTTCCAATAACCAAGTCAGTGAACACATGGGGGGGAGCAAATTTTTAAGTAGCGTTATGGCTCCCTCTGCTGTCTAATGTGAGCTTAGCACCTCAAAGAAGTTAAAACCACACTTAGAGAAAAGGGAGGGTCTGGAGCCAGGTGTTGAAAATTTGACAGGAATAGTGCACGTTTGAGGCCAGCCTGAGCAACAGAGCAAGACACAGTTTCAAAATAAAAACTGAAAGGTGCTGGGTGTGCAGATCAAAAGCAGAATGATCTACTTGGGTTCATGGACACAACACACACACACACACACACACACACACACACAAAATACATAGAGAAGGCCAGGCATGGTGGTGCATCCTTGTAATCCCAGTACTTGGGAGGCTAAGACAGGAGATTCACAGGCTCAAGGCCAACGTCAGCTACTAATTGAGGCCCTCTACAACTTAGTGAGATCGTGTTTGAAAATAAAGAATAAAAAATCAACCTGGGGTATAGCTCAGAGGTTGAATGCCCCTGGATTTAATCCATAGTAACACACACACACACACACACACACACACACACACATACACACACACACACGAGATATTTTTTCATAAAAATCTAAACAAAGTGGGGCATTATGGCACATGACTAATCTCAGTACTTGGGAGGCAGAGGCAGGAGAATTGCTGATTGAAGACAGCCTCAGCAAGTACTGAGACTCTCACCAACATAGCAAGACCCTGTTTCCAAATAAAAATAAAATTGGTCTGGTTGTGTAGCTCTGAGATAGAATGCCTCTGGGTTCAATTTCCAGTGCCACAGGGGAAAAAAAGAAACAGAAGAAAAAAACAAAAAAAAGAAAAAAGTCCTTGGAGGTGTGGCTTGGAAGTAGCATGGCACTATGTTCCATCCCAAGTACTTTGCACATACACGCACACGCACACTATATGGAGTGGGGCATGGTAGCACATGCCTGCAATTCCAGTACTTGAGAGGCAGAGATAGGAGAATTACAGGTTCAAGACCAGCCTCAGCAACTAAATGAGGCAGGTGGACTTAGCTTCGTGACATCCCGAGAGTTCTGGTCTGTTTCCCCCTTTACCAGGGCTGGAGGTTCCCGAGGTTCCCTCTCCATTGCTCCTCTTCTGCCACCCCAGGACATCAATACGAGGACAGTGGGACCCACCAGGGTCCAGCAGAGTCAGCTGCTCACACACGTCCCCTCGCTGCGCCCCCAGGTGACATTGTCAACATAGCAGGCTGGAGAGGGCATGGGAAAGGCCAAGTCCCCAAAGCAACATTCTCAGCACTTGTCCCAGGGTCAGTGTCCCCCAGGGGCCTCAGGGGGACCAGCGCCCGCTCCACCTGAGAGCAGCAGATTTCTTTTTCTTTCTTTCTTTCTTTTTTTGTAGTACTAGGGTTCCTGGAAGCCCTTCTATTTCCAGGCTACACTTCCAGACCTATTTAATATATATCTTTTATTTGGAAACAGGGTCTCTGAAGCCAGCGAGGCTGGCTTCAAACCTGCACGATCCTCCTGTCTCCGCCTCCCAAGCACAGGGATTACAAGGGTGAGCAGCAGATTTCTTGACCTCAGTGATGAGGTGGATGGAGGTCATGAGCAGGCCTCTTCCACTGCCTCCCCTGTCCTCATATGTAAATGGGGAAACTGAAGCCCCGAGAAAAAGTTTGAAGTTACATCTGGGCCTGGGGAGCCCAGGGGCCCTGCTGTCCTGTAGTGTTAAAGGACCTGGTCCATGAGATGTCTGACAGGGTTTCTGAAGCCACCTCTGCCTGGGTGATCTCCAGCCTGTGCTGTCCCAGCCCCGCCCAGTGTTCAGCTCCGCCCACCACTAAGCTCTGCCCAAAGTTCAGTGCCATCCTATGCTTAGCTCTGTTTAAAGTTTAGCTTGGCCCCACTGCTCAGCTCCCACCCAATGTTGAGCTCTATCCCAATGGCTTAGCCCCGCCTGCTGCTCAGCTCTGCCCTCTATTCAGCTCAGCTCTGATTACTTCTTAGCTCAGTCCCAACCACTCAACACTCAATCCTGCCATTGTTCAGTCCTGCCCATTGTTCAGCTCTGCCCACAGCTCAGCTCTGCCCACTGCTAAGGTTCTTCCCAACAGTTCAGCCCCGTCCCCTGTTCAGCTTCACCAACTGCTTAGCTTTGCCCACTGGCCAACTCCATCCCAACCACTCAGCACTGTGCACAGCTCAGCCCTGCCCACTGCTTAACTCCATCCCAACTACTCAGCCCCGCCCACTGCTCAGCTCTGCTCCCTGCTTTGTTTCACCAACTGCATAGCTCTGACCACTGGCCAACTCCACGCCAACAGTTCAGCACTGTCCCCTGCTGAGCTCTGCCCACTGCTCAGCTCCCACCAAATACTGAGCTCCATTCCACCTGTTTAACCCCGCCCACTATTTAGGTCTACCTACTGCTTATCTCCATCCCAACAGCTCAGGCCTGCCAATTGCTCAGCCCTGCCCACTGCTCAGCTCCACCCACTACTTAGCTCAGTCCCAACTGCTCAGTCCCTGCCCACTGCTCAGCTCTTCCTCCCCCTCAGCTCTGCACCAGATGCTCCTCCTACCAGTAGGCGCCATTGGCCACTAAACCAGCTCTGCTCAGAACCCCTCTGCTCTCCCTACAGGTGAGTCTCTCATTGGCCCTGCCCTCCCCCTGGTTCCTACTGGCCCCTCTGGGCTCTGCCTCACCTCCAGCTCCGCTCAACAGCTCCTCATACCAGGGAGGACCACTTGCCTGTGAGACTCTCTCCACTTAGCCCCTCCCACTCATCACCACCCCAGCTGCTCCTCACTTCACTTTCCAACTGGTTCCCTTTGGCTTAGTCCCTCCCTATGGAGACCTCAAGCCCCAAGGGCTCCGCCCCACCCTATAGCCCCGCCCACCGGCTCCTCTGACCAGTTGGCTCCACCTGGTCTTCTCTACCCCGCCCCTCCACATCCCCACATGGCTTCTATTACCAGCTATTGCCTCCCAGGAGGTAGGCCCCGCCCTGCAGCCCGGCCCCTCCTATTGGCCTCTCCCACCCATCACTTGGGCTCATTTGGGCCCCAGGGCCCACCATAGATTGCCCACACTCATGTGTCTCCACTCTCCACCTCTGGTATTTCTCTGTTTCAGCCCACACTTGTGCTCCCTGGTCAGCTGCTCCACCCTTTGCTTGGGATCCACTTGGCTCCCTCCAGGCTCTGAGGCACCCTTTAGCAGATTCTCTTCAGGCAGAGGTACCCAGGGCCTGGCCCTCTGCCTTTGCCTAGCTGCATGGGCTCCAGCCTGTCTGTAATGCCAGCCTTTCCCTGCTAATCAATAACTATCCGTGCCCGCCTTGACTCCAGCCCCAACATTGCCAAATGAGGCTGCACGGTGTCTGACCATGCCCTCTCCATGTTGAGTCTCAAGATGGCCTTTTTAATGATGTGAGTGTAACAGATTCTTTCCTTTCTGTTGTGTGAATCCAGGGACATTCTACCTCTGAGCTATAATCACAGCCCTATTTTTATTCTTTATTTTGAAAAAAAAAAAGTCTCACTAAGTTCTGGAGATCCTCACTAAATAGCTGAGGCTGGCCAAGAACCCATGATCCTCCTGTCTCAGCCTCCCAAGTACTAAAATTACAAGCATATGCCACCATAGCAGCTTATGTAAAGTTCTTTAGTTTCAAATTTGACCTTTTAAAATACTTCTTGCCAGTTTAAGGGTACCTTGTAGAGCTGTATTTTGAGACACTGTCCAAGATATTTTTCTATGCTGTCATTTGTAATGGGTTTTGTGAGAATCATTGTGATTAACTTTTGTTTTATTTGGTTTGTTGATCGGGGATGGAACCTAGGGGCATTCTACCTGTGGGCTACACTTACAGCCCTATTTTATTTTCCTTTTTAAATTTTGAAAGAGGATCTTTCTAGGTTGGTGAAAGTCTTACTACTCTCTGAGGCTCTCTTGTTGCCTTTGATCCTCCTGTCTCAGTTTCCCCAAGTACTGGAAAAAGAAATATGTACCACCATGTCTGGCTTGAAATAAATTGTCTTAATGATCTCTCATAATTTTGGGTGTTATGAAAATGCATTTCTAAAGGAGGCCAGAGTTACTAAAAGACCAAATTCTTGACATAATGCTCCTGAAATGAAGGCAAGACTCATAGAAACTCAAGTAGAAAAGGCTGTCAGGGGAGCATGTAGTCCTGAGTAGTTGTGCCCGCCCCAGAGTGTCAGAATGAAGCTCCTGAGGTACTTGTGAGTTCAAAGTGATATTTCATGAAAAATAAAGCTGACATTCTTTTTTGCTGTTGGGCAGGGGAGTGGGAGGTGGGCTGTCTTTACCCTCCTGCAGACTGCACAGGGGAACAGTAGACAGGCTGTGTCTCCTGCCCCATTCTGCCATGACTCTGTGCCCTCTGTGGCCAGAGAATGCTCACAGAGCAGAACAGAGAGGTAGGAAGGGAATTCTTATTGACTCTCCACTTTGGGAGACACTGATGGCAGAAGTATCTGTGGGTAGGGAGATGGTCCAACACCCTGATGTTCCCACCTAACCTGGAGTGCATCTCGGTCACCCCATTGGCAACATCTGGTAAGTGGCCATTGCAAGGTCAAATATTCTTTGGACACAGAGCCAGGTCCAGTGTGGTTTGTATTCCAGGTGACATATGACCCTCAAGATCCCATGGTTCAGGTGTGTCAAAGCAGCTCAGGAGGACTTGAGGAATACTCACCCTGGCTCAGCCACAGGCATGCTGGGTGGGTTTAGTCAATGGCCTCTGGTTCGGCTCTCCAGTGAGCATCAGATAGATGACGGTTTGTTCAAAGGGAAAGGCGAGCGGGCACCTCGTAGCTCCCTGCAAGGAAGGCCTGCTCCTTCAGTTCCACAAAGGTAGTGTCTTGAGGAAAGAGAGTTTGTGAGCAAATCGTAGGAGTGGATGCCCAGGCCCAGATGTCCATCTCAGAGCATTAGGCTGAAGAACTCGGGATACAAAGTGGAGAGCACCACAGGAGGACTGCAGCTGCTGCCCAGCGCTGATCTTGTGACTCAGCCCAAAGTCAATGAATTGGAGAATCTCGCTCTAGCTGCTCTCTGTCAGAGTCCACTGTGGTCAAAGGGAGGGCCCAGGGAACTGAGAAATAGGATAATTAGAAGAAGTTAGTCATCCCACAGTGACAGAGTTATCTATCCATCACACAACAACCCAGAAAAGCATCCAATTGTGAGTTAACACTGAAAGTGACATAATAGAGCATATATGAAAGAAAATGCTAGAGTGCATTACATGCTTGGTGTCCACCTCAGCAGCTTGCTTTCGCTGGAGACACCTTGTAAGTACAGAATACTTAATATTCAGCTCATATGGGTTTGGCTGATGGCTTCTGGGTCTGCTCTACTACAGTGAACATGCGATCAGTGATGATTTGTGCATTGGTGGAAAGGAGAACGAGCACCCCATAGCTCCCGGCAGAGCCTGCTCCTTCAGCAGGGAGGGAGTTTGTGAGCAAACATTGGAGGAGGAAGCCCAGGTGCCAGGAGTCCATCTTGGAGCATTATGCCTGGTTCTGGTAGAGCTCAGGGAGCAGAGTGGAGAGCCCCACAGGAGGACTGCAGCTGCTGCCCAGCGCTCATCTTAGGGCTCTGCCCAAGTGATGTGTTGGAGCATCTCACTGTCGCTGGTATCATTCAGGTCCACTGTAGTCAAAGTCAGGACCCAGGGAGCTGAGAGCTTTGATCATTAGAAGTTAGTCATCCCACAGTGTACAGAGTTATCAAAGCATCACACTAAACCCAGAGATGCACACAATTATTACTGATCAATTGAAATGACATGATACAATTCTATGTGTAATACAATGCTGGAGTGCATTACCTGTGGTGTCCATCTCGGCTACTGCCTTTACTGGACACACCTTGTAAGTATATAATACAGGGCACTTGTGCTCCCCTTGCGTTGGAGCTACTTGAGTGGATCCAAAGCCAGTCCTTAAGGACACGAAGATCTGGGTCACAATTTTCTGTGTTACCTGCTTCCAGCCTGGATTGTTGTCCATGGTGGTGGCTACAGGTCCACAATAGGGTGGCATGTTAGAAGGGGAGTCTTTTTGTGCCAGTAGCTCCTGGAAAAACAGGCTATATCTGGGACTCAAGTCCATGTTGGGAGTGCAGTGCTTTCATCGCGGCCTCACAGAGGAATAGCAGGCAGGCTTTGTCTCCTCTCCTCAGAGCTGTGCAGCAGAATGACAGGCAGGCTTTCTGCAGTCTCCTCTGGGTGGGGCTGGAGGAAGGAGGGGGCATGGCTGTAGCTTTGCTCCAAAAGTCTCTACTGGGTAACAGCAGGCAGGTTCTCTCTACTCTCCTCCAGGCTGGGCATGGGAATGACAGGCAGCCTGTCTCTACCCTCCTACAGACTGTTCAGGGAAGTTGCAGGCAGGCTGTGTCCCCTGCCCTCTTTTTGCCTTGATTCTGTGCCCTTCCTGGCCAGGTAATTCTCAGAGAGCAAAAAGGGGAGGTGGGAAGGGCAAGCTCACTGGCTCTCTAGGTAGGGGGGAGAGTGAAGTCAGAAGTGTCTGTGTGGATGGAGGTGGCCCAACGCTCTGATGCTCCTGCCTAACCTGGAGTGCACCCTGGATCACCCAATTTGCACTATCTGCTATGTGGCCATTGGGTATCAATTATACTTTTAGACCTAGGTAGCCAATCTGGTGTGGGTTGTACCCCGGCAATGCATAATCAGGTGTTTGGGGAATGGCTCATGAAGAATTGGTGAATACTCACCCAGGCTCAGCCAGTGGCGCCCCAGACAGATCTCATGTAAAGTGAACATCCAATCAATGATGTTTTCTGCATCAGTGGAAAGGTGAGTGAACACCTTGTATCTCTCTGCAGGGCCTGCTCCTTCAGCTCCTCAAGGTGGTGTCTTGAGGAAAGGAAGTTTGTGAGAAAATAGTTGGGGAGGACGCCCAGGCCCGAGAAGTCCACCTTAGAGCATTATGTTTGTTCCTGGTAGAACTCAGGGTGCAGAGTGGAGAGCTCCACAGGAGGACGGCAGCTGCTGCCCAGCGGTGATCGTGTAGCTCAGCCCAAAGTCATGAGTTGGAGCATCTCACTCTAGCTGCGGTCTGTCAGAGTCTGCGGTGGTCAAAGTCAGGGTGCATTGAGCTGAGAGATACATTAATTAGGAAAAGTTAGTCATCCCACAGTATATAGAGTTGTCTAACCATCATACTACAACCCACAGATACATTCAGTTGGTGTTTATTATTTGAAAATGACATAATATAAATATACATGAGAGAAAACACTGGAGTGTATTACCTGTTTGTGTCCATCTCAGCAGCCTGCTTTAGCTGTAAACAACATATAATTTTATTATGTGGGTCAGTTCCGTTTCCTTTTTACTGGTTGTTCTTGGATGGATGTAAGTAAAAGTTAGGGGCCCGCAGGCCCCTAAGGCTGGCTCTCTGCAGCCTCCTCTGGGTTAGGCTGGAAAAATAGCGAGCCTGGCTGTGTCTTTGTTCCCAAGGTCTCCAATGGGAAACAGTAAGCAGGTTCTCTCTACTCTCCTCCAGGCTGGGCAGGGTAGTAGCTGATGGGCTCTGTCTCCTGCCCCCCCTAAGCTCTGATTCTGTGTCCTCCCTGACCAGGGAATGCTCAGAGAGCAAGAAGGGGGAGGCAGGTCATGCTGAAAGGAAGTGAACGCTCACTGGATCTCCACTTTGGGGGAGAGAGAAGGCAGAGGTGTCTATGGTGATGGAGGTTTCTCGACGCCTTGATGCTCCTGCCTAACCTAGATTGTACCCGGGCTCACCCTGTTGCAGTATCTGGTAGGTGGCCATTGTGAGGTCAAACATTCTGGTTGACACAGCCAGGTCAGGTTTGGGTCAACACATGACTCTTGTGATCAAGGGGTTTGGATTTGATTTGGGGAGTTCCATGTGAGAAATTGGTGAATGCTCACCCTGGCTCAACCACAGGTGACCCAGGATTGGTTGGGCTGACGGCCTCTGGGTTGTATCTACAGTGAACATGTGATTGATGATGTTTTGTACATCTGTGAGAAATGAGGGGGCAGCTCATAGCTTCCTGCAGGGCCTTCTCCGTCAGCTCCTCAAGGTGGTGTCTTGAGGAGAGGGAGTTCATGAGCAAATAGTGGAAGATGATGCCCAGGTCCCAGATGTCTGTCTCAGAGCCATATCATGGTCCTGGTAGAAGTCAGGGTGCAGAGATTGATAACGTCACAGGAGGACTGCAGCTCGGCCCGGTAGAGATCTTGCTGCTGAGCCCAAAGGCAATGAGTTGGAACATCTCACTGCAGCTGCTGTCTGTCGGGGTCCACTGTGGTCCAAGTCAGGGTTCATGATCTGAGAGAGATGTTAATTATGAAGAGTTAGTCATTCACAGTGTAAATAGTTGTCTAATCATCACACTAAAACTACAAATGCATATAATTATGATTTATTAATTCAAAATGACAAAATACAAACATAAGCCAAAGAAAACACTGTAGTGTGCTTGCTACTTGGTTGAGTCCATCACAGAGGCCTGTTTCACTGGAGACACCTCGTAAGTCTATACTACAGGGCACTTCTGCTCCCCTTTCACTAGATCTACTTGGGTGGACCCAGAGCAAATCTTTGGGGCCAGCAGGCAACAGCAACCGGTTCTTGTGATCTGAGTCACAATTCTCTGGGTTACCTGTTTCCAGCCGTGACTGCTGTCCGTGGTGGTGGCCACAGGTTCCCAGTAGGGTTGCTGCATGCAGTGGATGTCTTGTTCTGTCAGTCGCTCCTGAGAGGACAAGCTGGCTTGGTGGACCTCAAGGCCACGGTGCTGGGAGTGAGGGCCTCACAGACAAAGAGTTTGCAGGCTGTGTCTTGTCTCCTCTGAGCTGTGAGGAAGAATGGCAGGCCTGCTCTCTGCATCTCCTCTGGTTGGGGCTGGGGACAGAAGTATGGCTGTGTCTTTCTCCCAGAGTCCCTCCCCTCCTCCAGGCTGAGCAAGGGAGAGGCAGGCGAGCTGTCACTACTACCCTCACACTGCCCAGGGGAATGGCAATCAGCCTGTGCCCCCTGCCCCGTTCTGCCCTGACTCCACGCCCTACTTGCTGGGTGGTGTCCACCTGCTTTCTCTGGAGATGCCATATTACCAAGTAGTCCGGGGCATGTCTGCTGGCCTTTCTCCTCAGCTCCTTGGGTGGAACCAGGGTGGACCTTTGGGGGCATCAGGCAACTGCAGAGGCTCTTGTGATCCTGGTCCCAATTCTGCAGCTCACTCACCACATGTGTTGTCAGGGGCCGTGGCTGCAGACTCACATGGGCTTCCAGGTGGAGGCTGTGTCTGCCTCTGCCAATAGATCCTGGGTGGACAAGCTGGGCTGCGGCACCTCAATCTGTGCTGGGTGCCATGATGGGAGTGGGTGTCCTCTCACCAGATCTGCACAGAGGAACAGCACCTGGGCTCTGTCCACTTTGCTGAAGGGGGTTCAGGTAAATTATTGCACCTAGGAACAGCAGCCGGGCTCTGTCTACTCTGGTGAAGGGGTTCAGGTAAATCACCACACAGAGGAACAGCAGCCGGGCACTGTACACTCTGCTGTGGGGTGCACAGTTAAATCACCACACAGAGGAACAGCAGCCAGTTCTGTCCTCTCTGCTGAAAGGGTTCAGGTAAATCACCACACAGAGGAACAGCAGCCGGGCACTGTACACTCTGCTGTGGGGTGCACAGTTAAATCACCACACAGAGGAACAGCAGCCGGTTCTGTCCACTCTGCTGAAAGGGTTCAGGTAAATCACCACACAGTGGAACAGGAGCTGGCTCTATCCACTCTGCTGTGGGGTGCGCAAGTAAATCACCACACAGAGGAAGAGCAGCATGGCTGTGTCCACTGTGCTGTGGTATGGGCAGGTAAATCACCACACAGAGGAACAGCAGCTGGGCTCTGTCCACTCTGCTGTGGAGTGCGCAAGTAAAACACCACAGAGGAACAGCAGCCAGGCTCTGTTCACTCTGCTGTGGTACGGGCAGGTAAATCACCACAGAGGAACAGCAGCCAGGCTCTGTCCACTCTGCTGTGCGGTGCGCAAGTAAATCACCACACAGAGGAGCAGCAGCTGGGCTGTGTCTACTGTGCTGTGGTACAGGCAGGAAAATCACCACATAGAGGAACAGCAGCCAGCTCTGTCCACTCTGCTAAAGGGGGTTCAGGTAAATCACCACACAGAGGAACATCAGCCGGGCTGTGTCCACTGTGCTGTGGTACGGGCTGGTCAATCACCACACAGAGGAACAGCAGCCGGGCTCTGTCCACCCTGCTCTGGTACGGGCAGGTAAACCACCACACAGAGGAACAGCAGCCAGCTCTGTCCACTCTGCTGTGGGGTACGCAAATATATCACGACAGAGGAACAGCAGCTGGCTCTGTCCACTCTGTTGTGGGGTGCACAAGTAAATCACCACAGAGGAACAGCAGCCAGGCTCAGTCCACTCTGCTGTCGTACGGGCAGGTAATCACCACAGAGGAACAGCAGCTGGCTCTGTCCACTCTGCTGTGGTACAGTCAGGTAATCACCACACAGAGGAACAGCAGCCAGCTCTGTCCACTCTTCTGCGATATGGGCAGGAAATCACCACACAGAGGAACAGCAGCCGGCTCTGTCCACACTGCTGTGGGGTGCTCAGGTAAATCACCACACAGAGTAAAAGCAGCCGGTTCTGTCCACTCTGCTTTGGTATAAGCAGGTAAATCACCACACAGAGGAACAGCAGCCGGGCTCTGTCCACTCTGCTGTGAGTCACCAGCAGGTTCTTCACTCTGCTCTGCGATGGTCGGCAGAAGGGGGACTTGGCTGTGTCTTTGCTCCCTGTATTTTCATGTGGAGCAGCAGGTGGGCTCTGCTCTTGCTGGTAGGCTCTCGCTGGGCTGGTGTTGCTGGGCAGCTCTCGCTGGGCAGGCTCTCGCCGGGCTGGTTTTGCTGGGCAGCTCTTGCTGGGCAGGCTCTTGCTGGGCAGGCTCTTGCTGGGCTAATGTTGCTGGGCAGCCCTCGCTGGGCAGGTTGTTGCTGGGCTGGTGTTGCTGGGCAGCTCTTACTGGGCAGGCTGTGGGACTCTCCTCCACACTGGGCAGTGGGTGGCAGGTGGGCTGTAATGCTCAGGGAAGGCCACTGTGTCTTCTGCGCCCATTGACGTTGCTCACTGGCCTGCTTTAGATGGAGACACCTTAGCTCTGAATCTTTTAGGGCACCTCGTTACTTCTTGGCCAGATCCAGGGCGAATCTTCTTGGCCATCAGGCAGCAGCAGCAGGCTCTCATGATGCTGCCCAGAAATCTCTTGCCAGCCCGCCTCCAGCCCCGGGTGATGTCAGGGGCTGCAGCCTCAAGGTCGTGCGGGGGTGCCATGCTGGCAGCGGGGGTCTTCTCGCTGATGGTGCACGAGCTCTGTTCATTCAGCTCAGGGGGACACACCTCAGGCACTGACGCGTCCTCCTCTCTCTCTGCGATGGTCGGCAGAGAGGGGGCCCAGCTGTCTTCTTTTTTCTGGCGCCAGAGCTCAATGGTAGGGAGCCTGTGCCTTCTCCACTTCGGGCTCAGCAGGTGAACGCTGGGCAGGTTCTCCCTGAGCAGGATCTTTCTGGGCAGGCTCTGTCTCCCCTTCGGGCCGAGCTGGCTCTCGCTTGGCAAGTTGTTGGCACTCTCCGTCAGGCTAGCGCTTTTCCCTCCCACACTGACCAGGGGAATGGCTGGGAGGCTGTGTCTCCTCTCCCCCTTCTGCCCTGACTCTGAGTCCTCCTGGTCCAGGGAATGCCCAGAGAGCAACGGGCTGGTGGGATGGGCAGGCTCACTAGCTCTCCGCACTGGGGGGAGAGCAGAAGGGTGTGCTGGTGTGGGATGTGGCGCGCTGCCCTGATGTTGTTTCTGCCTCGCCTGGACTGCACCCTGGCTCACCCTCTGTTGTACCATGAGGTAGGTGGCACTCAGATGGTCAAATCGTCTGTCTGACACAGACATCCAGGTGAGGTGTGGGTCATACCCCAGGCAACGCATGACCCTTAAAATCGAGGCATTCGGCTCCATGGGGAGAGGCTTGGGAGGAGGTGGTATGACTTCGCCCTGGACTAGCCATGGGTGCCCTAGAATCTCTTCAGCTGTCGGCCTCTGGGCTGGGTCGAATGCCAGCAGCTGCCTGATGAGATCTTGAGCCTTGGTGGAAAGGCTAGTGGGCTCCTTATAACTTTCCCACACAACCTGCTCCTTCAGCTCCTCATAGGTGTCTCCATTAAAGGGGAGAGTGCTTGTCAATATAAAGTAAAGGAGAACGCCCAGGGCCCAGATGTCCACCTCACGGCCATATGGGAGGTTCTGGTAGAGCTCAGGGGCACAGAATTCGTAAGTGCCACAAAAAGTGATGAGCTCCTGCCCAGCCTTGACTTTACAGCTCAGCCCGAAATCAATTAGCTTAATGTTCCCCTCCTGGTCCAGCAGGATGTTCTCTGGCTTCAGGTCCCTGTGAATGATGTTTTCATGGTGGAGATAGTGGACTGCCCAGAGGATCTGCCTGAATAATGGCCGGGCCTCCATCTCCCACAGGCCGATGGGCAGCTCGCCCCCGCTCACGAACTCCATGATCAAAAACCGTGTGTTTGGTGTCTCCACAACCTCAAATAGCTGGACCACGTGTGGATGTTCCACCATCTTCATGATCTCTACCTCCTGCTCTACGGGGGCCCAATCATCGTATTTCTCTACGACTTTTATCACCACCTCCGTCCCAGTGAGAATATGGCAGGCCAGGTAGATGCTGCCAAAGGAACCCTTGTCGAGTTCCCTCATGATGGTATACTGGCCCTTGAGGGCCTCCTCCCAGGGATTGTCAGTGGAGACGCCACGACCCGCCTCCCTCCCTCCTTGCTTACCAGCCATAGAGTCCCCAACACTTAAAGACATAGCCTAAGTCCGAAATCCAAAGTCCTGAGCCAAAAACGAAGCCAAAGTCAAAAATCCAAAAGGTCCACAGTCCAAATGTGCAACACCAAATCCAAATTCCAGAGTCCAAAGTCAGATGTCAAAGCCAAGCCGAATCCAAATCCACACAAGCACCAAGACGCAGTCCTACAGGTCACCACACACTAGCTCCCTGTACTCAACGGACAAAGGACCAGCAACTGCCGGGCCCTTATATAGCCCGTGCCTGACGCCTCACAGAGGCTCTTTGTGATGTCACGGCTAGACATGGCCCAATCAGGGCGAGGCATAGCCTGCTGGGGCTGTCTTACCTTTGGCCTCCAAGACCTTTTCTACTCTAATTAAAAGAATGAGGACAAACTCTAGCAGCTTCTTTGCTTCCATGGGCTATGAAAACTAACCTTTTAGAAATTAAAATGTATAGGGAGCTCCAATGGCTTTTTCAATTTAACTGTAAAAATAACATGTAAGTTTTGGCTTTTAAAGACCTCATCAGAGGGAGGACTTCCGGGAAGATGGTGACGGAGAAAAACAGGACTTAAGAACCCCGCTAACAACCAATCTCTATTACCACAAAATCAGCGCCTTTCATAGCCAGAAAACACCATCAGCAGAGAAAAAACGAATGTAAATACAAGGGACAGAGAAAAAGAGGGCTGGAAAAATGAGACACCAGGAAGAAGCCAGACCGCAGTGCTGCAGCCCGGAGCCATGGCACGGGCACCATCTTCTCTTGCAGCACCAGGCCCCAGAGAGGAGGGGAACTCAGAACAGAGCTTAGAGCCAACAGACAGCCTGGCCTCACGGCCGAGGACACAGCAGCAGCACCATACTGCCGACGGCAGCAGCCAGCTCACCAGACGGCACCAGACTATTGCACTCAACAGCCCACCAGGCTCCAAAAAGGAGCGGCAGACAGACATCCCTTATTCATTTCCAACCCCATCCCAGTGTCCCTCATCCTGCTGCCATCCCCACCTGTGTCTCCTAACCAACCCCAACCACAACCCCATCTCCATGTCCCTCACAACATCACCATCACCGACCGTGTCTCTTAAGCATCACAACCCCCATCTCAGTATCCCTCATGCCAACACCATCTCCACAGGTGTCTCTCAACCACCCTAAACCCCATGTTCCTCACAACATCTCTATCACCACCAGTGTCTCTTAACAACCCCCAACCCCATCCAATCGCCCCTCACCCCTCACCATCACCACAGGTGGTACTTAACCATCCCCAACCCCAGTTCCATGTCCCTCATCCCATCTCCATCCCCAACCATGTCCCTTAATCATCTCTAACCTCATTGCTATGTCCCTCATCCCATCTCAATTCCCACTTGTGTCCCTTAACCATCCACAAACACATCCTCATTTCCATATCCCTCATCCCATTGCCATCCCCACTTGTGTCACTTTATCCATCCCCAATCCCATCCCCATCCCCACCCATGTCTCACTTCCAATCCATCCCCATGGCCCTCACAACATCTTCATCCCCATCCATGCTTCACTTAGCAATCCTCATCCACACCCCAGGTATCCCTCAAAGCATCTCTATCCCAGCCCTTTGTCCCCTAACCCACTTTTACTCACATACTCACATCCTATATCCCACCCCATCCCTCTGCTGCTCAGCCCTCCCCATCCCAATGTCCTCCCACAACCCTATCCCCTAACCTAGATCTGTTACCCCACTCCTAGGTCTCTATCCTCATCCCTATGTTCCTCATCACAACTCCACGCCCATTCCTGCAACACTTAGCCAGCCCATCCATCTCTCTACCTGTATCCCTCACCCCATGTCTATTCCCTAATGACTTACCATCCTCATGTCCTTGTCCAATTCCATTCCAATCCCTGTGTCACTTGGCCCATCTTCATCCCAACCTGTGGCTCTTCTCCCATCTACACCCCACCCCATCCCCACTGTTTACCCCATCCCGTGTTCCTTACTCCATCGCCATCCCCATCACCATGTGTCCCTAACCCCATCCTCATCTCTACTATCCCTTACCATACCTCCATCTCAGTGTCCCTTACCAAATCTCCATCCCACTGTCCCTCACCCCATCCCCACCCCTGCACTGCTCAATAACAACCCTGTTTGGGCCCTCACTCTGTCTCTGTGCCTGCAGCATGCCTCTGCAGGTACCTGAAAATATCCATACACAATGAGCACAAGACTCACATTTAGACGTCCTGGGTCTGCTACTTCTCAACATCTGAGGAGGACGACAGCCTCCACTTCCACTTCTAACAGAGGCCACAGAGCCCAAGCAATAGTGTCCTGGCAGGCCCTGTGCTGGGACCCCTCCTCAGGGCTAGGTGAGGCAGCAGGGCCGGATGAGCCCTGGGGACAATGTTGCAGGGACGTTCTATCTCTAAGCCATACTTCCAGTCTCGTTTTATATTTTCTTTGGAGACAGGGTCTCACTAAGTCGCAGAGGGCCTGAGTTGCTGAGGCTGGCTGTGAACCTGCAATCCTCCTGTCTCTGCCTCCCAGGTGCTGGAATAACAGACATGCACCTGGATAGATTATATATATATTTTTTTTAATTACTCACTGTGATTAAAGAAGGTGCATATGACAAAGGAACACTGCAACTCTAACAAGTGGTGTGTTAGAAAAGAGAGGTCCTTGAAGAGGGAACTACTTTGGGAAGCATGTGCTTGCCTTGCAGAGCAAGATCTGGAGCCCCCAGGTGTGGGGAACCCCGCCTAGGACAATGAGAAATCAGGGTGTGGGCAGCTGCTGGCTGAGCTGAGCCAAGCTGACGCTCAGTTCTACTACAGGGTGGTGCTGGCCACTCAGTTCCCAGGGAGACCCTGGATGGCCTCCTCCCCCCAGCCAGCAAGCAGTGGGACCCATCCTGCCAACTGTGGGGGTGTCTGAGTCCCCTCTCCCATGCCTGGTAGCCCCTGTGTCCATCCTCACAAGGCAGGGGCCTCTTGTTCTACAATCAGGAAAGCCCAGGGAGATCAGGGGACCATCGGAGCCAGAGACGAGGTGAGGCCTGGGCCCAGGGCATCCTCCTGACCTAGCACACGGCTTGGACTTCATGGAAGGCCCTTGGTGACTGGCTCCTGACTCTACCTGCAGCTCCAGGTGCAGCCTGTGCCTCTAGAGGCCAGGCCGTCTCTAGACCTCAGGACCTGGGAGGACCCCGAGCCCAGGAACCCTCATGCCCTCCCTTCTGTGTGCACAAGACACAGCTGCCTTCTACCTTAGGATTTAAAATGCCCCCTGCATTCAATCCCTATACTGCAAAAGAAAAAACAATGACTGGTTTGAGAAGGAATGTAGCACTTCACTTGCACTGTGATACTATAAAAATTTGTGTTTATGTCACTACCGCCAGGAACCACACTGTGATGTGAGAGTACAATGCATAAAGCATGTAAAAAATTAAGAACCAGTAAAACAATATCTCCAACTCTTATCAAGGAAAGTCTGGTTGTGAACCACTTGAGCAGAGGGGCCCTGCAGACGCCACCGGGGCGTCTCACACATCGATCCCAGCACTGTTAATAATGTACAAGTGTGGCCAGGCGTGGTGGCGCACGCTTTTAATCCCCGCGCTTGGGAGGCAGAGACAGGAGAATCACGCAGGTTCGATCATAAGAGACCCTGTTTCAAAAATATAAAAAAATAGGTCTGGGAGTGGAGCCCGGAGGTAGCAGGGCTTCCAGGAATCCCAGGACCACCAAAAAAAAAAAAAAAAAAAATGTACAAGTGCCCGCGAACTGGGGATCCCGCCAGTATCCCATCTCCTACCTTTACTGTACTTCAGACTGGCCCCTACTTATGTGGAATAGAAGAATTAAATAGAAAGACAGTACCGAACAGTAAAATATAACTTTAATATAAGAACTGGGTGCTAACCTACCCAACTTTTATTCCCAAACTAGTTCTCTTTCCCAGGCCTGTCTCTCCAAAATTCCTGAGAAATTTCTAGATCCTCAAGTTAATTGAAAGAAATTTCTAGATCCTCAAGTTAATTGAAAGAATCTAAAATTGTTCTGCACATTGTTTACAAGATATCTTGAGAAACCTATACTTAAGGGGACTCTACAGCTTATCTATTGATCAAATCATGGAGACATCGCTTAGCCTGAGGATCCTAAGAATGACCAAGCCCGAAGGACCACCAAGAAACTGCCTCAAAACTACCAGCCCGAGGTTCATCCTCACATAGGTCCTCTTACCCACCCCTCATAAAGCCCCCATAACACAAGAGCCCCCAGCCCCAAAGGCATCTCGCCTCAAAAGGCCTGCATTTTACCTTGAACGTGTATCTCCTACTTTCCAAAATCAGCCTCTGAGCATGTCTCAGATTAGCACATTCTTTTCCACCACATAAGCCAAGGACCCTGTCCATTCTGAGTTAAGATCAACCCTTCGCTCATGACTCTACCATCTACCCCCTTCCTGCCCCATCTTTGCAAAGCAGTGATTGATTTCTCCCACTCAGACACACTGTGAACTCAGGTCACTCCGCAGGCTTGCTCACCCCATTGATACCTGCACATTGTGATTTAATAAACCTTGCTGTGGCCAGACACCTGTGATTAATAAAATGTTTCATAGATGATTCTGATACATAATTCCAACTGGAGCACCTTTCTGTAAAAGCTCAGCAAGATATAAGATGCGCATGATGGAATATTTTCGTGTTCCTGAGGGTGGACTGGGGATACTTTTTATTTGAAAATAGAGTATTTTTAAGAAATTGGGCCTAATTGAAGAAGGAGATTGTTTCATGATCTGCCTTCCGTGTGTCAATTCCTATTATTCATAAGTATTGTAACAAAAACTGTATTGCTAAAAAAAATGTGGGCACTCCTCTAAAACTAATTTCTCCAGAAATCACAGCAGAACCAATTTTGATAAGGAACATTTTTACACTGAACTAACACTGCTCATCCAGGCACAAATGTGCCAAAAAACAGGTTTACAAATAACTTAAGAAGCTGCTTCATAATACCCTACTTCTCATTAAGGCATGTGATTCGGATGGCATCTCTTGGTTTTTTTAATTTTGCGTTCAGGAATTCTATTTCATTACATGAATCACACACTACTGGCCCGGCACCGTGGTCTCCTCCAGAGCTCGCTCTTCACCTGCTCATCTGTCTCCTCTTCCTTAGAGTAGACTGGAAAACCCAGGGGTTTGGATTCTGACTCACTCTGCTTGGGAACTGTGGTGTAGACCTACACTGCCAGAGATGTCGCTCAGAGGTTGGGGGTTCTAGAAACAGACTAATCTGAAACAGCATCTTTTCTCTGGGGTTATATTTTACCTTCAGAAGACAGATTCTGAGGCTATTTTTAAATGTAAAAATGTTGAAGGAAGATTTGTGCAAACCCCCAGATGACAAAAGTAGACATTCTGCCTCTATCAGAATGACATACTGACAGAGCCATATTGCTTTTTTACTGACTTAATTTCTTGGTAATGGGGATTAAAACCAAAGTCTCATTAAGTTGCAGCGGGCCTCACTAAGTAGCTGAATCAGGCTGCAAACCTGTGATTCTCCTGTCTCGGCCTCCCAAGTACTAGGATTACAAGTGAAGGCTACCATGCCCGGCTATCTACTATTAATCCTACAATATTTGTTCTAGTATTATTTTATTTTCAAAATGAAAACTCTATTATTAACTTATATATGTCCCAGGGCTTTTGTTTTGTGTTTTTGTGATTTTACCAGAGGTCGAAAGAAGTTTCATTTATTGAGTAGGGAGAACACAGAATGTCGGAGATCACTGGCAATTCCCCGCAGAGGCAGGGCAGAGGTCTGGAAACAGCAAGGGTTAAAAGAAACCATAAGTGTAAGAACCATACTTATACAAATATTCATATAAAGATACTTCCACAATGAAGGACAGTTGGTAAGATATAATGACCAGGCAAAGGCTATGGAAATCAAACAAAACTGTAGCCCCTCCCATGAGCCACATCCTGAGGAGAATTGCTGCAGATAAATTCCCAGGCTGATCACAGTAAGGAGGCAGACAAGTGTCCCCAGGAGAACAGAGCCCCCCAGCCACCCAGGGGTTAAAGTCCACTCACCAGCAAGATACAGATTCAAATTAAGGATGGAAACTGGGCACCAGACAGGGGGGCTCTCAAGACCCAGTTCTGACCAATCACAAAAGGGAGATGGGAACCACCCAACTCTGACCAATCACAAAGGAGAGATGGGGAACTGCCCAACTCTGACCATTCACAAAAGAGAAATGGGAACCTCCCAACTCTGACTAATCACAAAATAGAGATGGGAACCACCCAGCTCTGACCAATCACCAAGCAGCGATAGGAACCACCCAGCTCTGACCAATCACAAAACAGAGATGGGAACTGCCCAACTCTGAACAATCACAAAGGAGATGTGGGAACCACAAGAAAGAATAAAAGCACACCTGCAGAGGCTGCCCTGCTGAGAGCCCCTCTGCCTTGCAGGACCTATTGTTTCTATTTTCTAGCTTTCCTTGGACAACCAACATCATATTCCTACATCCTCCATTGGTCCTTGGACTTCATTCTTTGGCATCATTAGATAAGAGTCCAGTAAGAGGACTCAGCGTGTATGGCACCCACTTCTCCCTTCCTGGATCTACACCCCCCAGCTGGACTCAGTGCCCAGCCGCCCTCAGAGTGTGCTACCCACGTGGATCTGGGCTCTAGTCCACAGACAGAAGGCTGGCCACAGCGACGCCCCACGCTAGGTCAGGGCAAGCTACACCCTCCACGCCCTCTGCTTCCTGAGGTGTGAGGTGGATGGGCAGGGAAATCACACCGTGATGACACAGGCGCAGGCAGGTGTGATGGGGTCTCTGGACCTCACCTTGCAGGACGCTGTGACGGTCACCCATGTGGGACTTGACGAGAATGAGAAATGCAGTTATTTCACACATGAGGTGATGTGCTTTCTGAACTCATTTGGTGTAGCTATAAAACCACAATCTGAGAGCAAGGTATGGCAAGCACACCTGTCATCCCAGTACTTGGGAGGCCAAGGCAAGAGGATCACATGTTTGCAGCCTGTCTCAGCAACTTAGTGAGAATCTGTTTCAAAATAAAAAATAAATTAAAAAAGAGCAGTAGGGTTAACGGAACTTTTGGAAAGGTAGAATGACTGTAGATTCAATGCCCAGTAACACACACACACACACACACACGCACACACGCACACACACACGCACACACATGCACACACTAACACACATACAAACCCATCTATCCCAATATAGCCATGCTCTTTACCTAGTTTCTAATATTTAACTTTTATCACAAGGCAATGAAATAGATATTATAGCTGATACAGTAGCCTATGCCTGTAACCCCAGAACTTAGGAGGCTGAGACAGGAGGCCAGCCTTAATATCTGGGCTAGACCCTCATGGACTTAGATTCTGTTTCAAAATAAAACATAAAATTGGCTCGGGATGTTGCTCAAAGATAGAATGCACCTTAGTATTCAAGGCCCATTATAAATGAATGAAGGAATGAATGAATAAATAAATAAATAAATAAATAAATGAGAAAGAAAATAAAAAGGAGTAGGTGTTATCCCAACATTATAGCTAAGAATGCAGGGCTCACAGAAGTTATGGAATTATCTTGCCTGATAGTCTGGCTGCAATGAATGGGCAGTGTCTGGCTCCGCGTTCATCTTCTCCCAGGCCAGGGGCTCTCTGCTGAGATGTGCAAGATGCCCTTCCTTCCCTCACTCATGGGCCTACAACAGGGCATGAGTCTAAACGTCATCATTGCAGTCTCTCTCCCCTTCAAGGGAAGGAGGATGCTCCCTCCAAGCACGGGGGTCTCTTTACCAGAGGAGTCGGACAGGACGTGAGGGGTCTTTGCCCCCTGATCAGGAGGGGCAGATCAATGGCCACGGTGCACAGATACCAAGTGCAGAGCAGAGATGAGGAGAGAACAAAAACAAGAAATAATACTGAACCAGCCGAGAGCTAAGCTGGGGTGTTCATCCAGGGGCATCGCACAACAATCCACTGGGATATGTAGAAATATTAGAACTTCCTGGCTATGTTTCTTTATTTGCCCTTTAGTTTCTTATTGTGTGGAGGGTGTTTTTGTTCAGTTGGCTGGTTTTGGGTTTTATTTTTTCATAGTATTAGGGATTGAACCCAGGGGCTACCTTTGATTTACTCCCCAGACCCTTTTTATTATTACTTTTGTTCTCAAATAAGGTCTTGCTAGGCTGGTGAAGATCTCACTAAAGCTGACCTCCCCTTGGGAGTAAAAAGATACACTGCAAAGGCAGGGAGAGAGGAAACCCAGAAGTTTGAGCCTCCAGGGTGGCAGCCTAGGCTCCCTACTTACGACCAATCCCGGTGTGGAGCCCCATGAGTGCCCTGCCTGTGATTGCCCTCTCCGCCCTCCTAGCGCTTGCAGCAGCTGCAAAAACCCAGCACCACTGAGTTCTGCAATCCTGGCATTTCCAGACTGGAGAGACCCAGGGGCTGGAGCCAGCTAGCAGCCAAGCTGGGCATGCGCACTGAGCCACCTGGTGGAGACAGTCTACTGCACCTGCTGGGCTAAGGTGAGGCCCCAGCCTGCACCTCATGCCAGGCCTGGAAGGAGCCTCGTGCCCTGCGCCCTGGCTCAGGCAGGTGGATGCAATTATGAGCCCAGTCCCTGCAGAGATAGCTTGCCCGGGGACAGCCCGAAGCTTTTCTTTGCCAAGCTATTGGGCATCAGGAATCAGGACTTGCCTAGGTACCAAATCCTGGGTTGCCTAGAGAGCTGGGATTTGCCCTAGCCAGCAAATCAAGTATTTTTACTTCAGTACTGGAACTTGCTGGGCCTGGCTTTTTCCTTCACTGTGGAAAAAAATAATAATAATAGTAAAAAGCTTCTTTTAGTGTGGGTTTCCTTGAAACAGAATCTGTCAAATCGTGTTCCTCTGGAATTTTCTATTTATGCTTTGGTTGCTGAAGATGCCCCTCCCACCCATTTAGAATTCTAAGATTCCTTCTAGATTGACTTTTTATCATATTTTAAGAGTTATTCTGCTGGGGTTGGTGGCACACACTTGTAATCTCAGCATTTGGGAGGCTGAGACAGGAGGATCCCAGTTCGTGAACAGCCTCAGCTACTTAGTGAGGCCCTTTGCGACTCAATGAGACCGTTTCAAAATAAAGAATAAAAAATAGGTCGGGGAGTCTAGCTTGAAGGTAAATTCCCCTAGTACTGCAAAATAAATTAATTAACAAAATAAATAATAAATAAATAAAACAGAGGCACGGGTGTGGCTTGAAAATAGAATCCCTTGTGTTCATTGCCCACTACCAAAATAATCCAACAAAATCCGTAGAATAAACAATGGAGAGGACCCTAATGTACACTACGGTCTTTAGTTTATTACAAAGTATCAACTACTCAGTAGCTGGGGCTGTCGGCCAAGCCAGTCCTCCTGCCTCAGCCTCTCAAATGCTGGATTACAAGCTTGAGGCAACACGCCCACATCTATTTTTAAATTTTGAATCAGCTGGAGAAGTAACCTACAGTGGATTCTGCAGAAACTGAGGACCCTCAGGATTAGAGAAATAGAGGGTTGCTTGGAGGAAAGGCCCAGGTGGCGGTGATGGGCGACTGTTGATTCATATCAGTTAGAGAATAAAGGCTCCACCTGTTAGAATATGGTGGTGGTTGTCCTGCTTCGCTTGTGTCTAGTGTTACCAAAAAAAATTTTTTTTTCAGGCATTAAAGGTTTGGTCTCTGTATCAGGCACTATACATAGTAATGTCTTTGTACACAATCTGTTTTTTAAAAAATAAAAACCAAATACCTGTAGTAATATGTGCCATAAAGCAAGAGAACTAAATAAATGGCGTGTGGTAATGTGAAAGAAGAGAGCACATCTGTACAGCTGCGAAGGAGAACAGCGAGGTCATGAAAGCAAGTGGCAGGCACACCAGTGCTATGGCTCAAGAAGCAGAACAGACCCTCGCTGTTTCCAGGTGCTGAAGCTTTAGGCATGGCTTCCACAGGCTTCTCAGGAGGAAATGGACAGTCAACAAGACTGATCAACTGACTTTAGGCCACTGGAGAAGGTGTTATTGCTCTGCATAGTGATTCTTTACTCCCCTAAATTCAGGCACTAGATATCATAATCTTGGTCACTTAAACAAATTTCTCCATGGTGGCACACGCTTGGAATCCCAGCATTTGGGAGGCTGAGACAGGAAGATCCCAGTTTGAGGACAGCCTCAGCTACTTATGCCATTTGCAACTCAGTGAGACCCTGTTTCAAAATAAAGATTAAAAATTAGGGCTGGGGTGTAGTTCAGAGGTAGAATGCCCCTGGATTCCATTCACAGTACAAGTTGTATTTACCTTTCCTTTAAAGCAAGTGAATGCTTCAGTGGGTAAATATCAACACAACAGGAATTAGGAAGTACCTGAAATCAAAATATAGGAATATTTTTTTTGTGTGGGTCTCAGGATGAAACCCAGAGGTATTTGACCTCTGAGCTACACTCCCTGCCCAATTTTTTTTTATTCTTTATTTTGAAATATGGTCTCAACTGAGTTGTGTAGGGCCTCACTAAGTAGCTGAGGCTATCTGCAAACCGCGATCCTCCAGTCTCAGCCTCCCCAATGCTGGGATTACAAGCGTGCGCCCCCATGCCCGGCCCGGTTTTTTTTTTTTTTTTTTTTTTTTTGCAGTACTGGGGATGGAACCCACGGGCATTCTACCTCCAAGTGATACCCCCAGCCCTATTTTTTATTCTTTATTTTGAAACAGGGTCTCACTGAGTTGCAAAGGACCTCACTAAGTAGCTGAGGCTGTCGTTGAGCCACAATCCTCCTGTCTCAAGCTCCCAAAGGCTAGGATTACAAACGTGTGCCACCACACCCAGGTATATGAATACTTTTGAAAAGTATTCTTCTCATGCTGAAGAGTAGGGATAACAGGGAGCCTTCAAAGGCTCTGGGTCATGGAACTGTATATCAAGCCTGTAAATCTAAACACTAAGACATTCTTCTCTTGTGTCCTGGCTCTGGCGTTAGTACTCCCAGCCTCACCTCAGCAACCTGGTTTCCTGTCCCAGCTTCCCTGACTGGCTACATCTGCTTCCTAACCCAGGGCACACCATATTTCTAGTCCCCAGTCTGACATTCAATTCTTGACTCATTTGCTCAATGATGTACTTGGTCTTATCCTCAGCTATTATTTTTACCACAATGGACAAGCATAAAGGACCCATGCACCATCACCATTGAGGGATAGGACTTTTTCTAAGCCTAATGAAACACTTATCTTGGTGCAATGATCACCATCCTGCCTAGGCCAATACCAGACTCTAGAAAAAAAGGGTAATATTGGCACAGTACCATTCCTGTTTAGGGACTTAGGGTAGCGATGCTTGTGGGGAAGCGCCTCGGCATTCAGGTGAGTGGCACACTCCTGTAATCCCAGCACTTGGGAGCTGGAGGCGGGAGGATTGGAGGTTTGAGATTAGCCTCAGCAATTTAAGAGACTCTGTTTCAAAATAAAAAATAAATAGAGCCGGGGATGTAGCTCAAAAGTAGAATGCTCCTGGGTTTGAGCACCAGTACAAAAAAAAAAAAAAAAAAAAAAGCCTAGTAAAGTTGCAGAACAGTGCCAAAGCCTTATAAACTTCAGTAGGGATTTGCCTAAAATGTATTATTTGTTGAGCTATGATTGGATAGTTGCCAATATGTATAAGCCACTATAAAAATAAGACATAGAGCTGGGTTCAGTGGCACATGCCTGTAATCCCAGTACTTGGGAGGCTGAGACAAGTGGATCACAGGTTCAAGGACAGCCACAGCAAGTAGTGAGACTCATCAACCTAGCAAGATCCTGTTTCCAAAAATAAAAATGAGCCGGGCACGGTGGTTCGCACTTTTGATCCCCGTGCTTAGGAGGTGGAGACAGGAGGATTGCGCAGGTTCGAGGCTGGACTCGCTGGCTTAAGAGACCCTGATTCCAAATAAAAAAGCATAATATTGGTATGGGAGTGTAGCCCAGCCCAGAGGCGGAAGGGCTTCCAGGAACCCCAGTACCACAATAATAATAATAATAATAATAATAATAATATAAAAATAAAAATAAAACAGGACTGGGGGTATAGCTCAGAGAATGGCCTCTGGGTTTAATTCCCCGTACCTCACACACACACAGTCACACAGCATGAGTGTGATTATTTATAAATGAAACATTAATAAGATTAAACAGAAATATCAGATGACACCATTCTTAAACTAAATGTATGCTAGCAACCGTGCAGTGACTTATAACCAATATTATTAAAACTATCACTATTTGTGGCACTTACCTTTATTCTGATGAAACTGTTTAACCAGATCTTTTATATCCAGACTTCTTTTCTGGAGAAATAAATACAGGAAATCAAATATTGGTACATAAAACTCCCAACTTAAAATGCTTTTTCAAAGCAGAAAATATGTGATCAAAAGCATTAACAAACCTTCTCTAAATACACGAAGTTCTTTAAAATAAATTGCTGCAAACTGGGTGATGTCTGCTGGTCTGTTTTGGAACTTGGCTCTGCTAAGTCCTTCAAAATGTGTCTCGAGGTCATAGGGTATGTCAAATCTGGGCTTTGAAGGAATCATTTAGGCAGGATAATCGCAACCGTAATGAAGAAAAACAAAGTCTTACACGTAGCATATTAGTTTTTTATTTGAGTTAACTATGGTTTCCAAGAACAAATAAATCTCCTATTAGCTTTAGTTCTAGTTTCCAGGCATTCTAGTAAAATGTGTGTGGTTGTTTTGTGATCATGGAGGTTGAACCCAGGGCTATTCTACCACTGATCTACATACCCAGCACTTTTTTTATTTTTATTTTATTTTTAACAATTTTTTATTGAACATAAATAGTATACATTTAAACTATACTTGGTGCCCTCCCCCCCGCCTCTGTTTTCCCTTCCCCCCTCCCACCAATGGTTGTCCAGGTTAACCACTACATATCTTACTATGTGCCTATGAGTTACCTACACTATTAGAAAAATCCATAGGAAAAGCTCTGCCAAGACTCCCAGAGTGATATTAACAATAAAAACAACCAAGCAAAACCTACTTCTTTAAAACCAAGGGAATATTCTACAAATTAATATTCAAAAAAGATAAATTAGGCCCATGTATCTGTTTCCAAACAATGCTCACACAGGCACTGGTTTTTCTGGATATTTAAAGAGTATTACAAAACAGTGTTGCTATAAGAAAAAGACTTCTTCGATTTTCTAAATATATCCCCAACACACTGCTCATTTTTGAGTACTTTTTTTTTTTTTTTTGCTTTTGCTTTAATTTTAATCTTGCTTCTAACAGGGAGAATAGGTACACGTTATCTGTGGCGTTATGCCACACACCTTTCTCTCACACCTCCCTCGCCTTCTACCCTAATTTCTCCATCTTCCCTTCTCCTGCCTTTCTGGCTGCTAAGTACCAAGGGTATTGCATGGTCTAATCTATAATCCTCAAAGGTGGCAGAGATTGTCAATCCTAAACTGTGTATCAGTGTGTGTGTTTTCTGTCTCATTCTAAAAATATATTTTTGAAAGCTTATAAATACTCAAAGTGGAAATACTGTTCAGTGGTTAAGGGAAAATTTATGATAGGAAAAGCAGGATGAAGTTTCAAGTGAGGTTAGCACCCGAATGCAAGCCATGCATAGGTCCGTCACTTTGATAGAGGTGGGTATCGGATGGTCTTGAGGGACCAAGCAGCATACACAAAATAGGAAGTGAGTAAATTTAGGTTTCCTAAAGCTTTTTTAAAAAAAAATCAGCTTCTTGGGGGAGATCACAGCTCTTCTAGACACTGAGACCCAGGAGAAATATCTCCCATGGGTCCCAGTAAAGAGCAGAACATTTTGACATAATGAACCATGACCTTAACAACACCCCTCAGTACAGAGTAACGGGTTTCATGAAGCTAAGTGGCACGGTTTAGTTGCCAGCATTATACAAGGGACCAACTTGTAATAAAAGGCAATGGATGTGTCAGAAAAAAGCTGAATATTTAAAAGCACATTTCATCTCCTCACAGGTCAGGATAAAATGAATCTGTACAGTCAACGTGAAGCATTTGAGAATATAAGTAAGTATATCCAATCACATAAGAAAAAAACTCCTCAGGAGCTTGGCTAAATTAAATCACCTTTTCAAAAACAGTGCAGCTTTGGCAAGCCTACATGCTAAATGATAAAGGCCAAAGGCAGTGGTAATGTATGATACATGTAACACATTCACATACATGTTTTACACATAACTTTTAGACAGCCTCAGGTGAGGAAGTCGTTTTCAAAGGGTCTACCAGCAGGCAGATGGAGGGACAAAACACTTTCTTTGGGCGTTAGCAGCCCGACCAACTGCGCATATTGGCCCAGGTGCTGCTAGTTCTCACCTTGGGCGGGACACACCCCCACCCTCTTCTGGGAACATGTGGAGACAGAGCACCTCAATTTCCTACAAGGCAGTTCTGTATAAAAGACCCGAGTAACTTGAGAAATATACAAAACAGTCAAAAATACAGATATTGGGCAGGGTGTGGTGGCACATGCCTGTAATCCTAGTACTTGGGAGGCTGTGACAGAAGGACCACAGATTCACAGCCAGCTTCAACAACCCTGCGAGCCTCTGTTTCAAAGCAAAAAATAAAGCCAGGCTTTTCCGGCCTTTCCTTTACATCTGGGGAAGAGGACTGTGAACCGACTTTGGGGCTCCCGACAACTAGGCCAGGAGCAGCAGGCGGACACTGGCCTAGGCCCCGGCGCGGCCCCCAGGGGCTGGCAGAGTTGCTGCCCTGCTGGGGTGGGACGGCCCCTCCCTCTCCGGGAACCCTCTTCCCCAAAACTTGAGACTTGGTTCTTCTCCCTGCCCCAACTGCCTAACTGCCTGTCTCTGGGGCACAGTTGCCCCAACTTCCTCTTTCAGGCACAAAAAATCTTCCTGATTGCCCCTTTGCTGGCTGCTCCAGTAAAAGTTTTGACCTGAGAGCGGCTTTTATAACCCCTTGATGTCAAGGCATGCATCACAATGTCTACACCCCCTCTCAGGAGGCTCCCAGCATCAGGTAAGGAGGCGGGGCCACAGCGGCTCCAGCCAATGGGGAGCCAAGAGGAACAAAGGCCAGAACTGAGAGGTGGGCCTTATGCTATCTAAGGAACTGGTAGTGAGCCATTAACTGACATAACTGACATAAGAGCTGACATAAACTGACATAACTGACATACAGTTGTCTGCATGTATCTGTGAGCTGCAGCCAAATGCAGTGTCCAAAACTGGAATACAGATCCATATAAACATATAGTTTCAAATTATTTAATCCAGCAAATGATTTTACAGACTTTCTGTGTGCCTGATATTATTTTATCTCTGAGAAATAAGTCATGTACAAAGCACACTGTGCTCATCCCACAATCTAGGAACAGGAGAGGAAAGAAGGTATTTAATTTTTTAGAAAGGTGAAGTGCAAATGAATGATCTATTTATGGGATATACACAATGTTATTCTACTTAGCAATTAAGAAGAACAAAATCATGTAATTTGAAGGAAAAAAAATGGATGGACCTGGGGAGCAGCAGCTAAGTGAGATTAGCCAGTCACCAAGAGTAAAGGGGTCATGTGCTTTCTCTCATATGTGGAAGCTAGGGTATAATTGGTATGCAGGAGGCACCAGGGGAGGGCTGGCTGAAATGAGCAGATAGAGACTGGGATTGGTTAGCTGAAAGGACTCAAGAGTCATCCTATCTGAAGTCCTCAGTGTGGCTGGTGTGAAGAATTCAGACCTGTACTTAGATTCTGCCTCCTCTTCTGCTCTTGAGCTCTGGAGTAACTGTGTCAAGGCATGCCCCCTTTCTGGGAGTTAGTTTTGCCATCTGTAAACAAGGAGATTGGTCTAGAGCCAGGGTGGCAGCAGTTTCTGTCACTGTGGTTCTCACACATTTCTGCATACCTTGCCATGATAGGAGAAATTAATAATGGCAACTTTGTTGCTGAACCTAGCCTGATCCTCAGAATCCTACCAAACCTCAAACTTTAGTTGACAAGGCACAATCACTGAGGTCCAGCACTAGAAGTGAAGCATATTTGAGGATTGTGACTAAGACCCCTTCCATCCTTCCTTCCTTCCTTCCTTCCTTCCTTCCTTCCTTCCTTCCTTCATACTGGTAATTGAACCCAGGGGTGTTCTATCTATGAGCCATATCCTCAGCTCTTTTAGTTTCTGTTTTGAAGCAGGGACTTGCTAAGTTGCTGAGGCTGGCTTTGAACCTGTGATCCTTCTGCCTCGGCCTCCCAAGTACTGTGATTACAAGTGTGCACCACCACATATGGCTTTGGACACATTTTATTTCTAAAATTAAGTAACTCTAAGTATTTTAGACTCTTGAAAATAAAGATAATAAGTAAGTAGTGAGGAATTCCCCATAGCAGACAAACCCAGAACACTGTATAACTGCATTTTAGGAGAATTTCCCTGTTTGGAAAACTTTCTGAAGGATACAGACTGGCTCAAAAGTTTCCTGTTATAATTTTGTATCAGATCACGAAGCCAAGTGAAACTGGAGGGAGAATGGGGTTCATAATGAAAACGCTTCTCCCCTAGTTCTGAAAGCAGTTGCATATATATATATATATATATATATATATATATATATATATATATATATATATATATATTGTCCAATAAAGACAGAGCAAGTAGTTGCACTTGAATAAGGCACCCTGTTTATGAAGTGATTGATACACAAATAAAACTTCGCACCTGACATTTTCCTTATTGTCTGTTCAAAGTGGCCCTCGGGCAGCCTATATTTTTCTGGCTGGTATGAATCCTCAGCCTCAAGGGACCCTTTGGACCAGCTACTCAGTTTTCATGGAGGAAAGCAGGATGTTTACCAGGCTATTACATTCCCAGAGAAAGTTCATAGACCAGGTTTAAGCCTTGTCTGTAAAGTTGGTGGCTTTTAGAAGCAATCAAAACCAGAGGGGAGGGAGACCTCTCTGCTGTAGCTTTATCGGGAGTTATCTGTGGTGGAGAGAAACATTTTGCATCTGAACTTTGAACCCACCAAGAAATTCTCTAGAATGATATACATGATTTCCTAGGATCTATTTTTTTTTCTTTTTCTTTTTCTTTTCCTTTTTTTTTTTTTTTTTTTTTTGTGGTACTTGGATTCCTAGAAGCCCTTCTACCTCCGGACTACAATCACAGACCAATTTTTTTTTTCAAACAGGGTCTCTTAAGCCAGCACGGCTGGCTTTGAACCTGCGCGATCTTCCTGTCTCTGCCTCCCAAGCACGGGGATTACAAGCCACCACACCCAGCTCCTAGAATCTTAAATAATCTTTATTTCCCCTACAGTATAATGTGTATGAGTGAACACAAGTGATGGTGAAAGATTAAGAACTTGTTTTATAAGTCATTTTGTAAACCACTGGAAGGTTACTTTTATACTGACCTTCTTTCATGTTTCATTTACCTCTTTTTTTTTGATACTGGGGATTGAACTCAGAGACATTCCATTTCTGAACCATACCCCCCAGACCTGTTTTATGTTTTGGTTTTAAATAGGGTCTCACTCTAAATTGCTGAGACTGGTCTTGAACCTACAATCCCGTCTCAACCACCTAAGTACTGGGATTATAGGAATAGTCCCCCCTTCCTGGCTCTTACCAGGCTTTAGGCAACATGCCATGATGGTTAAGGACTCTAGACAAATTTCTACATGTAGAACTCTCCTTACCGTGGGGACTGAAGATGTAGCTCTGTACATGCCTGGTATACAACGGCCCTGGGTTTAGTCTCTAGCACTACATTAAAACAAATAAATAAGCTGGGTATGGTGGCGCACACTTGTAATTCCCAGGCTTGGGAGGCGGAGACAGGAGGATTGTGCAGGTTCGAAGCCAGCCGCGCTGGCTTAAGAGACCCTGTTTCCAAATAAAAAAGTATAAAAATAGGTCTGGGAATGTAGCCCAGAAGTAGAAGGGTTTCCAGGAACCCCAGTACCACCAAATAATAATAATAATAATAATAATAATAATAATAATAATAATAATAATAACAACAACAACAACAACAATAAATATTATAAATAAATAAATAAATAAATAAATAAATGGAACTGCTGTTACTTTTTAGTGAACTTGGGCAAATGAACCGAAATCTCCAATGAGGAATGTAAGAAGGCCTGGGGATCAGGAGGGGTTAGGAGAGGCCATCTGTGTCACCTTCTGTGCCTGCATTATCACGACAACCTGTGTAAACAAGGATGGGAGAAAGTGAGCAGCAAATAGCACCAGAAGATGAGAATCAACCAGCCCACGAGGTAAAGATTTAAACTGATGATTGCAATGGGTTAAAAGACATTGGCTCCTCAAAAATCAAGTTTGACCAGTCACAAAACAGTGGATGGGGAGCTGTAAGTAGGTATAAAATCTCACCTCCCAAGAACTTCAGTGGTCACCCTTTTGTGGAGCTCTCCCCATCCCTTGTGTAGGGAAAGCTGTTTTTCTGTCTTTGACTTAAGCTTTAATATTTCTTACTCTTCATTAATCTTGAACTTTATTCATTTAACCCACTGGACAGGAACCCAATAATTGGAGACACCCATATCATATTGGTGCCCTAAATGGGACTACAAAGGAAGGGTACCAGTGAAGAAAGAATTTGGCTACACTTGCCTGTTTTCCTCTAGTGAAATGGGATAATCATGTCCTGTTATGATGTCAGTGTTGAGAGAGGTCTTTAACTTGGCAGAGTCTCCGTGCTCAATAAATTGGATCTCATTTCATTATTTCCAAAGAGCAAGAGAGACTTGGTGACTTTTCCCTATTACTTATAAATCAAATTATTTAATTTTTTTACTCAATTTTAATTAGAGCAACGTGAGAGCTTTTCTATTCTGAGTTTCTTTCTTTACTTTTTTTTTTTTTTTTGGTGGTACTGGGGTTCCTGGAAACCCTTCTACTTCCAGACTACACTCCCAGACCTAGTTTATATTTTTATTTGGAAACAGGGTCTCTTAAGCCAGCATGGCTGGCTTCAAACCTGCGCAATGCTCCTGTCTTCGCCTCCCAAACACGGGGATTACAAGTGTGCACCACCACATCAGACATATATTCTGAGTTTCTAAAGGTTCTTGCTTGTAGTAATAAGGGTAACTTAGGCTAGTACATAGTCCTGACCTTTCAGAACCTTCCTGGTTAGAGGTTATTCTTGACGTTTGTAGATGGGCTCATCACAGAAACACAAAATGTAGTCCTGTGGACACAGAGAAAACAGTAATGTTTCCAAAGGGTTGGGGTTAGCATTCTGACCCTTTACTTCAAGAGCTGGGAGAAGCCATAGAGCCTTGTTTCCACTATGTAAGAACTGGACGTCATCATGAGCATCTAAATAAATAAAACTTTGCACATCAGTGTATTCGTGTTGTTATTGCTCTCTCACCCCCATTCCCATTGAGCATAAGGCTTTCCTTGGGAGGTTGGAAGCTAGACTACAACAGTAGCTTCTAACCTAGACTACTGTTGTACTGTTGTAGTCTAGCTTCCAACCTCATCACATCCTCTACGATCATCTTTCTAAACTCAAACCTGGGGAACATCCGGGAAGATGGCGATGGAGAAAAGCGGGGGTTACAAGACCCGCTAAAAACCAATCTCTATTACCTCAAAATCAGTGCCTTTCATAGCCAGAAAACACCATCAGCAGAGAAACAAAAAATGTAATTTCAAGGGACAGAGAAAAAGAGGGCTGGAAAAACGAGACACCAGAAACCAGACCGCAGTGCTGCAGACGGAGCCGTGGCGCAAAGCGATGGGCCCCATTTGCCCTTGCAGCACCAGGCTCCAGAGAGGAAGGGAACTCATAACGGAGCTCAGAGCCACGGAGGAGATACCCCGGCCTCATGCCCGAGGACGCGGCAGCAGCGCCTTACTGCCGGCGGCAGCGGCAAATTCACCACACGGCACCAGACCAACACACTCAACAGCCCACCAGGCTCCAGAGAGGAGTGGCGGACAGCAAGCCAAGGTGAGCCGCTGCAGATCAGTGAGGAGGAATTCGGCAGATTTCTCGGCGCAGGGAGCATCTAAAGCTCCCAGAAGCTGGGCTTAGCACACCTTGCAGGGACTCAGAGCGGAGCTCAAAAACAGAAAAGAAATAAGCAAGCCTCACGGCTGAGGGTGTGACAGCGGCACCATATTGCTACCAGTGGTAGCAGCAGCAAATTCACTGAGTCCACAACAGCTCCGTCTGCGCACTCAACAACAGTGAGTCAAATTGTGGCCCCTAGAGGAGAAATCCCAGTACTGTACTCCCAGGGACTTGACCCAGTGGTGGAGTGGAGGTGGCAGAGATATGACACCATAGGAGAATGCCCAATCTGGCACCACCCCATGGTCTAAAGCAGCCTCAATTGACTCCCAGAGTCTGAGACTCTGCGATACAACCCAGTAAAGGAGTAGTGGTGACTGAGATACCACAGACTCGAGATCCAGAGCCCCTTAAGTGAAGTCGTAGTGACCCAGGGAAGAACCCAGAGAAGGCACAAACTTCTGAAATCATGGGAAAGAGGAATAACAATGGAGCAATAAATGCCCACAACCCCACAACATTAGAACCTTATAAAACAGAAATTCAGAGATTTCTAGAAGATCAAATCAGGAAAATAACTGTAGAAATAATAGAGGTGTTTTGAAAAGAATTCAGAGAGAGCCAAAGAGATAAAGGATGCAATTAATGAAGTAAAGGCCTCAATTCAAAGTACAAACAACCGATTAGACCACATGGAGAATAGAATCTCGCTCCTAGAAGATGATCATTCAAAAAATGAATGCACAGTTTCTAATTTAGAAAAAAAAATATCTGACAGCAGGAATCTGACATTGAAGAAATATGGGCCCATTTAAGAGAGCTAACCTAAGAATAATTGGAATAGAGGAGGGAAAAGAAGGTGAAACCAAAGGGATCAACAATCTTTTCAAGGAAGTAATAGCAGAAAATTTTCCAAACGTAGAGCAAGAGGTCGATACACAGATCCAGGAAACTTATAGAACTCCCTTCAGAGAGGATCAGAGAAGAGGATCCCCATGCCACATAATTGTCAAAATGACCAATGTGGAAGCCAAGCAGAGCATCTTAAAGGCAACAAAGGGCCAAGTAACATTCAGAGGCAAACCAATTAGAATCACTCCAGACTTCCCAAACCAAGTCATGAGAGCCAGAAGGGCTTGGAGTAACATATTCCAAACTCTGAAAGAAAACAACTCCCAGCCAAAAGTTTCCTACCCAGCAAAACTTTCTATGAAATTAGAGGGAGAAATAAGAAGCTTCCATGACAAACAGAAACTGAAGGAATTTATGTCTTCAAAACCAGCGCTAGAGAAAATACTCAAGGAGATTAACTACAAAGAAGAAATAAGTAACACACACCAGAACCAGAGAAACAAGATTTTCCATTCAACAGAAAACTAAGAGTGGTTATCTGTGGAGATTCATTATTTATGTTAGTCTTTTACCTATCTCTAAATTGTATTGTTTGATTGTTGCTAATTTTTAGGATTTCTAGTTGAAATATTAATATACCTTCAGATATACCATTTGGAAATATTTTATCCCATTCTATCAGTAACTTTTAACTCTGTTTACTTTGTCTTTGGATATACAAAATTTTTTTTTATTTTTTAGGGAATTTATTTACCCTTTTGTTGCCTGTGCCATTGAAATCATATCCAAGAAATCACTGCCAATTTCAATGTTGTGAGGTTTTATGACCCAGATTTTCTTCTAAGAGTTTATAGTCTTAAGATTTATATTTAGGTCTTTTATCTATTTTGAGTTAATATTTGTATATGGGATATGGTAAGGGTCCAATTTTATTCTTTTTCATGTAACTATTATTTTTCAACAATATTTAGTTAAAAGATTAGTACTTCCTCCAGGAAATGTTTGTGGAAACCTTGTCAAAAATAACTTGACAATATATGGAAGAATTTAGCTCTAGGCTTTTATTTAACTCCAATTGTTTATATATCTGCCTTTAGAACAGTACTACACTGTTTCAATTATTGTAGCTTTTAATGGTTTGAAATCAGAAAATATACATCTTCTAGCTTTGTTCTTCTTCGAGATTGTTTTGGGTATCTAGAGTCCATATTCCATATCAGGATAGATTTTTTCTGAAAAATAAATAAATTTATGATAGTTTCACCTAAAAAAAGAAAAAGAAAAAAATATTCTCTGGTAAGAAAGAAAGCAAAAAGAAATATTGAAATGTTATCTTTAAGTCATCAAAAGCTTGGTATCAGACAAATGAAACTGTTATGTGAGATTATCATCATTAATATTCGATAAATTGCAATAAAACTAGATGTCAACCACTAAGCCAAGCATGGGAAGGAGGGATGGGGAGGGAATGGGGTGGGGATCGGGTGGGGGCTGACTGGGCGATGTTTGCATGTATGTCTACAAAAGTTTGTATCCCACTATGATGTATGAATACAGTGCACTAATAAAAAATTTAAAAAATAAATAAAAATAAAAAATAAAAAATAAGGCTAGGGGTATAACTTGGAGAAAGAATGCCCCTGAGTTCAATCCCCAGTAAAGAACAAATAATTGGTGTTTACAATGTCACATTTGCTGTTCTGATAACTGAGGCTTAAATAGCCCTTCCCTGAGAACTAATGTTCGTCACCAGGTACCTTGTTAGTCACACATAACAGCCTGTTTGGGTTCTGTAACTCCTGCTTAGCTTGCACCTGCAGAGAAATAAAGGCTGTTAGGAATTTTCTGTCCTTAAAACAATCAAAATATGGACAATAGAAGGGACTGAAATGGGTTGTTGAGCTCCTGCTCAATGCTGTTCTTGGCTTCTGTACTTTCCGCTTGACTTGCATACCCACTAAAAGAAACTATTGGGAGTTGTTCATATCTGTGAGAACCTAAACTCTACTCCTGAGCTTGTGATTTTGATGTATAAAAGGAGCCCTGAAAAATGGCTTGGGGCTGCACTCAGGACTAAACACCCTGCAGTGTAGTTGCTGGCCAGCTAACAAAGAGTTTCTATTTGGCTTAACCTAAGTCTGAGTGGTGTTTTTTTGGTGGTTGCTCTATAAACAATCATCCTTCTGTCCGTCCTTCCTTCCTTCCTTCCTTCATGTGGGATTGGGGATTGAACCTCAGGGCATTCTACCTCCAAGCTATATCTCCAGCCTTATATTATTTTTATTTTGTGGGTTTTTTTTTTTTGTGGTTGTACTGGGGTTCCTGGAAGCCCTTCTACCTCTGGGCTACACTCCCAGACCTATTTTATACTTTTTTATTTTTGTAAACAGGGTCTCTTAAGCCAGCACGGCTGGCTTCGAACCTGCACGATCCTCCTGTCTCTGCCTCCCAAGCACGGGGATTACAGGCGTGCGCCACCACACCCGGCTTATTATTTTTATTTTGAAACAGGGTCTCGCTAAGTTGTGGAGGGCCTCCTTAAGTTGCCAAAGGTGGCTATGAACCTGAAATCCTCTTGTCTCAGCCTCCCAAGTACTGAGATTACTGGTATGCACCACTGTCTCCACTGCAACAGCTTAATTAAATTACATAATCTTCAATACATGGCTCAAACTTCAGTTGACAAATGACAACTTTACTGTAATTGCATAAAATACAAACTTCCATGCTAGATCTTATCCACAAGTCACTATGTGAAAAACAAATGCTCATCATGATCAGAGACCAATCACATCATTTCTTTCAAAGTCTGTTGGTATTTGAGTGGGCCGTTCTGTTTCCACACAGATAGCAGAACTGGCTGCTATGTTGTCTCCTTGTCTCCCAGTGATGAACCTGCAGGACATTCTACAGAAATGAGTACTGAAAGAGGGAATTTTTAGTAGAGTTGAAAGTACAGTGAGGAAACAAGAGGTAATAATGCTGGAAAAGAAATCCAAACAATGTAAGTGTAGTTGCTCGTGTATAAATAGTTGACCATGCCTGTGTCAACACTGATCTCATTTAGGAGACTAGGCAGTAAGAGAAACTCAACAAAGAGAAACTTAGCAATATAAACAAGAAGTAGGTGGTGAAAAGAGGATGAAGGTGACATACAAAGGAGAAAGATGAGTCACTGAGGTAGAAAAGGCGCTTGCTTCCCATTATAAATTATACAAGAACAAGGCCAGTACAGTTCAAACTACTATAGATAAGGTTTTATAAATATGATGCTTTGCTTTAACTCTCAGTGTTTTTGATGTTTCAGATTATAGTGCACCAAATAATTATTCATTTTATTACTTTTCATTTCCTTATACATTTAAACTGACAGTACAGGGTTTTGAATATCTTGACAAAAATAAAAAAAGTGGAAGAACAATCATTATACTTCATGACCCAGAGATTGTTTCCAAGGTTTTTAGTTTTTACATCCATTCTTACAATTCCACTCTTCCATAGAAAGTAAGAGCTGCCTATCTAGTACACTACAGATGCTAATAAATGCTAAGGAAAAAATTACTCATATTTAGAGGTGATATTTTTTCTGGGTTTGAGGCATAGGACACTTAGGTAAAAGTAGAATAAAAACCAGGTTGGGGTTAGTTTGAGAACATAAACAGGCTGGAGAGCTGGCCAGGCAGGAATCAGAAGAGCATGGATTGGGTGTGTGGCTGATGGCCAGCCCACGGCCATGGACGAGAGCTCTCCCAGTTTGTTCAGATACAGCTTGCTTCTCACACTCTAGGGAGAGTCCAGAGTCAGTTCCTGTGTTCTCTGCTCAAGACCGTGATGCAGACCCCGCTCTGGAGCATGAAGGACTGTGTGGAGGAGAAGCAGGAGTCTGTGGGCCGATGGGTGTCCCAGGAGGAGAGGTGCTAAGAATGGAGTCTATGGAGCCTTCTGGTCGCTGAGGGCCTTGGAACAGAAAACAGATGGCTGAAGTTGAGGGTCCACATGGCAGTGGGTAATGAAGGAGCTGTGGGGATAGATATTTATCTTGAATTATCTGCTCATCATTTATGAAACATATCTCAAGAGCTCTGCTCTCCTCCTGGGAAGATTGTCCTGAGTGATGGGACTTTTAGCTCAGCCTCCCCAGAGTCCTGAGTCCCCTTCCCTGTCCTGTCTACATAACCACACTGAGGGCTGGAGGGGCAGCAGTGCTGACAGCAACCTATTTGGAGCGCCTCAGTATTGCTCCATAAAGGAGCTTCCTCTGGCATGATGGAACCCATTGTTGAAGTAATCTAGAGATGGCCTTCCAGGGAGCTACCAGATGGGGGTCCCTCATTCTCCACCCTTGGCACCTCTTCTCCATGGATCCCTTGGGACTCCATTGATAAACATTGCAAACCCTTGATCTAGTCTCCTCTTGCAAAACTCACATACTTCCTGGGATCTGGGAAGCTCTCAGAGGTTCCAAGAGACTCCTGAGAGAGCTGAATGAGATGTGTTCCCTTGTCTAGATCCCACTGACTTTGTGGGACAGGTGAGCTGCCACTCCTGCTGGCCCTGTGCCTTTTGTGGGAACTTTTGTCTGTGCTCCCTCCTTCCAACTTACAGTCAGGCCTTCTGCTTCCTGTGGATGTAGATGCCAGAGACACCAACCATGAGTAGCACCTTGGGGCCAATGAACAGAGCCACCAGGAATGTAGCAAGGGTAGAGCGCTCTGCTGAAAAACCAAGGCACAGGAGAAGCCGTTAGAAGGGCCAAGCTAGCCCAGGCCTAGGGACCTACAATTGCCCCATCTGAGGCTACTGGGTCCATAAAATTGTGATGGTTTTGAACCTGTGACTAGTCCTGGTTGCCAAGGTAGAGCAGGGTGAAGAGGAGCCTCATTCCTATGCTAGGTTGTCCTCCTAGAGGGAAGGGGTGGACCTTGTATACACAGTGATACTTTGCTTAAATGATAGTGGTGGTTCCCTACTTGGTTCTCACAATCCTGTGTGGCAGAACTATTATCTCAATTTCAGTGGGGAAACTGAGGCCTACAGAGTTTAAAGAGCATCACAGGTTAGTGGAATTCAAACTCAGAGAAGCTCCTTACTGGTGTCCTATTCAGTCATCCCTGAGACAGTGTCCTTTGATCCAAAACAAGTCCAGCCTTTTGAGGACAAAAGAACAATTGTCAACAGGGCATGCAAGCGGAGTGAGGACAGGTTCATCGTGAGAGATTTTTAAGGCTGCTCTGCTTTGTACCAGGCACAAGCTGGATGCTCTGTATTCTCAGGAAGCTGGATAGCCTTCTCAGGGAATCAAATCCAACCTAATAAATCAGTGACGATAAAGTGCGCTAAGGAGTCAAGAGAATGGGTTCATGTCTGAGAAAAGCCTCAAATGCCATATAGCAGATCTCAACTCTAGAACAGTATCCTCTGAAATCACTCCTTAGGAAGAAGTAGACACCCTGTGTGGCTGCTAGGGGCCTATAGGGACCTATAGTGACTCTCTGGGACATGCTCTCAGTTGAAGAGAGAGCTGCACTGCTCACCCTTCTCCCAGGCTGGCCCTTCTGGTTCCAGTTTTATAGTGGCACCCAGGCCAGTCAAGAAAAAAGAAAATGTTCCAGATCAATAATATAAGACTCCTGCCTAAAAGAAAACTACAAGAAGAACAAAATAAACCCAAGTGAAGCAGAATAAAGAAAATAACAAGGTAGAAAAGTGAAATGGAAAACAAAAACAAGAGAAGATGGTTGAAACAAAGAGTTGATGCTTTGAAAAGATTTCAGTGAAATGAAAAATCTTCTGGGAAGACAGAAAAGACACATTCCCAACATTGAGATTGAAACAGGAGCCACTACTACAGAACATGCAGACATAAAAAGGATAATAAGGGGATATTAGGAGCAACTCTACATGCTCAAAGTTGACACCATAAATAAAATGGACCAAAAAATTCCTTAAAAAGCTCAACCTTCCACAATACACCTAATTATGAAATGAATAATATGAGTGGCCCTAAAGTGTAAAGAAAATTTATCATTTTAAATTTCTGAAAAGATTTCCTGTGGTTCAGATATTTCACACAAAAAATTTAGGTGTACAAAAATCAGTTATAAAGAGTTTAGAAAAAGTTGAATATATACTCCATGTTAGATGACTAAAGAAAATTAGTGTTAATTTTATTAACTGGGAGAATTGTATTGATTTTGAGGAAGACATCTCCTAACCATTTGACCATGCAGTTATGGAATCCATTTACACTGGGTATACACATCTGACTAAGCTATTAGTGTATGTGATTATGCAGCTTCTATATAACTCTTATTAAAGGGGAAATTTTCATCCACTTCCTATCATTACTCTTCCTGCAGGCCAGAACAGGAAAAAGTCAGTGTCCCAGTGCTGCCCAACAGATGAGGTTCACAACAAAGAGTTTGTTGGAAGGAATTTGGACCTTTAAAAAGTCTTGGGGAGTCAAAAGCTGCTCTTGGTGTTACATGAGAAGGAAATGACACATACTGGGTCCAAGAAAAGTGGGACTCTAGCCTACTGTGGGCCCTTGGGACAATGTTAAATGGAGGGGAACTTTCATTTAACGCAAAGTTGCTTTACAGGCTGGTGGTGGTCCTGCCCTTAGGACTCAGATTTGCCTTGACTAGTTTAGAGCGATCACCTGGTATAAGGGCATGAAGCCATCGATAACACCCCTCAATGCTCCCCATGCTTCTCTCTCTGTAAAACTTAACTCAAAGGGTTGTTGAAGCAAGAAAGGAGAGAATAAATAAAATGAAATTTGCATGTAGTAAGTATGCAATGAGGATTGTGGTTACTGTTGGCCTATTATCACAAATCAGGAGACAAGGGAGCCTCTGCTGTGACCACTTGTGGTCACCTGGGTGCCCGGTTCTAACTTATCTGCAAGTCCTCAGGGAGGCTTTTCTGGATTTTATCAGGTGCATGCCAGATTCTTCTGAGTGAGGATACAGATGTGTATGGAAAATATCTAAGTGGGTTGCAAAATGGACAGAGGGTACAATATTAAGGAGAAAGGTATGACCATGAGGTAAGAGAATGTAACAACTATTATGTGAAGTGGGCTGGAGGAGGGCACTGGGCCCAGATGGCCTTGTTTCTTCTTTAAAGAAACACGTTAAGAGACATACATAGGCCGGGCGTGGTGGCGCACGCTTGTAATCCCCGCGCTTGGGAGGCAGAGACAGGAGGATCGCGCAGGTTCGAAGCCAGGCGCGTGCGCTGGCTTAGGAGATCCTGTTTCCAAATAAAAATATAAAATAGGTCTGGGAGTGTAGCCCGGAGGTAGAAGGGCTTCCAGGAACCCCAGTACCACCAAAAAAAAAAAGAGAGAGAGAGAGACATACATAGATATGCACCATACTCTTGGCAGTGGGGAGGGAGATCTGGGATGGAGAAGCCAAATTTAAAACTCTGTTCTATATTTATAGGCCTCCAGATTAGTCTGTACTACACACAAATACTATTTTTCAGATTTAAAAATAAGACAAAATTTTAAAAGAGCCAGTCATCTGGAGTGGCGGTCCCACCAGGGTAGTGTCCATACCCTGCCGTGTTTGGTGGACAGAGATGTCGAGTGTTTGGTCTCTGGAGGTGGCGGGCTGGCCGTCGTGCTCCACGTGGCAAGTGAACACTGCATCTTCCCTGTGGACAGACAAGTCCACCAGGAGCCAGCTGGTCTGGCTGAACGTCCCATCTTTGTTCTCTGTGAGGATCGAGGTCATTTTTGTCTGGGACACGTTTCCATTCTCCAACCAGGTCAGCTGTAGGCTTGGGGGGTAGAAGTTCTCCACCTGGCAGGTGACGATCACCTGGTTCCCTGCCACTGAGGGCTGTTGGGTGACCTCTAAGGTGGGCGGAACTGAAACAGCACAGGCAGAAGCTGTGACCTGAGAGTATACACAGGCCATGGGGGAGGATCTGAGAATTGAGCTCCCACCCCACACAGCAGCATTAGTAGGACAGCGCGGTCATTGGGTGAGGGTTTGCACAGAAATTAATCCACCTGGCACATAGGGGCCTGGCTCAGTTCAGGTGCTCAAGGACTGTTAGAGTAATAATGAGTGAATCAACAAACCCAACTGGGCATGCAGTGGGAATTGCAACAAGTGTAGGAACATAATCTTGGCACATAGGGGCTTGGCTCTAGTCAATGAGCAAAAACGGCAGTTACTTTTGGTAAAATAAA
The DNA here is from genome assembly GCF_963383645.1 of Muscardinus avellanarius. Lineage (NCBI taxonomy): Eukaryota > Metazoa > Chordata > Mammalia > Rodentia > Gliridae > Muscardinus > Muscardinus avellanarius. The sequence goes on from NW_027664489.1 coordinate 174,863, forward strand.
TCAAACCTCCCCTTTCCCCCTGTAAGCACAGTGCCAGTCACAGGGCAGGAATGCCATGTGGGGGTGTCTGCTGGGAATCAGATCCTAAGCCAATGGAGCTCCAGAGCCAAAGCCCCCATGCAGTTGCAGGCTGGGGGCCAGTGTGTACTGGGTAGGGGAGGGAGCTCTGGCCATCTACCTCGGATGGTGTCAGACAAGTTGGCGATCCCACGAAGAGGAGGGCCCCCGTTCAAGGTGACGTGGGCCACTTCACAGATGACCTGAGAGTGAATGTCCCCTGGGGCCAGCACCACCTTGGCTATGCTGAACACGTTGTAGGAAATGCTTTCTCCTGCTGGTTCCACTGTGGTCTGGAAGTCGGAGAGCTGTTTCCCATTTTTGAACCACTTCAGGGTGATGTTCCGGGGAAAGAAGCCATGGGACCTGCAGGTGAAGCTCACCATCTGCTCAGGGGCAGCCTTCGCCGCAGGGCCCAATACCACAGGGAGAGAGGGCTTGGCTACAAAGGAACATTTACAGACAAGAGGTATGATTGTGAAGAACATCAGTGACAACAAGCCAGTGCACTGAGATGAACCTCCGTAGACATTATCCCTACTATTATTAGTAGCAGTGTTAGTAGTATTACTATTACTATCAGTATTTATAAGCTGTGAATTGGCTTTAGGGCCTAGTACCACTGAGCCATGAACAAGACATTATTTCTTCATCCTCCTAATAATGCTGCAAGGGGTTCTTATCCTCTCGTGTCCCTACTCTGTGGTGTCCTTGTCTTGTCTCTTGCCCAGCCAGACAGAGAGCTGGAACAGCTGGGGTGGAAGTCCAGCTCAGCATTCTATGCTCCATGAGGGGATTCCACCAATATGGGCAGAGGAAAGAAATACTGTCCTGTCACACTCCTGGTTGGAGACTGGTCAGTTTCCTTCCCAGACACAGGAAGTTTTGAATGAGGCCCTGGAAGTGGCTCACACACAGCAGTTGCTTTTCAAGTAAGAACCAGCAAAGACCCTCAGCCCAGCTTTCTTCTGTCCAGAGCACCTCTGTGGTAGTTATGACGCTACTCCAGGCTTTTGCTTCTTTCCAGAAATATGTCCATATATCTAACCTGTGCCAAGTCCTGGATTTCAAAGGGAGAGGCTAAAGGGATGTTTTAGGAGCTTGCTCTGGGTCATGTTTGAGTTGGAAACAGACTGACCACCACTGAGGAAGCCAAAAGTACTTAAGTTCTTAATCCTTAATTACGAGAGACAGTGACCCAGGCCACTCAGCAGGCAGAAGTGTTGCCTGGTCCTGAAGCACCCAGGTGAGAGAGTCAGATGAAGGAGACAGTTGCTCTGTAGAAAGGTCCTAAAAAATGTCTCCAAAATGTTCATTAAAACCCAGCACCTGTTATAGTAACAGTTGCCAGGCAGCAAAAGTCTCAGATATTTGTATTTTAAAATACTTAACTTGCTCCCTAACGTCCATCCTCGTACTGGAGCACATGGAGGCTGTCACTTGAAGAAGTCACAGCGACCAGCACCAGCAGCCTGGACCTTCCTAAGGAGCCAGGGGCCACAGTGAGCGACTATTTCCCAAGAGCTGCTCAGTATCCTGATGCTGGCCTGACCCCTCGGAGCCCCTCAGCTCTGTCAGGGGGTCCTCATGTGAGCCCCTGGACGGCATGAGGCTGAGAGAGAGTGAGGCTGGCCAAGGGCATGCGGGGAGAGGGAGTGAGAGGGGAGAGCTCATTTCATCCCAGAAAACAGGCTGATTAACATCAGTTCATTATCCTCTGAGCCTCAGTTCCCCCTTCTGTAAAAAAAAAAAAAAGTGGATAAAACACCACCCTGGTAAATGATGGTGAAAGCAAAACACAGTGCCTAGCATACAGTAGGTGATTAGTACATAACTCTTATGACTACTACCAGTCCTACTTCTGAAACTCTGAATTTAATCTTTTTTTTTTTTTTTTTTTTGGTGGTACTGGGGGTGGAACCCAGAGGCTTTCTACCTCTGGTCTATATTCCCAGACCTTTTTTATATTTTATTTGGAAACAGGGTCTCACTAAGTTGCTGAGAGCCTCACTAAGTAGCTGAGGCTGGCTTCGAACCTGTGTGATCCTCCTGTCTCAGCCTCCCAAGCGCAAGGGTTACAAGCGTGCGCCACCATGCCCGGCTTCTGCATTTATTCTTTAGACAACCATTATGTTCCCGCAGCTGCCATGAATGAGAAACCCAGAATGAGAAAAGGAGCAGAACTCTCAAGTCAGGATGGCCCCTCCTTGCCTTAAAAGCCCCTCAGGAAGGAGCATGGCAGAGTGGCTTCAGATCATGGACCCCCTCAGACCAACTAAAGCAGAATTTCTTTGGTGGTGCCTGGGTCTGGGATTTTTCCAACTTACAGGTGATTTCAGTGAGCAGCTATGTGGACCCCACTAACTCACTCCAGCCCCAGTGAACCGTGAGGGCCAGAGAGGGAAAGTGACCCACTCAAGGTCACACAACCTCAGCATGACACAGCTCATATTACGGGAGATTTCCTACAAGCCAGATGCTGCTCGAAGCCCTTGCTGTGACTCCCCTTCTTCAGCCCCAGCTCGGCTCTTTATGGGATCATGCGCTTGTGTGGATGTCGAGGCCACTGTTTCGTGACTTGTTCCAAGTCACAGGCCAGAAAATGGCTGAGATGGAGTGGAACCCGTGCAGTCAAGATGTGTCCTTTGCTTCCTTGCTCCTGGCTCCTGATGTCCAGTATAAACCCTGATACCCCCAGGGCTGTGGGCATGAACTCTCTGAGCCCACAGAATACCTAAGGGAGAACCATATGGGGAAACTGAGGACCAGAGGGAAGCCAGGCCTCATCAGGACCGCACAGCCTCGGTACATGAGGTCCTCCTGCTTATGCTGCTTTAACAGCTCAAGTGTACAACTTTAATACCCACCAGCACAGGAATGTAAGATGTGTTGGGACATTTCCACAGAAAGAAATAGTCTACATTTGCTTAGTAATGAGGCAGCTGTATACATTCTGGTGTGGAATGTGGATATGAAATGAAGATGTCGCTAACATTTTTGAGACATTTTCCAATCACTGATTCAGGTTTTGATTGGAGGGTTCTAAGCCTGGGGCAAACTGAAGAAGAAAAGAAACTCTGGCTCGCCACTCAATGGTTTGACTAAGTAGCATATACTGAGCACCTACTGCCCCTCAGGCCTGGCCAGCAAGGAGCCTGGCCTGGAATCAGATCTGGGTTCTGGTCCTGGCCCTGCTCACTGGCCACATGACCGTGGAAAGTGCCCTCTCACATCTGGCCTCGGGCTCCCCCTGTATACACCGGGTAGGGAAAATGGAATGAATGTCCTTCATATGCTGGTAGTGTTGGACTTCAGAGTTAGCCAGAGGCCCCTAAAAGAGCATTAGGGTGCCCAAATGGGAAACCCTTAGTCATCCACATGGGGTCTGTCCCTGGGTGGTGATCCAGTTCTGCTCAGAGGCTTCAGAGCTATGAAAGTTGGCCCCTGCTACGCAAAGATTCTGTAGGGAGATACAGGGCAAAGGCCTGACCTCTTGGCAACTCCTCCATCCAGGGCTCCCATGCTTCCCAACATTCCTGAGCCTGTCAGAAATTTTTTAGGTGTGTTGTCTCTGAAAAGGAAATGGGTCAAACATGCCCTGCTTCGTTCCTGCCCAGGGCTGGTCCTCAAGGGAGAGACAGAAATGGAGTTTGGTGGGAGAGCTCTCCAAGTTGTGCTGTCCCTGCTGTTTTTATGGCACCCAGAGAGAAGCCTGGCACATAGGGGCCTCAGTGCTTGTGGTATAAAGAAAGCTTCTTGCCAAGTCACTCTCGCTGTCTGAGGCCGCCTCTGTGGAGCCAGAGTGGAACCTCCGGGGCACAACTCGGTCTCTGTGGGCTTCAGCCTCCCTGAACCATAGGGTGATGTCACATCAGGACCTGGGAAGCTCCACAGCACCTGCTCCAAGCTGCTCCCAGGGTGGAGGGCGAGGTCCTCTCCTGTCCTCACAGGTCAGGGGTGAGGGACCGGTCTGTACTCACCACGCACAGACAGCTCCGTGCCTGCTCCAGACAAAAATTCCGTGTCATCATTGCCCCCTTTCCGGAACTTCACACAGTAGTAGGTGCCGGCGTCTGCCACGCTGACGTTGCTGATGCGGATAGAAAAGTCCAGGTTGTTTCTCTTTGTGTAATCCGAGGCATTCGTGACCCGGGGGAAGTGGCCTCCTTTGAAATTGTAGACCATCTCTCGGGACTGCCCTTTTCCCCTGAACCACCGGATAGGCCCCAAGGGGTGCAGGGAGGTCACAGTGCAGTTCAGGGTGGCAACCTCAGAGGCGATGGACACAGACTTCTCCCGCTGGATCACCTGGAGCTCCTGCGCGGCTGCTCCTGGAGGAGACACAAAGCAGTTATGGCTCATCCTGCAGGATCCTGAGAGTGCTCTCACAGTTCACCAACAATGACTGGCGTCGACTCAGTGCACACAGTGGGACTAGAGCCCTGCACACGGCTTCTGTTTTCACACTCAACCCTCAGATGAGACTGTAACTCTAGACTGCAATACAAATGAGGAAACTGAGGCACAGAACGCTGGCTTAGCCACACAGGAGTGGACTGGAGCGCCAGGTTCTCTCTGGAGGTCCCGGGCTTCACCAATGTGATGCTCTTTGCTTTCTGGCCACATGGTTGTTATACTTCCTGGATCTTGGGGTTGGGTGGGGTCATGTGGCTTTGTGTACCTCTGAGTTGTGAACAGACGTGGTGGCTATTGTTAATGGGAGTGGATTAGACCATAGGTGTCTCTGTATCAGCTCTGTCTTCCACCAAGATTCACAAGACTCTTGTGGGCTTGCTCCATTAGGCTGGAGCCAGCGTATGTACACAATAATGAACACAGAGCTCAGTAAGATACAAACATTGTTTTAAGAGCATAGGCTGCTTTACCCACAGCATACTCACATTATGTTAATTTTCTAATGCTGTTGTGACATACTACTGCAATATTAGTGGTTTAACACAACAGAAATATATTACTTTATTTGGTGTCACCAGGCAACCACTCAGGGGTCATGAGACCTTTGCTTCTCCATGAGGCTTTGTCACTTGCCATCCACATCCCGTCACTTCCCATCCTCTCTTCACTCCACCCTCTGGCCTCCTTCTCATGGCTCCTTCCCTAGCTCTCACTCTTCTGCCTCCTTCTCATCAAAACCCTGTGAACTATTGATAATAGACAATAGACCATTCTGACAATAGACCCAGATTGTAAAACAACTCTCTTCAACATCATCAAAGGGTTAAAGAAAAATACTGACAAAGAACTGAAAACATTCAGGAACTCCACAAATAACAAAATGAGAATTCAACCAAGAGATATTGTGAAAGGAAGCTAATAGAAAACAGGAAGTTGAAAAGTACAATAACTGAGACATTCACTGGAGAAGTTTTACCACAGATTTGAGTTGTAGAAAAAATAATCAGAATACTTGAAGACAGAATCACTGAATTCACTGAAATGATTAAAAAAATAAAGATAAGAACCTCCAGGGCTTGCAAGATATTAGCAAGTGGAGCCAAGCATCCTTCATGAGAGTTCAAACATAGAAAAGAGAGATAAAAGGAGAAAAGGCAAAAGATCACTGGGAAAAAAAAATGTTCATTGGAATCCCAACTCTGATGAATTACATGAGTCTACACATCCAAGGTGCTGAACAAATTCCAAGTGGATAAACTCAAAGAGACCCACTGTATTCTAGTCATCAAAAGCTAAAGTAGGCCGGGCATGGTGGCTCACACTTGTAATCCCCACGCTTGGGAGGTGGAGACAGGAGGATCACGCAGGTTTGAAGCCAGCCACACTGGCTTAAGAGACTCTGTTTCCAAATAAAAAAGTATAAAAACAGGTCTGGGAGTGTAGCCAGGAAGTAGAAGGGTTTCCAGGAGCCCCAGGACCAAAAAAAAAAAAATCTAAAGTAGAAGAAATAATATGGACAGCAGCAAGAGACACACAATTCATCAGAGACAAGACAATGTCCATGAGATTGCTGGCTGAACTCTCATCACAAAAGATGGAGGCCAGAGATGTATTTAGAAGGAGAACATGATGTATTTAAAGTGCTAAAAGACAAAGTGGTGCATGCCTGTAATCCCAGTACTTGGGAAGCTGAGATAGGAGAAGCCCAGGTTCAATACCAACCTCAGCAACTCAACAAGACCCTCTTTCAAAATAAAAAATTAAAAGGGCTTGTGTTATATCAAGGACATAGAATGCCCCTGGGTTCTATCCTCGGTACCAAAATAAATAAATAAGGTATTAAAGTATGGTTAGGCACAAATTCTATTAATGTCAAAGCTCTCCTCCTAACATGATAGACAGAATATTCCAAGAAAAACAAAATCTGAGATCATTACTTTTATATGAATCTCGTAAGATATTCAAAGAATCCTTCAGATTAAAATGAAAGTAAGCTGAGAGTAAGTCAAATTCTTAGGAGAAAATAAAGAATTCCATCTCTGTGTTAAACCTCTGAGTCCCCTTCACATCCTACTTCAACTATGATCTAATGTCATTCAAACACACATAAGAAATCCCTCAAACCTTGCCCTATGAAATTCACTGACCCCCAGTAAAAGTACTTTTTTCTTTTAGGAGTCCACTCTCTCCCTATCCTTGTCCCCACTCACTTGAGACTTATCTCCATTTAAATTCTTGCTGCTATAATCCAAAAGACTGACCACATAACTTAGAGGAAGAAAGATTTATTTGCTCCCAGTTTTCTGGGTTGAGGAAATTCTGGGTTCAGTCCTGTGAGGTCAGGATCTTAAGCTCAGGGAATAGTGGCCAAAAGAGAGAGAGAGGGGAAGAGAGGGAGAGAGAGAGAGAGAGAGAGAGAGAGAGAGAGAGAGAGAGAGAGAGAATGAGAATGCATGAGAGATAACATGGCTCCACTATTATATCATGAAGTCACAAAGCAACAGAGAATAAACAGGGGGAGGAAGAAGGGTATCCCCAAGGCCACAGACCCAGGGACCCCTCCTTAACAACCAAACCCAGCTTTCAGCATTACTACCTTGTCTCTGAGAGGCTAGGGGGACATTCTAAATTTAAACCATTGCACAGCACTGCACCCCTGGCCTCCTTATACCTCATGGTCATCTCACAATGCAAAAGGTACTGCTACAGCATCTCATGCAGGCCTTGAGAAAAAGCTCAGCCAGGGGACATGCAAAGGCTGGAGTCCCCTGCGAGAAAAACTAGCCCTTCCCCCTTCAAAATAATTATTTTTAAATTATTTGAATATGTGTAATTAATATGTGGAATTTTATGTATATACATTATAACTAAAATAGATGGGCAGCAACATGTGAGAGACAGAGTCAGCAAAGAGCTTTTTTTCCCAAGGATAAAGTTTGGGTCAAAGATTTAAGTTCAAGCTGACCTTAGTTTGGGCCAACATATAAGATTAAGTTCAAGCTGGCCTTGTGATATGAGGCAAAGCATACTTTCTATGATTTATTAAATGTCTGGCACCCTGTCCTGAAATCTGTTAAAGACTTTTTCTTTCCTTGAAGTTTCTGCTTGCATGACTGTGGTTTTGTCTACTCTGCCAAGAAAAGAAAGTATAAATATTGTAACAAATCCTGAATAAAGTTGGAGAAGCTACCATCTGGTCTCGTGTGTCAGAGTCTTCTCTCACTCAACCTCAACTCTTCTCTCACCAACACACGACACCTGACTCCTGCTAGGGCTGGACCCTGGCAAGGTACTCGGTCCATTTCCAAGAGTTTCCATACTCTTAACAGTTTCAGATTCACTCAAAAGTTCAAAGTTAAAAGTCTCCTCTAAGACTCAAGGTAACATTTGGACTGTGACTATGAGCCCCTGTAAAAGCAAAAGCAAGTTACATGTATCCAAAGTAAAATAGCACAGAGCAAACATTTGTACTACAAAAGGGAGGAATGGGGCCATAGAAAAAGAAACAGAACCAAAGTAGCACAAATCCAGGAGGACAAGCATTTAATCCTGTAGTTCTGGCATCTGGGGCACATGGTGGTGAGATGGGATCTTCAAGGGGCCTTGGCAGCCCAACCTCTGTGGCTTGGTCTCTCTGCTTTGTTTTCTGCTCCCAAAATTCAATGTACAATTTTTAAAATATAGGCATCGATAATAATACAACTTAGATTCTTTGCTGTTTTGAAATTTTCTTTGCCAATTTTTGTTTGTTTGTTTGTTTGTTTGTTTGTTTGTTTTTCAGTCCTGGGGATGAAACTCAGGGCATTCTACCTCCAAGCTACAGCCCAGCCCTATTATTATCCTTTACTTTGAAATAGAGTCTCACTGCCAGGCGTGGTGGTGCACGCTTGTAATCCCCACACTTGAGAGGCTAAGACAGGAGAATCGCACAGGTTCGAAGCCAGCCTCAGCTACTTAGTGAGGCTCTCAGCAGTTTAGTGAGACCCTGTTTCCAAATAAAGTATAAAGTAGGTCTGGGAGTATAGCCCAGAGGTAGAAAATCTCTGGGTTCCACCCCAGTACCATAAAAAAAAAAAGAAATAGGGTTTCACTAAGTTGCAGAAGGCCTTACTAAGTAGCTGAGGCTGCCATGAACCACAATCCTTCTTTCTTAGCCTCCAAAATTGGAATTAAAAGCATGGGCCACCACGCCCGGATTATTTATTTATTTATTTATTTATTTATTTATGGTACTGGGGATTGTACCCAGAGGCATTCTACCTTTGAACTACACCCCAGCCCATTTTTTTTTTAATTTGGATACAGGATTTCACTAGGTTGATATGAGTTTCTACTTGCTGAGGCTGTCCTTAAACCCACAATCCTCCTGTCTCAGCCTCCCAAGTACTGAAATGACAGGGATTTGTCACTATGAGAAGATTCCTAGTCAACTTAATCAGTCCATCATTTACACGTTTGTCCTTGCACAAAGTTTCAGAACAGAGGCAAAAGCCAATAAGTTCTTTGCTAGACTGTAACACATGTGGCTGCTACTTCATTTTCCTATGAAGTCCTTATTGCCTTCCAAAAACTCTTGAAGACAGTCTCTACCATCTGCCTCTACACTGGAATTTTGGCCCTTTCAACTTCCTCTCACAAACCAGTTCCAAAGACTCACAAAATACCCAGTCAGGTTTAGATCTAGCAGGGACCCACTTTTCTGGTACCAATGTCTGTCTCAATCAACATTCTCACTGGGGTGTATTCATTCAAGTCACCTCTCCATGCCAGTCTGGTATGGAGCAGTACCTATCCTCTGTATTTCTATCTTTTTAATAAACCTCTTTTTTAAAAAAAAATATTCACTGCTATCATTAAAAAACACTGACCACATAACTTAGAGAAAGGAATATTTATTTGCTCACAGTTTTCTGGAGATTCTGGGTTCAGTCTATGTGAGGCCAGGGTCTGAAGTTCAATGCAGAGATAAAAACAAGGTGGCCAGAAGGCAAGGAAACAGCCAACTTCACATTTGTGGTTTAGTCTCTTTTTTGTTTTTATTTTTTGAAACAGAGTCTCATTGAGTTGCAAATGGGCCTCACTAAGTAGCTGAGGCTGTCCTCAAACCACAATCCTCAGGTCTCTGCCTTCTGAATGCTGGGATTACAAGCATGTGCCACCATGCCCAGCTTACATTTGTGGTTTAAAAAAATTATGGAGACAGGAATGATGGCACCTGCCTGGAATCTCAGTATTGCTTGGCCAAGACACAAGAATTGCAAGTTTGCTGCCAGCCTCCACAATGTAGCCAGGCACTTTGCAACTGAGTGCCTGTTTCAAAATTTTAAAATAGGGTTGAGGGTGCAACTCAGAGGTAGAATACCCCTGGTATTAATTGGTTTGTGATTTTCAGCGACATGAATCTTCTTTGAGCCAATCATGTAATGGCAGCTGCAGAATTTTCCCATTTAATTTCACTGCCTCAATGACTACTGTGTTTCTGGACACCTAGAGAAATACAAAAACATTCTACCCTACATACTGTGACCTAAAAACAGACATGAGTTTCCATGGCAAGGACACAAATCAGAGGACATACTCAGACATGAATCTGGCTGTAGTGACACCAGGAAAAAATCCTGAATTCCTTTATACTGCTCAGTGTCTCCTCAGGAAACAATCTCTGCACACCTTGTGTGAGACTCAGCCACTTCACACCATGTATAAGCCAAGTTGCCTTACAAAGGATGCCTTCTTTGATGCACAATGATGGTTTGGAACTTTAATCTGGAGAAGACTGGAGAAGGGAAACTACTAAGACAGAACTATAAATTAATCTTTGAGAGAGAAATGAAAGGAATGTAGGAGGGAAGAAAGAAGAGGACAAGAAACTGCAGAGGATCCTGGATGGACAAAAGTGGTTCCTGTTGTACTTCTATTACTCCCATACTTCCACCTCTGGAAGGGCCTTTCCCCTGACCTTGGACTTGTATGTCCACCTGCTCACTTGACAGGTTTCTTAGAGGAAAAGAAACCTCTCAGAGTTAACATGTCTGCAATGGACCTAGTGAGTCCCAAGCCTTGAGATCTCAAGGGAGGATTCAAGCTGGGCGTGGTGGCGCACGCTTGTAATCCCCGCGCTTGGGAGGCGGAGACAGGAGGATCACACAGGTTTGAAGCCAGCCGCGCGCGCTGGCTTAGGAGACCCTGTTTCTAAGTAAAAATATAAAATAGGTCTGGGAGTGCAGCCCGGAGGTAGAAGGGCTTCCAGGAACCCCAGTACCACACACACACAAAAAAAGGGAGGATTCTTATCCCTCCATGTGCTCAGGCCCCAAACCTCAAAGTATGTCTTTCCTATCTCAAGTCCTATCCATCAGGAACTCCTGTTGTGGCCTCGTCAGTATGTATCCAAACCTCTGACATCCTTCCCTTCTCTTTACTTAATCCTGGGAAAACCACTCTCTCTTGCTTGGATGCATGCATATTCTAGCAACATATTCTAGTTGCTTTTATCTTTCTTGCATTAGTCTAATTCAACCAAATGGTAGAATAATCATTTTAAAATTCATGTCAGTACATGTTACTTCTCCGCTCCAAGTCTTGTGATGGCTCCCCTTTCATGCAGAGTGAAAGCCAAAATACCTGACAATCAGAAGCCTACTAAGGAAGGACAGTGGCTAGTCTTCTCCAGAACCCCCTTCCCACCTTATATAGCCTCCATGTCAGACTTTAGCCATAGGGTCAGCTTTGCAGCCAAAAAAGGAGATGAGGGCAGGCAAGCCGTGGGGGAGGTGTGAGCAAAGGTCCCTAGACTGTGCCAAGAGAGGCCTCCAATCCTTCCTGTCCTGGGATGAAGGAAAGTAAAATCTACCTAGAAAGGTTAGGGGGGACAGGACGGTTTGGGAGTCTGTTCTGGAGTAAATTGTATGCCACATTAGTTGAGGATAGCAGCCCTACAGAATGAACAGAGACCCAGTGAAGAGGAAAATGTGCAACTTCCTAAAGAGGAAGAGGCAGAGTAAGAAAGTTAGTTAGAATCAGATTAATGAGAAGGAAGGAGCTGTGGGGACAGAGGACAAGATGAGGCCCCACCTAGGGAGGCTGATGGCTGAGCTTTCCCAGGAGTCCTGTGCCCAGCCGGCCCATGTGGAATCCAGGTCAGACTTTTCATCCTCAGCTGGTGAAGAGGCTGCCTCTAAGGTCTTTTGGTGATCTTGAAAAGGTTTTTCCCCTCTTGGGGAGTCAAGATTCACAAGGATCTAAATAATTATCCTTAGGAAAGGAATATTGTGGGCTGAAATACTATAAAATGTAATTATAGTTAATTGTCATCTAAAGCTCCATCTAATTTGATACCTTTACAAGCTGCAGGTGATGGATCCACAGAGACAGTGCTCAGGTTCCTGGCCCTGTGCCCTCAGATAACACCCTGTTCTTGACACATGTGGCAGGGAATAAATTTGTTTGAGTCCCTGCAAGTCCAGGAGCAGGACTGGCCCAGGGCCCAAGAAAGAGGATGTTCCCCTGGACAATGCTCACCTGCGATTCCCAGCATGAGAGGCAGCAGCAGCACAGGACAAGGACGCTCAGGCCAGGAGGCAGAGACAGCCATTGCAGAGACCTCACGACCTGCTCTATCTTGCATCTGTGCTGGGAGCTTCAGGCTGTGCTCAAGGAGAACAGAGAAGGCAGTGGCTGGGAGGGTTGTGAAAGATGTGAAGGAGAAGTTAAGCAGTGCAGGCAGTGCAGGAGGAGGAGTTTATCTGGGTTTGTTTTCAGAGTACACTGGATGGGTCTATTAGAGACAATGCTTCCTTCCCCTCTGTGGCCTGTGCTGCTTCCTGTTGGTCCCTCCTGCTACACTGAGTAATCCAGTAATCCCTAAATGGGGCATCCCAGGTCAAGAAAGATGTGCCCCAGACTCCTGAGCCTGAGACCTGAATGTGCCTGCTTGTGGCCTTGTTCTGTTCCAGCCTCAGCAACAGCTTTTCTTCTGGTCAGTGCTAGAGAGGAGCCAGGTCTTCTCCTGAAATGAGTATCTACTGCAGCTCTGTACTGACACAGCTGGCACAATTTAGCCCAAATGTGGTCTAATGTGGATCTTAGGACTCAAGGTGCCTGCATCCAGCAGAAACAGTTTTCTGACTTCTTCTAGGAAAGGATTGTGGTTCAGTTGATTAATATCTCCTTTTGGTGCAAGTGGGATTACAGTTTATGTGAGCAAGGGGGTTAGGATGGGAGCAAATTGTTTGGGAAAGTTTCTGAGGCAGGTAAGAGGAACAGTCACATCCTTCTTCATTATCTTTGCCATGCATGCAGAGTACCTGTTCCATTCCCCACTCTGACTGGACAGGACTGAAGAGAATGGAAGATGAATGTCCCAACCTACCAAGAGGGTGTGGACAGCAGGTCACTGGATCATCCTAGATTTAGATTTCTTTATCTCTAATTTTGGAATAAGACAACTTTTTCTACACTGTCTCATAGAAGATAATGATTGAAACATGCTTGAAACCTAATAGGTGATTGTTGATATGACTGGGGCAAGTAAAGGAAGAAACTCAGTACTGTTTTGAATAGGGTCTGCCTCACAGTGCTAGGCAATTGTTGGTCCTTAGATTAAATGTAAAATAATGAAAGGACTTCCAGGAAGATAGTGACTGAGAGAAGCAGCATATATCAGTCCTACTGACACTTGATCTCTATCGCTGTGAAAACAGCATCTTGACAAGAGAAAGAAAACAGCATAAAATTGAACAGAGCACCAAGAATTGAAAGACAGTGGAAACAAAACTATAAGGCAGAAGAAAGAGCAGAAAAGTACCCTGCCCACCTCCAACAGCTGCAGTGGCAGGAGCCATGGCAATGCTTGCCTAACCATGCTGGTACTGCCAGCACTGCAGCTTCCAGAGGCCCCCCTGCCAAAAAAAAAAAAAAAGCCAATGACTTGAAGCAAAGTAAATGGCTGCAGCTCATTGTAATTGTAAGCAGTCAGCTCCTTTCACCTGGACCCCGGCTATGACTTGCAGAACTGTTGGCTGAGTTCTCCAAAGATCCAGAGTAATGCTCCACAGATCCAGAGATCCAGAGTAATGCTCAACAATACTGTAAATGAACCAGCTATTCCTATGGAGTCTACCCAGCTTGGCCACAGGGACTCAAGCAGCAAGCAATAGACTTGCAGGGTCTGAGACTTTGTAATTTAACTTGGTGAAGGTGGGAATGGAGTCTGTTGTTGGACATAGCAGAGGTGGGGACTAGCAGACAGCTCAAGGGCCAACCAGGCAAAAAGGCTTATAGTCTTCAGGGCTCAGAGCCCTGGTAGGGTCTCCAGAGATCACCACAGACCACCCAAATGTGGTGACTTGGAAGAAGTCAGACCAACCCAGACCTAGTTGTGGAGAACTCAAACTCCTATGTATACACTGGGTCTGGTCCCAGCAGCATTCACTGCCTATGCAGGTGGGGAGAGATCCAGGCTCAGGGTCTGTAGAAAGCATGAGAACCTGCACTTAACACTAGATTCAGCCCCAGTGATGCTGGCTACCTGCATAAAATGAGCAAGTCTCAGAGACAGGTCTTTTTTGAGACCTCAGAGACCTAGGCTTGCAGGAAAGGTTCCAGTGATATTCAGTGCCTGCACAGAGAGAGACACCAGCCCAGGGTCCCAATCATTAAAAGATATTAAAAAGAGAGGTTATAAACTGACATCATTATTTTAGGTTACAGGGCAAATGAGAGTGTTTGGAACATACTCAAGAACCTATTATATAATGTGAACCTTAAACAGCTGAAAGAATTCATGCAAGACCCAGTAGGACTGCAGAGGCCAAGTCTGTTCAGTATTCATATGTTTGTGGGGTTGTATTATTTTGTTTTGTTTTGTTTTCTGTTGTGTGTGTGTGCTTGTTTGCTCTCTTCCCCATCCCTTTGACAAGCTATTCTCTCATACATATCTAATTTCTTCTCTCTGTCCCTTTTCTTTTTTTTTGTCTTGTATTAAATCTGCTTCATATCACTATACTAAATACATTGGTTACTAGAATCCCACTACATATTCACCTAACTCTAACCTCTATTATTATTAACTTACTAAAATCAAACTCTTATTCTATTTGATCCTATCTGCTACTTTATTCTTGCATTTACTACTTCAGTACCTTCCTCCTCACTCAACTTTCACCATTGAATACAATACAACTTGCCCTGGTATATACCAGCTGACACCTACACAGTGAAAGAAAGCTATCAGCAGCAACAAAGATACAAACTTAAGAAACCTAAAATCATGAGAAGGAGGAATAGTAAGGAAGCAATGAGCTCCCATGACCCACAATAACAGAACCTGAAAACACAAAATTACAGATATTGCCAGAATAACAAATAATGATATAAATGATAAAATACATCTGAGAAGAATTTAGAGAAAGCCTGAAAAAAATAAGGAACAAATAAAGAATTTGACACCCCGAACAGGAATTAAAAAGAAGCTCTGAAGGAACTGAAAGCATCAATACAAACTATAAATAGTTGAATAGACCATACAGAAAATAGAATCTTGCTCTTAGAAGATAATCACTCCAAAAATAAATGTATAGTATATAATTTTGAAAAAATTCAGCAGGATGAATTGGACATCAAAGAGAGTGGGCCCATTTAAACAAGCTAACTAAGAATAATAGGCATAGAAGAGGGAATAGGGCGCCTCTCCAGTCAGATTTCTGGACTGAGGGTACTGCCGCTGGCCAGCTAATAATGGCTTCAATTGCCACATTTCCTTGGACTCTCAAGTCTCTCATTTCTTGCTAAACCTGCATACAACATTTGGAGGCTCCAGTAAGATTTTGGGGAGTAGTTCAAAGTTCTCAGTGGGAATGAAATTTTGCCTCTGCTCATGGTCCTTTGGACTGGCCAAGGGGGTAGAGAGGAGCTCCTGAGATGATGTTCCTTGGCCTCACTCTCTGATGCCACCCAAAGCTACAATCAGATGCCTTCCGGTGAACCCATGTGGGTTTCTGGTAGGTTGACCATCTGGGAGTTTGGACAGGCTAGATGCAGCTGCTCACTCCAACTCCAGGGTCTGGATGAGATGTTGTTCTGGCCTTCTGTCAGGTTTTTCATTCCATATTTTTGTTTCAGTGTATGTTTTTGTGTTGCTTTGTGTATATATGGGCTGGCTGAGAGAGTAGAGGGGAGCTCCTGAGAAGACGTTCCTCAGCCTCACTTTCTGACACTACCTAAATCCACTTGTTCTGGCCTCCTGTCAGGTTTTATAATACTGTGCTAAAGCTGTGTAATCTCTTAATACAGGCTTTGTCTGTGTTGAAGCTGTGCAACCTCTTAGTATTTCCTTTGTTCAGAAAGCCCCATGAGAACAGACCTCACTCAGACCTTGGACGATGATTTGAAGCAGGAAACCTGAACTTCCCTTTGGGGGCGGCCACTGGGAGGTTCCTTCCAGCCCTGAAGGAGGAGAAAGTTTGGCATCCTGCCTCCCTCACCCATCCAACATTGGCAGAAGGCCTGATACCCTCCAGAGGGATTTATCTGGTGGGTTGACTCACTTGGGGAGATTTGTCCTGTAGTATGTCAGAGTATCTGTCTTGTTGTCTGTTTGGTGTGCATATGTTTAAATTTTTACACCCCCCCCCAACCAGGGTTGGATGGGGAAATAAATGGAAAGTTTCTGACAGACAAGCACACATAGGGGCTGGTCACCCTACTGCTCTGAATCAGCCTTTCCTCGAGTTGGGATGAGGCTTGTCTGGGCTTTGGAGGCTGAATGCTGACTCAGCTTGCGAAAGAGCAACTCCTCCTTACAAGGTCCTAGGCCTAATGCCCTCCCAGGGCCATAAAACTATAGTAGACTTCCAAAATCATCAAAATAAAAGGATCAAAATTTCCCCTTACTGGTAGAGTGTTTCACAGCCAGATTTCAGAGACAAAGAAAACTCCAGAGGTTGATAAACAGAAGAGTGAGTCTCTTAAGACATCTAAACCTTATACCATTTGGCCAACTCGGAGAGGAGTAAAAGGAAAAATAATCTTATCAGGCCTGTGTTGTAAAACCAGAAAAATATTTAAGTTGTCTTATCCCTCTTATCAGGCTGACACTCTTTAGAAAGGGACTCCTCACTGGTTGCCTAGGAATTTAAACAACAGTTCTCTGGACTGGAGGAAGAAGCAAACTCCTTCTGGACAACTCCATTCCCCCTAAAGGGAGTGCTTAAAAGCACTGTGGCTAAACAGCACATATTTGGACCTGGCATATTTTAGCGGCTAATCTGTTGACTCCTTAAGCCTTTTGTTATAAATATAAGCTCTAAATTATTATTTTTTGTGGTACTGGGGATGGAACCCAGGAGCATTCTACCTCCAAGCAACACCTCCAGCCCTATTTTTTATTCTTTATTTTGAAACAGGGTCTCACTGAGCTGCAAAGGCCTCACTATGTAGCTGAGGCTGGCTAAGAACCTGCACAATCCTCCTGTCTCAGCCTCCCAAATGCTGGGAATACAAGCATGCGCCACCATGCCCAGCTTTTGATAATAAGCTCTAAATTATTTTTGGCCTCATTTTCTAAGCATTGTCAGTCGACCTCGTGGTTACTAGGGGGGGGCATGTAAGAACAGTGCCACCTACTTAAAAAGAAACTTTATACTTTAAATTCTGTTTCAGTTAAGAATATCCTTAAAGTCACAAAAGAGAGCTTTGCAAATTATATAAAAATTTTTCATTCTGCCTCTTAAGTTATTTGCTTGCATGTTTTTACATGCAAGGTTATAGATTCAACTTAAAAAATAAAATAAGATGGGACTTTTGTAACAGTTTGGGATGTCAATGTAGGTTCTTGTTCTTAGTTATCTCCCCTCTCCCATCCTGCTTGACAAATAGTTTTTCTTTCCCAAATGCAGCTGCAGGCAGGCCTGCTAATTATTTTTGCCTCTTGTATTGGATTAATAATAAAAATATGGTACTTGGTTAACGAGATCAGGAGTTACATGGTACATGCCCGCTTTGAAGTTTGGGGCATGTACTGTCCACCTGTGTCTTTGGAGAGTTTGGGGCTGTTTTTTATTTCTATCTGCTAAAAGTTTTTTGTTGTGGCAAAAGCTTGACTTATAATGGTGAGGAAAATACAGGGATATAGTCCTTTAATGTATGGAGGCTTTGGGCTATAACTCTTTTGTGTAATTGCTAATTAATATTGGGTTAATATAGCTTACTTTTTTATCTTTTAATTTTGGCCTAAACTGTTGTAAAAATCTATATGATACTTTTTCTAAATGCAACTGTTTGTGCTTTAACACTTGGTGTTCAGCTGCACTAATGGCTAGCTTTTGGCTGACCGAAGTCAATGTTGGTTGCAGCTCTTGGCTGACAGCTTAGAGATGGAAAAAAGGATTTTATTGTTTTGCTTAGGTATGATGGCTTATTCTTGTTACAGACTCAGTCCCCAGTAGCTTTTGTTCTTAAAGAAAACCTTTTGTTTTGGGTTTGTTAAATAAGTAAAAAAAAGCAAAAGTAAGAGTACATTTTAGTTCATGTGCCTTAAGTTTTTTAAAAAGGTTTGAGTTTGTTGGTAAAATCAAAACAAAAAAGTCACTAAAATTAGCATACTTCATTTTCCTTAGGCTAAGGCAATTACTATTATATTGTCTTCCTAGTAGATATTTAAATTGTTATGTTCATCTTGAGAATTTATTTTGTTAAAATGATGGTTTAAGCTACTGGCTATTAAAATGGATAAATTAGTAGGTAAATGTAAAAAAAAGTGTCTAAAATTTATACCTGTGACCATAGATGTATCTAGATCTGAAAACTAAATGTGTTGTGTATCTAGATTCATTTAAATGTGTCAAGAGTTTATAAGTTAAAGATATATGGGTTTTATATTTGTATGTGAGCTGACTAATAAGATTTTTGTCATTTTGATTTAAAGATTTAGCATTAAGACCTGGTTTATATCTGTTAGTCTTGACTGAGTAAATGTCTCATTATTGTATAAAAAAGTCCAATGGTCTGTCACGTATCAAGTTTATTTTTTTATTATTAATGCTGTCCTCTAAAATTATAAAAATCTAGAGCTATATGATTTTTGTCAATACTGTTAGCTTATATGGACTTATAGTTACCAGTGTAGTCCAATGTAAAATGGGTCAATGGACTACCAGAGCTAGGCCAGTATAAAAATGGGTCAATTTTCAGAAAACTCTGATGGGTATATAAATGGATTTCAAAACCTGGCTATTATGTTTGGTCTAACAAAAATGAGATGTATATCCTGTTGTGTTTCTGGGACTCAGACTCCCATTAATTAACTTTTAAGTTTAGCCTTTTGGTTTCTCAACAACAGAGATGAGGTAGACAAAATTAAGCACCAGAGGAGACAAATGCAGACAGAAGGACAAGCCCATTTAATAGCTTTGGGATTGGATAATAAGTCCTCATTTTCTCAAAGGTTCCAAAGGCTTCTTCTAGAGTATAAGAAGCTGGAGGCCTGGTACCTACCATTATTACAAAGTGCCTGGGTATTGTGTCAAGGACTGCCCTGAGTGGAGGGCATCTGCATCTGGGCTGTGCCACCTCTGCAAAAAGGAAACATTGGAAAGCATGTTGCCCTCACCTGTGAAAGGAAGTGATGTTGTCTGCCCCCATCATGGCTGCCCTCAAAGACTGAAGACTGAGGATGCCCAAGGCTTGGCAAGGGCCCCTCTGAAAAGCCCTCTAACCAACCAGCTGGATATTGCAATAAAGAGGCCTGGTTGACTCTTGAGGTGGCAGCAAAATATTGACTTTTTCAGATACAGGGCTTAGTTCTCTGCTCACTTTGTCTCTCCTAGACAAATATATATATATATATATATATATATATATATATATATATATATATATATCTCCTAAGAGACCTATATTATACCTGTGGTTAACAGCACCCCTAGACCAAATAAATTTATAATGTCTTAAACCTGTAAAAAGGCAGTTTATTCAAACATCTGGCTGATCCCCACAAGTGACTTCCTCATACCTTCAAGGCCAGGGCCCCACTTGTACTTTTTTTATCCCCATTCCCTTGTCCTGATGGGTGTTGAAAAGATTTTCTT
The DNA here is from genome assembly GCF_963383645.1 of Muscardinus avellanarius. Classification (NCBI taxonomy): domain Eukaryota; kingdom Metazoa; phylum Chordata; class Mammalia; order Rodentia; family Gliridae; genus Muscardinus; species Muscardinus avellanarius. Next base: position 194,422 of record NW_027664489.1, read on the forward strand.
GGTTCGTTACAGGTTCGGCATAAAGGCAGAATTGAAATCCAGACCACGGTGGCCACTAGCAGAGCAGACGGGGGAGCTTACGCAATCGCTCCATGCCTTCCAACCTGAGGACCATGTGTATGTAAAGAAACTGCCTTCCTCATCTTTGGAGCCATGGTGGACCCGTCCCTGAGTGGTGGTCCTTGTCACACCCACCTCTGTTAAGGTCACTGAAAAATCAGCCTGGATACATTGGACACATGTAAAGCTAGCACCAGAACAAGATCCTGTGAAAGACAAGACATAGAAGGCAGCCCAGAAAGAAGACCTGCTAAAGATAAGACTCTTAAGATCCTGACTCTGGTCATCTTCAGCCACCTCGTACTTCCAGCTAAATGTTGGATATATAGCTGATGTCTGTATTCAAGCTACCCCTCTCTATTCCCCTTTGTCAGAAAAAAATCATTATTCAAAGAACTCCTGCTCCGCTGAGGTGTTGCATATTATGCAGCTACCCTTATTAGGGACAATATAGAGGGTTGGCTAGGGAGAATGTACCAGACAGTTTGTTGGGAGTGACCTTTGCCTCCCCCTCCTTCTAATTCAGGGCCACCACAATGCAAGTGTAGCAATACTAAACATATATATGGCCTTATAAAAGTAGGCTGCTATGAAGCACCCCCAAATGTGTGTTAGCAACTGGAGCAGGGACCGGAGTAGCAGAAATAGGCACCTCTTTACACTATAAATAAGACCCTGTCTAGTCAGATCTGCAACAAAAATTTGAAACTATTCTAGATCTACAAGCCCAGCTAGATTCCCTCACTGAGGTGGTTACAAAAGGGGCTTGAATCTTCTTACTTCTAAAAAAAAAAATAAGGAGTAATCTGCTTGTTTTTAGGGGAGGAATGCTGCTTCTATGCCAATAAGTCGGGTATTGTACAGGGTATTCTGTAAACAGGGTTACATGTATGGTTTCCATATCTTTTGCTCTTTTTAGGCCCTGTGTGAGTAGTCTGCCTAATTTCACTCATTGGACCTTTTCTCATCAACTGTCTGACCGGGTATATATAAAAAAGCTCATACAGACAATAAAATATAGTAATCTGGCCATCATGGAAGACCAAGATATGGTATAAACCATATTGTATAAACAAAGATTTGTTTTATGAGTAACAAAAACCAGTGGGGAATGTAATAGCAAAAGTAAAAAGGAGGCAAACTGGAAAGAAAGAAGGAAAAATATAGTTTTAAAATTCAGAAACTTCATTGTCTATACCCTGAAAGTTGTTTTCTTTCTTAGAAAAAAAAAAGCCCTTAATAGGCCACACTTGTAAGCACATGGCCTATCTCCTCACCTGAAATTCCTGTGATTTGTGTGATTTGGGTGGAATCCAGGCCTCACCCAGCACTTGCATACCAGATAAGCTAACTGCAAATTTCTGCTTCTGTAAACCTGCTTGCTTAATAGATGGCTCACCCCCTTGTCGTTTTCTCCCTTATAAACCCCTGCTCTCAACAGTTATTGCACCCCTACAGTCATACTTCTGGACTGAGGGTACCGCCACTGGCCAGCTAATAAAGACTTCAATTGACACATTCAAAAAAAAGAAAAGAAAAGGAAATGGAAGGTGAAACCAAAGGGATCAATAATCTTTTCAAAGAAGATCAGAAAAATTTTCAAATGTAGAAAAAAGAGGTCGATACAGAAGTATAGGAAACAGAATCAAAAGGGTATCCAAAACCAGCAGGACAAGCATTTAATCCTGTAGCTCCATTGCTGGAATCTGGGGCACATGTGAGATGGGATCTCCAAGGGGCCTTGTCAGCCCCACCTCTGTGGCCTGGTTGATTGGAATGGCAACCGGCTCTCCCAGCCTGGCTCCATGCTCATAGGACGCAGCCATTCCTTGCAGTTCTTCCACATTTCTGGCATTTCAAAATCTCCAGAGTTGTTCTTGCATTCTTGGATTCACCCTCACAGCTTCACATATTGCCCTATTTGGGCCTTCTTGCAGGGATTCCAGCCCTGCTATATGTTGCTTGCCTTCCTTTTAAATCTGAGGAGGGGAGGGAGACTCTATGACTCCTTTTTTCCATCAGAACCAGCAATACATGACCACCAGCAGGAGAGGTAGTCGTTCTCTTTTCAATCACTATCTCTGGGCTCACTTCAGTCCTGGCACCTGGGCTTGTTTCAGTCATAGGCACCACCACTGGGCCCTTGTTTCCCTGGATCCCCACTTGGGCTTGAAGTGTCCAGATCCCATTCCTTTTCTTTTTCCTAATCAAAGCATTCAACCTCTCTTCAGCCATCTTACCTTCTTTCATAGCACCACTTCTTTTTTTTTTTTTTTTATATGTCTTTTTTTTTTAATTTTATTTTATTGGTGCACTGTATTCATACATCATAGTGGGATACAAACTTTTGTAGACATACATGCACACATCGCCCAGTCAGCCCCCACCCGATCCCCACCCCATTCTCTCCCCTTCCCTCCTTCCCATGCTTGGCTTAGTGGTTGACATCTAGTATTATAGCAATTTATCCAAAATTAAAAATGATAATCTCACATAACAGTTTCATTTGTCTTATACCA
>NW_027664488.1:0-15000 GCF_963383645.1 Muscardinus avellanarius
AAATAGGTCTGGGAGTATAGCTGTTACCGACTAGCTCAGTTCTGTGGGGGGCAAGTCCACTAGCGGTCGGGGGCCTCAGAAAGATGGGACAAAAGGCAGGCGAAGTCCTGCAGATCCTTATCTGCAGCGGTCCTTTCCCCTCTATGAATTCTTTAAGTTTTTAGTCACGACGCTTTGGAAAAAAGGACCTGAGGTGGACAAAGGCTTCTTGAGCCAATGACACTTTATTATGAAAAACCCAAGAAATTTATACACTTCACCAGTAAAGTTAAGAGAAAGGGGGGCGGGGGTCCTTCAGCTGGCTGTTGGCCTTTGAAGAATTAACTTCTGTTTCTCTCCAAGGTCTTGCAGATAAGCAGTTGCAGGTGGTAGCCTCCCAGAGTAGACAGGAATAGCCAAGGCTTGGAAACTTCTTGGGGGAATCTTCTTTTAACCCTTCCTGGAACTTTCCATCTTTTGGGCTCAGTTCATATAACAAGTGTGGGGAGATTTGGTAATTCAGGTATTGGCATCTTATCTTCTGAATCTGAAAGCTTAAGCATACTCACAACACAGTTTGGCAGACAAAATACCACAAACAACACCACAAGTTTCTTAGTTTCAATTGTCAGATGCATTTCCTTAACTGCTGAACATTCAACAAGCCTATTAAAAGAATCCACTTATCTTTAATAATTCACTTCCCTGTCACAAACTCTTTGCAACCTGCTTTTAACCTTCTAATTTCTTTCTTTTCCAGTTGGGACTTTCTTATGATAAGCTCTTTTTCATGCAAAAATGCTTTTCTTACTCTTACGGTATTTCCTTTTCTTCATACATATATATATTTAGAATGTCTGTCCTTTATTTTGTCATATTCATTTCTAACTATGCGGCCATTTTTTCTGTCTCCTGGAGTGCTCACACTGAGATAAAAGTTAAGTCTTTTTCTTTGGGTCTATTATATTTGGGCAGCTAAGTTGTTTCTTTAAGGTCACACACAAAGTTTTTCTCTGTCTCTGGGCAGGATTTCAAGGGTAAACAAAGTTACCTTAAACTGAGCTACTTTATCGAAGTTAACGGTGAAGGTCGGAGGCCATTTGTGGTTGCTGCAGCTGGGGTGCTTATCACAGTACCCGAATTCTGGCCAGTTTCTCATTATTGTTGAGCAGAGCCAAGGACGCTTAAACAAATTATTAGAAAGTTTATCTCCACGGACTCAGTTTCTTTTTATAGTCCTAATTTCACATCACTGGAGCAATTCGTGTAGAAAGTTAAAAGAAATAATAGTGAAGGGTATCTAAGAGTGGGGGTACTTTAGCCAGAGACGATACCTCCTTCTCGGGGCGTCCTTGCCGATTAACTATGTGGAGTGGGGGTTCTTCAACACATAGATGCCGAGGCAGCAGGATGTCTTGGCATATAGCCCGGAGGTAGAAGGGCTTCCAGGAACCCCAGTACCACCAAAAAAAAAAAAAAAAAAAAAAAAGTAGCTGTTGTACACTGAAGAAGGCATCAGAGGGGAAACAATAATAAAAAAAAAAGTCATGCAGCAACACAGAAGCTACATGTGCAGCTTGATACAAGGAGATTTTCTAGTTACCTTTTTTTTTTGGTGTGTGTGTGTGTGTGTGTGTGTGTGTGTGTGTGTGTGGTGCTGGGGATTGAACCCAGAGGCATTCTACCTCCGAGCTATACCTCTAAATTGATGTTATTTCTTATTTAGAAACAGGGTCTCACGAGGTTACTGAGAGCCTCACTAAATTGCGGAGGCTGTCCTTGAACCTGTGATCCTCCTGTCTTAGCCACCCAAGTACTGGAATTACAGGTGTGTGCCCCCATACCCAGTTCGGATTCCACATATTTAAAAACCTGGCCGAAGCCGGGCGTGGTGTCGCACGCTTATAATTCCAGCATTTGGGAGACTGAGACAGGAGGATCGCGGTTCGTGGACAGCCTCAGCTACTTAGTGAGGCCCTCTGCAACTCAGTGAGACCCTGTTTAAAAATAAAGAATAAAAAATAGGGCAGGGGGTGTAGCCCAGATGTAGAATGCCCTGGGCTCCATCCCCAGTACTACACACACAGACACACACACAAAAAATTGGTGCTGTAAAACAATTGCAAAGAAGCTCGAACTCTGATGCTACAGGCTGCCCCTCATGATCATGCTATCATGGTCCTCTATCAGGCAGCTTTTCTGACTTATCACACTTGTCCTGGTCAGCTCTTCCATCACTGTGACCCAAATACCTCACGAGCACAACTTAGAGGAGGCAACATTGTTATGGGCTCACAGTTTCAGAGGTTCGGTCTCTGGTCTGCTGCCTCCCAGCCAGAAACACCATGGGAGCAGGGTGTGTCAGAGGAGCTGGGAAGAAGATAGAAAAGAAGGAACCCAGGCCGGGTATGATGGCCCACTCCTGTAATCCCAGCACTGGGGAGGCTGAGACAGAAGATCGCAGGTTCGAGGCCAGCCTCAGCAGCACAGTGAGACGCTCAGCAACCTAGTGAGACCCTGCTTCAAAACAGAAAATAAAATAGGGCTGGGGTGTAGCTCAGAGTAGAATCTCCCTGGGTTCATTTCCCAGTACTGTGCTTGTGTACACACACACACACACACACACACACACACACACACACACGTATACACATACACACACAGAAAAGAAAATAACCTTTTACATGTCATTGAATTTTCTGAGATCTAAAAGCAATTGCGAATGTACTTTACTATTCCTAGAAATAGAAAGCAATTTTCCATTTCTACTTAAGTTGCTCCCCAGCATATTTACTTTTTTTTTTTTTTTTTTCAGTACTGGGGATGGAACCCAGGGGCATTCTACCTTCGAGCTATACCCCCTGCCCTAGTTTTTATTCTTTATTTTGAAATAGGATCTCACTAAGTTGCAGAGCGCTTCACTAAGTAGCTGAGGCTGTCCACGAACCGCGATCCTCCGGTCTCAGCCTCCTGAATGCTGGGATTACAGGCATGAGCCACTGCGCCCGGCTCTATTCTTTATTTGGAAACAGGGTCTCACTGACTTGCAAAGGGCCTCACTAAGGAGCTGAGGCTGACCACGAACCCGGATCCTCCTATCTTAGCCTCCCAAATGCTGGGATTACAAGCGTGCATCACCACGCCTGGCTGCATGTTTACTTAAAAATTTTTGTTTGTGTGTTGAAGATTGAAACCAGGGCGTTCTATATCTGTGCTATACCCCCAGCTCTTGTGTGTGTGTGTGTGTGTGCGCGCGCGTGTGTGTGGTACTGGGGATTAAAGCCAGGGATACTCTACCTCTGAGAGACATCCCCAGCCCTATTTTTTATTCTTTATTTTGAAACAGGGTCTCACTGATTTGCAAAGGGCCTAAGTAGCTGAGGCTGTCCGCGAACCGCGATCCTCCTGTTTCAGTCTCTCAAATGCTGGGATTACAAGCGTGTGCCACCATACCTGGCTCCCAGCCTGACTTTATTTCTTTTTTGGAAACAGGGTCTCATTAGGTTGACAAGAGTCTCACTACTTGCTGAGGCTGTCCTCAAACCTGTTATCCTCCTGTCTCAGCCTCCAAAGTACCGGTACTACAGGCATGTGCCACCACGCCTGGCTTTTATTTTTTATTTTGAAATAGGGTCTTACCAGGTTGCTGAGGGCCTCACGAAGTCGCTGAGGCTACCTCGAACCTGTGATGCTCCTGTCTCAGTCTCCCAAATGCTGGGATTACAGGTGTGAGCCACCACACCTATCTTCCCCAGTTTGTTGGTTTAATTGATTAAATTTTTTTTTGTGTGTGTGATGCAGGGGCATTTTGCCCCTGAGCTATACTCCCAGCCCTATTTTATGTTTATTTCGAAACGGGGTCTTGCTAGGCTGATGAGAGCCTCACTACTTGGTGAAGCTCTCCTCGAACCTGTGATCTCAACCTCCCAACTACTGAGATTATAGGTGTGCCATGTCCCGCTCCCCAGTATATTTAAATAAACTTCACCAAGTTTCACCAGAACTAAGGCATCCCTGGCTGCCCTGGAGTGAGTATTTGCAGTGTTTGACTTTATTGTGTCCTATTTCCAGAGAAAATTCCAGAGTCAGTGGGAAGCAGATTGTATTAGCTCATGGTTTCTCTCTCTCTCTCTCTCTCTCTCTCTCTCTTTCTTTTTTTTTTTTTTTTTTTTTGTTTTGTGGTACTGGGGGTAGAACCCAGAGGCTTTCTACCTCTGGGCTATGTTCCCAGACCTATTTTATATTTTATTTGGAAACAGGGTCTCACTAAATTGCCGAGAGCCTCACTAAGTAGCTGGGGCTGGCTTCAAACCCGTGCGATCCTCCTGTCCCTGCCTCAAAAGCGCGGGGATTACAAGCGTGCGCCACCACTCCGGGCTCATGGTTTCTTTTCCTAATTAAAAAGCTGGAAGAGCCGGGCGTGGTGGCGCACGCTTGTAATCCCCGCGCTTGGGAGGCAGAGACAGCAGGATCGCGCAGGTTCGAAGCCAGCCGTGTGCGCTGGCTTAGGAGACCCTGTTTCCAAATAACAATGTAAAAATAGGTCTGGGAGTGTAGCCCGGAGGTAGAAGGGCTTCCAGGAACCCCAGTACCACCAAAGAATAAAAAAATAAAATAAAATAAAATAAAAAGCTGGAAGAGCTGGGCTATACCTCGGTGGTAAAGTACTTGCCTACTTGCCTAGCATGAATGAGGCCCTGGGTTCAAGCTCTAGCTCGGAAAAAACAAAACATACAAAACAAAACAAACAAAAACAATTCTTTCTGGGCTGGGCATTGTGGCCCAGGCCTGTAATCCCAGTTATTGGGAGGCTGAGATAGGAGGATTGCAGGTCTAAGGCTAGCCTCAGCAATTTAATGAAACTTAGTTTCAGGAAAAAAAAATAAGGCTAGGGGTAGAGTTTAGAGGTAGAGTGCCACTGGGTTCAATCCCCAGTAACACACACACACACACACACACACTCACATATTATAAAAAATAATAATAACAACAACAATAATGGAACAGGCATGGTTATAGAATATGAAAGATAATTTTTTAAGGAGTGAGTTTATTTTAATTTTATTTGTTTTATTTATTGTTCTTTGTGGTACTAAGGATTGAACTCAAGTTCTACCTCTAATCTACACCCTCAGCCCTATTTTTTATTCTTTTTTTTGAAACAGGGTCTCACTAAGTTGCTGAGAGCCTCACTGACTAAGTAGCTGAGGCTGGCTTTGAACCTGAGATCCTCCTGTCTCAGCCTCCCAAGCTCTGAGATTACAAGCGGTGCTACCGCTCTTGTGCTAAACACAGAACTGACTGACAGAGGAGGGAACCGAGAGCCTGGGCCTGCCCCACACTTCCCTGGGGACGTCCCCATTCTTGCTCAAGTCCTCCTACACTTTCTTCCTCCTCTCTCCCTTTTATTCTCCTCTCCCACGCCCTCCTACTTTTATTTATTTACTGGACTTTGGAAACCATGGGGAACAAACAATGATTTTATTTCCAAGGGCAATTTTTCAGTGGAAGAGAGTCCAGTGAGCATGTTGTAACCACGGTCTTCTCAATGTAACAGCCACTCCTTTAATTTTTAAATTTATTTTAAATTAATTAATCAATTGATTTATGTGGCACTGGTGATTGAACCCAGGGACATTCTACCTCTGAACCCCCAGTCCTATCTTTTATTCTTTATTCTGAAACAGGGTCTCACTGAGTTGCAGAGGGCCTCGCTAAGTAGCTGAGGCTGTCTGTGATCCGCGATCCTCTGGTCTCAGCCTCCCGAATGCTGGGATTACAAGTGTGCACCACCAAGCCCAGCTTTATTTATGTATTTATTTACTTATTTTTGTCCTGGAGATTAAACTCAGGGGTATTCTACCTCTGAGCTACACCCCAGCACTATTTTGTTTTATTTTATTTTTTGTGGTACTGGGGATGGAATCCAGGGGCTATCTACCTTCAGGCTACACTCCCAGACCTATTTTATATTTTCATTTGGAAACAGGGTCTCACTAAGTTGCTGAGCCTGGCTTTGAACCTGCGTGACCCTCCTGTCTCAGCCTCCCAAGGACTGGGGTTACAAACGTGTACACCCAGCTATCTTATTTTATTTTTTTTATTTTGAAACAGGGCCCCACTTCTTTTTGGAGGGCCTCACTAAGTTGCGGAGACTGGTAGTGAACCTGCTGTCTTAGCCTACCAAATATGGGGATGACAGGTATGCGCCATCACGCCAAGTTGTTGGCTTGTAAATCTGTGTTTTCTTTCTTTTTTCGGTGGGGTCATGTTAGCATCCTCTTTGTACCAGTATCCAGGGCTTTAGACAGCAACTTCTTATCTATCTATCTATCTATCTATCTATCTATCTATCTATCTACCTATCTATCTATCTATCATCTATCATCTCTCTTTTTGGTACAGGAGATTGAACCTAGGAGTCTTCTACCTCTGAGCTATACTCCCAGCTCTTTTTTTTACTTTTTTTTAAAATCTGGAAATAGGATCTCACTAAGTTGCCGAGGCTGTCCTTGTACCTGTGGTCCTTCTCTCTCAGCCCCAAGTACTGGGGTTAGAGGTGTGCAGCACCACACACGGCCAGGCCCTTGATTTTTCTGAGTCTGGCCAATCTCACTTAGCGTGATGTTCTCCAGCTCCATCCCCTTTCTGCAAAGGACACAGCTTTGTTCTTTATTACGGAGTGAAACTCCATGGTGTGCATACACCGCATTTTCTTTATTCATCTGTCAATGGCCACTGGGTGGGTTCTGCAACTTGGCTACTGGGATTTGTGCTCTTATAATGTTGCTTCTCTTCCCCTCTCCATTTTCTCCTTTTCCTCATCAGTTAGCATGGAATTTCATTAAATGCAGGTCTTTCCTCTGTTGACTTTTTCTTTCTTTTTGTCTCTTCAAATACTGTCTTGCATTTCCCTATCTTTTATTTTGTATTTGGACCAATAGAAAAGCAGACAGACGACTCCAGTCTCTATTAGCGTAACCTTTTTGAGTTTATTCCTTTTCCCATCTGGTTCTTGCCAGCTGGACAGTTGTGCAGTCTTAGAGGATTCATCAATCAATGCTTTTCTCTCGTTTGAATGTGTTTTACTTCAAGAGTAAAGTAGGTGGAGCATGTAATATCAGTATTTGGGAGGCTAAGACAGGAGGATTGCAGATTTGGGACCAGCCTCAGCAACTTAGTGGGACCCTCGTCAATTTAGAGAGACTGTATTTCTGAATAAAAAATATAAGATTGGGGGATGTTGCTCAGAGGTAGAATGCCAACCGGACGAGGCTGAGACAGGAGGATCACAGGTTCAAGGACAGCTTCAGCAAGTAGTGAGACTCTCATCAACCTAGCAAGACCCTGTTTCAAAATAAAAATAAAATATGGCTGGGGGTGTAGCTTGGAGGTAGACTATTCCTGGGTTGAATCCCCAGTACTCCTTCCTCCCAAATAGAAGTCTTTAGGTTCAATCCCCAGTAACATACACAGAGGTGAGTAAAGTAGGCTGGGCATAGTAGGGCATAGTGTAATCCCAGTATATGAAAGACTGAGACAGGACGATCACAGGTTCGAGGACAGCCTCAGCAATTTAGTAAGCCTTTCTGTAACCCAGTGAAGCCTTATTTCAACACAAAAAATAAAAAAGGCTGAAAGTTTGGGCCGGGTGTGGTGGTGCACGCTTGTAATCCTAGCATTTGGGAGGCTGAGACAGGAGGATCATAGTTCGAGAATAGGCTCAGTTATTTAGTGAGGCCCTTTGCAACTCAGTGAGACCTGTTTCAAAATAAAGAATAAAAAATAGGGCTAGGGGTATAGCTCGGAGGTAAAATACCCTTGCATTCCATCCCCAATACAAAAAAAAAAAAAAAGAAGGCTGGGGGTGTAGCTTGGAGGTAGAATGCCCCTGGGTTCAATCCCCAGTACAATAAATAAATAAATAAATTAATTAATTAAAAAAGAGTAAAGTAATTCTGCCTCTACTTGATGAGCCTAGTCTGCTCACAATGTGTAAAAAATATGTGCTTTTTTTTCTGCAGAGTCCGGCTCATGGGGAAGGAGTTTGGAGCAGGGCCACCTCATTCCAGCCTTTGCCCTCAATTGCAAACAGAATGGAGTGCCTCTTGGTTCAGGGGTTGGAGCTGCCCGAGAGTTTGCACAAACACAATGTTGAGAAACACCACCTGCTGAAAGGGGTGCAGAGGCAAGGCCAGGCGGCGTGGGGCGGAGGCGCCTGCGTGGCCCTCGGCGGCTCTGCCTTGAACTGGGGGCCTGTGGGCAACATTCAGTGTGGCCGGTTTTCTAGCAAGAGACCTCTTGTGGTTGTAGCTGACCCAAAAGCTGCTTGTTTCTACCTGGTGAGTGACTTAGTCTTTTTGGTACCCAATTTCCTTATCTTTGAATCCAGGGCAGTCTGTCTCCAAGTTACATCCCAGCCCTTTTTTTATTTTTATTTTTTTGTGGTATTAGATTGGAATCCAGGGACATTTCCCTCTGAGCTACACCCCCAGCCCTATTTTTTATTCTTTATTTTGAAACAGGATCTCACTGAGTTGCTAAGTAGCTGAGGCTGTCTGTGAACTGCGATTCGCCTGTCTCAGCCTCCCAAATGCTGGAATTACAAGCGTGCGACACCATGCCCGGCTTCCTTATCTTTAAAATTAGAAGACAGCCAGGTGGGTGATGCATGCCTGCAATCCCAGCACTTGGGAGACCGAGATAGGAGGATTGCAGGATCAAGACCAGCCTTAGCATTGCAGTCAGACTCTCAGCAACATAGCAAGACCCTGTTTCCAAATAAAAAAGTAAAATAGGCTGGTAGCTGTAGCTTGGAGGTGGAATACCGCTGAGTTCAATCCCCAGTACTGCAAAATAAGTAAATAAGCAAATAGTTAAAAAATAAATCAGTAAATCAGAAGATGAATGCAGTGGGGCACGTTGTCATGCACCTGTGACCCTGGCTGCTGGAGGTTGAGAAAGAAGAAACACTTGAGCCCAGGAGTTTAGGGCCAGACTAGGCAACATAAAGAGACTCTAATATAAATAACTAAAAAATAAATATAATAGAGCTGGGAGTGGTGGCGCACGCTTGTGATCCCAGCATTCAGGAGGATGAGACCGGAGGATTGTGGTTTGTGGATAGCCTCAGCTACTTAGTGAGGCCCTCTGCAACTTAATGAGACCTTGTTTCAAAATAAAAGAATAAAAAATAAGCCGGGCATGATGGCACACGCTTGTAATCCCCGCACTTGGGAGGCTGAGACAGGAGGATCACGCAGGTTCGAAGCCAGCCTCAGCTACTTAGTGAGGCTCTCAGCAACTTAGTGAGACCCTGTTTCCAAATAAAACAGAAAATCAGTCTGGAAGTCTAGCCCGGAGGTAGAAAGCCCCGGTTTCACTCCCAGTACCACCAGAAAAAAAAAAAAAAAAGAATAAGAAATAGGGCAGGGGGTTTAGCTCGGAGGATGAATGCTCCTGGGTTCCATCCCCAGACCCGCAAAATCAAAATCAAAATAAATAAAACAACAAAATTAGGAGATAAGGTCACATGTTTCCTAAGACCATTTCATTTTGGCCATTCTATGGCATTAATAAACGAGATTTGTTTTCTCGTGAGTATATGCCCTAAAAAGTACTGCAGTCCTCAGAGTAGTCCTTCCTCGAACTCCTACAATCCTGTAATTGCCTGGAATAGGGAAGTATTTAGAGGAGGGGCCTTCTCGTTCTTCCTCCCTCCTCTCTCCCTCCCCACCGCCCGCCTGCCTGCCTGCCTGCCTGCCTGCCTGCCTCCCTCCCTCCCTCCCTCCCTCCCTTCCTTCCATCTCATTGTTGTTTAATAACCTTAATTACCTTCGTATGACTATCTCTAGTACTGCGATCTTTTCTCTTTTGAGGCAAGAATGGATTTTTATAAGCTATGGTCTGAAGCCAGGTCCTATGAATAAAGAGAGCAGCCAAGCACTCTGCCGCCACTTTGGCTAAACGGGTTTCCCAGGGAAAATGCTGGGAACCCTGAGGAGCCCTGGGCCAGTCACTAGGCCGCAGGTCACTCTTCCTGCCAGCGGCACAACTGCAATGAAAGACAGCCATCTTGCCAAAGGAATAAAGAACTAGAGCCTTGTCTGCCTGCCTGCCTGCCTCCCTCTCTTCCTCCATTCCCCTTCCTTCCTTCCTTCCTTCCTTCCTTCCTTCCTTCCTTCCTTCCTTCCTTCTTTTTTTTGGTACTGGTGATTGAAACCAGGAGAATTCTACCACTGAGCTATACCTCCAGCCCTATTTTATTTTCTTTTATTTGCAGGTCTGGGGATGGAACCCAGGGGCATTCGACCTCCAAGCTACACCTCCTGCCCTATTTTAATTTTTTTATTTTTATTTTGAAACAGGGTCTCGCTAAGTTGCAGAGGGTCTCACTAAGTAGCTGAGGCTGTCGGCGAACCGCAATTCTCCAGTCTCAGCCTCCCGAGTGCTGGGATTACAAGTGTGTGCCACTACGCCTGGCCCTATTTTATTTTAAAACAGAGTCTCTCTAAGTTGCTGAGGCTGGCCTTGAACCTGTGATCCCCTGTCTCAGCCTCCCAAGTAGTGGGATTATAGATGTGTTCTACCACACCTGGCTCTTCCTTTCCTTCCCCTTCTCCTTCCTTCCTTCCTTCCTTCCTTCCTTCCTTCCTTCCTTCCTTCCTTCCTTTTTTGTGGTACTGGGGATGGAACCCAGGGGCATTCTACCTCTGAATTACACCTCCAATTCTATTTTTTATTCTTTATTTTGAAACAGGGTCTCACAAAGTTGCAGAGGGCCTAAGTAATTGAGGCTGGCCGTGAACCTGCGATCCTCCTATTTCAGCCTTCCAATTACTGGGATTACAAGCATAAGCCACCACACACACACACACACACACACACACACACACACACACACGAATAAATAAACAAACAAACAAATAAATAAATAAGCCGGGCATGGTGATGCACGCTTGTAATCCCAGCATTTGAGAGGCTGAGACAGGAGAATCATAGTTCACCGCTAGCCTCAGCTACATAGTAAGACCCTTTGCAACTCAGTGAGACCCTGTTTCAAAATAAAGAATCAAAAATAGGATTAGGGGTGTAGCTAGTAGGTAGAATGCCCCTCAGTTCCATCCCAAGTACTGCAAAATAAGTAAGTAAATAAGTAAATAAATAAATAAATAAATAAATAAATAAAATAGGGCTAGAGGTATAGCTTGGAGGTAGACTGTCCCTGGGCTCAATCCCCAGTACTCAAAAAAAAAAAAAAAAAAAAGTGCCTCTCAAAGACTCATTCTGGAGGAATGATGATAGTTAAAATATGTTATCTCAGCCTGGCATGGTGGCACATGCCTGTAATTCCAGTAGTACTTGGGATGCTGAGACAGGAGGATCAGCCTCAGTTTATCTAGTCTCTCAGAAAACTTAGTAAGACCCTGTTTCAAAATAAAAAGTGCAAATAAAAAAGGCTCAGGGTGTAGCTTGGAGATAGAATGTCCCTGGGTTCACTACCTGGTAAAACACGCACGCATACATACCGGAATCAGGTGGTGGTGGCATCCACCTGTAATCCCAGCTACTTGGGAGATTGAATCAGGAAGATCTCAAGTTCCAGACCAGCCTGGGCAACATATCAAGACCTTATCTCAACAACGACCACAACAAAAATGTAGATCTGATTCTAAGGATCATCTAGCAGCTTTTGCTAAAATTACATGTTCCTTGGCCTCTCCTTTTATTGGAATCAGGTATGAAACCCAGGAATCTACATTTTAAATTAGGTGTTAAATGTTCCAAGTAACTACACAAATTGATGTATTTCACTGGAGTTATTGCAATATAGATCAGTTACATTTTGGATAGCATTTCTCCAATATGATAATTTTAGTTTTCAAGTAGCAGTTTATTTTAAGCAGTTGCTTCTGGAAGCATTTAATCTTATCCAGTGTTACATTTTCTCTTCACCCATACAGATAAGGATTACGGCAATAAGAGGCAGTGTTTGTTGAACATGTCTGTGTGCCAGGCACCAACACGTGTTCAGTCCTCAAACCCTCCGAGCAGGTGCTACCGCCACCCCCAGGTGATAGGTGAAGACACTGATGCAGGGGGAGGTTAACTACCTTGCCAGACACGTGGCTAGTAAAATGCAGAGCTGGGATTCCAGTTCATGCTCTAATCAATGCAACGCTGCCGCTCTGCACTTATTTCAGGCCAATTCCCCTGATGCTCAAAATTTGCCTACATTCAATATGTTTTTGTGGAATGTCTTTCTTATATAAAAAAGAAGGCTTTCCTTGTGCCGCATGTAACTCCTTGAAGAGTTGTTCCTAACACAGATAAGCTTTGTCTTCTCCTTTTAATTTTTTAAAAAATTTTATGTGGTGCTGGGGTTGAACCCAGAGGCATTCTACTGCTGAGGTACACCCCATCCCTATTTTATTATTTATTTATTTATTTATTTATTTATTTATTTATTTATTTATTTTTGTGGTACTGGGGGTGGAACCCAGAGGCTTTTTACCTCTGAGCTATACTCCCAGACCTATTCTATATTTTTTATTTTTATTTATTTATTTATTGGTGAGGTACTGGGGTTCCTGGAAGCCCTTCTACCTCCAGGCTACACTCCCAGACGTAATATATATATTTTATTTGGAAACAGGGTCCCTTAAACCAGCAAGGCTGGCTTTGAACCTGCGCGATCCTCCTGTCTCAGCCTCCCAAGTGCTGGGATTACAAGCGTGCACCACCACGCCCAGCTCTATTTTATATTTTATTTGGAAAAAGGCTCTCACTAAATTGCCGAGAACCTCACTAAGTAGCTGAGGCTGGCTTCAAACCTGTGTGATCCTCCTGTCTCAGCCTCCCAAGCGCGAGGATTATAACCGTGTGCCACCACGCCTGGCTCCTATTTTATTTTTTATTTGGAAACAGGGTCTTGCTAAATTAATGTGAGCCTCACTGAGCTGCTGAGGCTGGTTTTGAGCCTGTGTCTCAGCTTCACTAAGCAGCTGAGGCTGTCTGCAAACCACGATCCTCAGGTCTCAGCCTTCTGAATGCTGGGATTACAAGCGTGCGCCACCATGCCTGGTTCAAACAAGCCTCTTAAAAAAATAATTTGCTATACCCACAAGACTAATTAAATCTGAAAAGATCTCCAACTAAATTATAAAACAAGGTAAAGCTTTTGATGATTAGTTTTGAATAATTTATTCTCTTGCTTCCTGTGATTAGTTGCCTTTAATTTTTTTTTTTTTTGGTGATACTGGGAACTGAAACCAGGACATTGTACCTCCAAGCTACATTCCCAGGCCTATTTTATTTTTTATTTGGAAATAGGGTTTTACTAAATTGCTGAGAGCCTTACTCACTGTGTTGCTGAGGCTGGCTGTGAACCTGTAATCCTCTTTTTTCAGCCTCCCAAATACTGATTTTTGAGGTTTGTGCCACAACACCAGGCACATTTTAGGAAATCTCATGGTTTTGCTTTTTTGTTGTTGGCTTGGCCTTTCTTTCTTTCTTTCTTTCTTTCTTTCTTTCTTTCTTTCTTGGTACTGGGATTGGAACCCAGGGGCTTTCTTCCTCCAGGCTATACTCCCAGACCTATTTTATATTTTATTTGGAAACAGGGTCTCACTAAGTTGCTGAGAGCCTTACTAAGTGGCTGAGGCTGGCTTCGAACCTGTGATCCTCCTGTCCCAGCCTCCCAAGCGCGGGGATTACAAGCATACGCCACCACGCCCGGCTATTCTTTATTTTGAAACAGGGTCTCACTAAGTTGCAGAGGGACTCACTAAGGAGCTGAGGCTGGCTGTGAACCTGAAATCCTGTCTCAGCCTCCCGAATGCTGGGATTACAAGTGTGTGCCACCCTACCCGTCTTAGCAGGAGTTTATTTATTAGACATTTTACTCAAACAGCGTGCACATTGATTAATTCAAAAGTGTTCTTGTTTCATATAGTTAAGAACCAGCTACTTAGTGAGGTCCTCCTCAACTCAGTGAGACCCTGTTTCAAAATAAAGAATAAAGCCGGGCGTGGTGGCGCATGCTTGTAATCCCAGCGCTTGGGAGGCTGAGACAGGAGGACTGAACAGGTTCGAAGCCAGCCTCAGTTACTTAGTGAGGCTCTCAGCAACTTAGTGAGACCCTGTTTCCAAATAAAATATAAAAAATAGGTCTGGGAGTATAGCCTGGAGGTAGAAAGCCTCTGGGTTCCACCCCCAGTACCACACACACAAAAAAAAGAATAAAAAAATTGGGCAGGGGGTGTAGCTTGGAGGTCATAGCGGCGCACACTTGTAATCCCAGTACTTGGGAGGCTGAGACAGGAAGGATCACAGGTTCATGGCCAGCCTCAGTTACTTAGTGAGGCTCTCAGCAACTTAGTGAAACCCTGTTTCCAAATAAAGTATAAAAATAGGTCTGAAAATATACCCTGGAGGTTAAAAAGCCCCTTGGTTCCATCTCCAGCGCCACAATAAATAAATAAATAAATAAATAAATAAATAAATAAATAGGGCTGATGTGTAGTTTAAAGGTAGAATGCCCCTGTGTTCCACCTCCAGAGAAGGAAGAGGGTGGTGTGCAGGCAAGGGCAGTCATGACTGGTATATGACTGGTATTCAGCTTCGCTGATGGATCTAGTGGACCGTGGGCAAGTTAACATCTTGTTAGAGATGGCATATGAGTCTCCTTGGAAAATCTCAGCAGCTGTTTAGGGAAAGCCCCCTAACGTCATTCACACAGAGGAGTATTTCAGAGACTAGATTGCTAGAGAATGCAGACACATTTAGATTAGCAAATGACCACTGATTTGACTGCCCCTGCTTTGCTGGCCTGGCCAAGCTGTAGCCAAAGCTGCCTTTACTCCTGGAGCCCACACTGTCCTTTAGGACCTTCACATCTTGTGTGTGTGTGTGTGTGTGTGTGTGTGTGTGTGTGTGTGTGTGGTACTGGTGGTGGAACCCAGAGGCTTTCTACCTCCGGGCTATACTCCCAGACCTATTTTTGGAAACAGGGTCTCACCA
>NW_027664488.1:20000-28154 GCF_963383645.1 Muscardinus avellanarius
TTGTTTTTTGTGGTGGGGATAGAACCTGGGGGCATTCTACCTCCAAGTACATCCCCAACCTTATTATTATTATTATTATTATTATTATTATTAATTATACTGGGGGTGGAACCCAGGGGCTTTTCTACCTCCAGGCTATACTCCCAGACCTATTTTATACTTTATTTGGAAACAGGGTCTCACTAAGTAGCTGAGAGCCTCGCTAAGTAGCTGAGGCTGGCTTTGAACCTGTGCGATTCACCTGTCTCAGCCTCCCAAGCGCGGGGATTACAAGCGTGAGCCACCCCGCCCTGCTCTCTCTCTTTTTTTTTTTTTTTTTTTTTAATTTGGCAACAGTGTCTCATTAAATTGTTGAGAGCCTTGCTAAGTTGCTGAGGCTGGCCTTAAATTGAGATCCTCCTGTCTCAGCCTCCTAAGTACAAGGATAACAGATAGGTACCACCATTTCTGGCTTTTTTTTTTTTTTAAACAGGGTCTTATTAAGTGCTGAGCATCTCAGTAAATTGCTGAGGTTGCCCTTCAACCTGAGATCCTCCTGTCTTAGCCTCCCAAAGACTGAGATGACAGGTGTGTGCCATCATGTCTGGCTCAGGTAACAATTTTTAAGTGCCCATCCATTCATTCCACATGTACTTACTGGGTACCGACTCTGTAATCAGGCCATCTTCTAGAGGTTGATACAGTAGTTAACAAAAGAGACACAGCTTTCCCCGTGTATAGCTTATGCAGTAGTGGGAGAGACAGACATAAACAAGGTAGGTGATAGATATAACACACAGTGGGTTCCACGGTGGCACAATCCCAATTTTCCACATGTATTAGCGCATGGAACAGAGTTTATGAGCATGGACCTGCCAGCCAAACGGCTGGAGTCTGAATCCTAGTCCTGGAGCTTATCAGTGATGTCATTTGGGACAGGTTACTTCACTTCTCAGAGCTTCCGTTTCTTTATCTGAGAAACAGAAAACAGCAGTTCCTGCCATGAAAGTTGTTGTCAGGATTAAATGAGTCAATAGAGGCGAGGGACTTGGAACGAGAGGCCGGGGGTGAGGGCTGCCGGGGGAAGTCCTGAGCTTTAGGGTTGCTCCTGAACTCAGCCGGGGTCATGGAGCATGGGAGGAGAAGCTTCCAGGGAAGACACAGCACGGGTTCACCTTGGGGCAGGAGCAAGGAGAGACTGGCACTTGGTTACACTGGTGTAGAACTGGAGGTGAGGGTTGGGGAATGGTCCACTCATTACGTTCTGCTAACAGAGCGGCCACTTCACACTGAGTGGTGTTTTACCAGAGGAAAGCCACATGGTGGTAGAAAGGGGGAACTCGAGAATTAGGCTCAGGTGCTAGGTGAAGCGCTACCTCTTATAGTAATTGGCAAATTATTTAATTCTCTGAGGCTGCCCTTCTCTCTCCTCTCTCCCCTCTCTCCCTCTTCTTCCTCCTTCTCCTCCTCCTCTTTTTCCTCTTCCTCTTCTTCTTCTTCTTTATTATTATTATTATTATTATTATTATTATTATTATTACTTGTGGTACTAGGGATGGAACATTCTATCTCTGAGCTATACTCTCTAGCCCCCCTCCTTTCCTCCTTTTTTTTTTTTTTTTTGGTGGTACTGGGGTTCCTGGAAGCCCTTCTACCTCTGGGCTACATTCCCAGACCTATTTTATACTTTTTTATTTGGAAACAGGGGCTCTTAAGCCAGCACGGCTGGCTTCAAACCTGCACGATCCTCCTGTCTCTGCCTCCCATGCGCAGGGATTACAAGCGTGCGCCACCACGCCAGGCCCCTCTAGCCCTTTTTTTGTGTGTATGTATGATACTGGGGATTGAGCCCGGGCATTCTACCTTTGCTACATGCCAGACCTACTTTATTTTTATTTTGCAGTAGGGTATTGCTAGGCTGATGAGTCTCACTACTAGCTGAAGTTGTCCTTGAACTTGTGATTCCCCTCTCTCAGCTTCCCAAGTACTAGGGTTATTGGCATGCATCACCACACCTGTCCCCAGCCTTTTTTATTTTTATTTATTTAATTTATTTATTTATTTTGGTGGTACTGGGGTTCCTGGAAACCCTTCTACCTACACACTATACTCCCAGACCTATTTTATACATTTTTATTTGGAAACAGGGTCTCTTAAGCCAGGGAGGCTGGCTTCGAACCTGCATGATCCTCCTGTCTCAGCCTCCCAAGCAGGGATTACAGACGTGCGCCATCATGCCCGTCCCTTTTTATATTTATTTATTTATTTATTTATTTTCTAGTACTGAAGATGGAACCTCCAGGCTACACTCTCAGACCTATTTTATATTTTATTTGGAAACAGGATCTCACTAAATTGCTGAGAGCCTCATTAAGTAGCTGAGGCTGGCTTTGAAACTGTGCAATCCTCCTGTGTCAGCCTCCCAAGTACTGGGATTATAAGCGTGTGCAACCACGCCTGGCTTTAATTTTTTTTTTTTTTTTGAAACAGGGTCTTGCTGGGTTACTAAGAGTCTCACTACAGCTGGGTGTGGTGGCGCACGCTTGTAATCCCCGCGCTTGGGAGGCTGAGACAGGAGGATCACACGGGTTTGAAGCCAGCTTCTGCTACTTAGTGAGGCTCTCAGAAACTTAGTGAGACTCTGTTTCCAAATAAAATATAAAAAAGGTCTGGGAGTATAGCCCAGAGGTAGAACGCCTCTGGGTTCCACCCCCAGTACCACCAAAAAAAAAAAAAAAAAAAAAAAAAAAAAAAGAAGAGTCTCACTACTTGCTGAGGCTGTTCTTGAACCTGTGATCTTTCTGTTTCTGCTTCCCAAGTACTGGAATTCTAAGTGTGTGCCACCACGCTCTGGCTAAATTTAACATATTATTTGGCATGCGGAAGTATGCTCATTAGGGACCTCCTCGTTTCCTGGCAAGTCAGCAGGTGTCTGTGTACAAGGGATGTTGACCAGCCCTCTTTTCTTCCAGTTTTAAAAAATGAGCCTTTTCTCTATACTGACAATAATAAATTGATAACAGAATTTATTACCCCTTGAATGTGAAAACCACACACCCGTTTCCTCCCAATAGGACGTTCAGTTTAGCGTTTTCCTGAAGCGCCCTGGGAGTCCCGGGCTTTCACACTCAATTGCTGGCCACTTCTTCCACACCTTGGGGCTCATGCTCTCTCTATCCTTGCTGTGATCTTTTTTTTCAAACTGTTGGCAGAAAATGCAAAACACAGAATTCTACTGTAGCAAAACAAATCTGGAGTCCCTGAAGAAGCTTGTGGAAACCTTTCTAGATTCCTGGTTCTGCCATGGAACTGAGCCAGCACAGGTCTCCTTTGTACAAACACAGAAATGCTGGGTAAAATATCCCAAGGAAAAGAAGAAAAAAGCTTAAACACATAGCCAAGCTCAGCAGAAAGAAATGTACATCTCTAGGTGCCAACGGAAGACCTCAAAAGCAGTACGAAAAGCCGGGCGTGGTGGCGCACACTTGTAATCTCAGCATTCGGGAGGCTGAGACAGGAGGATCGCGGTTCGCAGACAGCCTCTGCTACTTAGTGAGGCCTTTTGCAACTCAGTGAGACCCTGTTTCAAAATAAAGAATAAAGCCGGGCGTGGTGGCGCACGCTTGTAATCCCCGCGCTTGGGAGGCAGAGACAGGAGGATCGCGCAGGTTTGAAGCCAGCCGCGCGCGCTGGCTTAGGAGACCCTGTTTCCAAATAAAAATGTAAAAATAGGTCTGGGAGTGTAGCCCGGAGGTAGAAGGGCTTCCAGGAACCCCAGTACCACAAAAAAAAAGAAAAAAAAAAGAATAAAATAGGGCTAGGGGTGTAGCTTGGAGGTTGAATGCCCCTGGGTTCCATCCCCAGTACCCCCCCCCCACAAAAGACAAAAGACAAAAGAAAAAGAAGGACAAAACAAAATAAAACCACCACCACCACCACCACAACAAAAACCAGCAGGGAGAGTGGAGTCCACTAGCCGTAGTGGCCCCAGCAGTGAGGCGAGGGGTAGGAGTGGGAGCAGAGACTCCTGCCTGCCCTAGTCTGTCTCTCAGAAAAAGGGAATGTGGGAGAAAGCCTCTCTGGGAGAAGAGAGGGAGAAATTTCCTGAATGAGGCAGCATTTCAGCTGGCCTCATTCATTCATTCATTCATTCCTTCACCAAGTCGTTCTTGAGCACCTGTGCTTGTGCCTGGTATTGCAGCAACCATTGGGAATAAGTCCGAGCCAGTTGCCACCCTCATGGCGTCTGCAGGTGGTGGAGAAAAACCACGAGTGATCAACGGCAGTGTGGAAGCTCCTCTGTGTACACTGTGTGTGTGTGTGTGTGTGTGTGTGTGTGTGTGTGGTTCTGGGGATGGAACCCAGGGGCCTTCTACCTTCGAGCTACACCCTCAGCCCTATTTTTTCTTTTTAATTCTTTATTTTGAAACCGGGTCTCACTGAGTTGCAGAGGCCTCACTAAGTAGCTGAGGCTGTCGCGAACCCGGATCCTCCCGTCTCAGCCTCCCAAATGCTGGGATTACAAGCGTGCGCCACCACTCCTGGCTAATTTTTTTGAATCTTTATATATTCTGAATATTAATTCTCTGATGGAAGAGGAGCTGGTAAAGAGTTTCTCCCAGTCTGCAAATTCTCTCTTTGTGCTCTTAATTATTAAACTTTTAAATCTGATGCCATCCCATTTATTAATTCTTGGCATTATTTCCTGAGCTTTTTTTTTTTTTTTTTTTGGTGGTACTGCGGGTGGAACCCAGAGGCTTTCTACTTCCAGGCTATACTCCCAGACCTATTTTATATTTTATTTTATTTTATTTATTTTATTTTATTTTTCTCTTTTGCTTACTTACTTTACTTAAGTACTTACTTATTTCATACTTTTATTTTTTTTCTTTTTATTTATTTTTTTTAAATTTTATTTTATTGGTGCACTGTATTCATACATCATAGTGGGATACAAACTTTTGTAGACATACATGCACACATCGCCCAGTCAGCCCCCACCCAATCCCCACCCCATTCTCTCCCCATCCCTCCCTCCCATGCTTGGCTTAGTGGTTGACATCTAGTATTATAGCAATTTATCCAAAATT
This sequence comes from Muscardinus avellanarius, assembly GCF_963383645.1. Classification (NCBI taxonomy): domain Eukaryota; kingdom Metazoa; phylum Chordata; class Mammalia; order Rodentia; family Gliridae; genus Muscardinus; species Muscardinus avellanarius. Next base: position 25,070 of record NW_027664488.1, read on the forward strand.
AAAAATGATAATCTCACATAACAGTTTCATTTGTCTGATACCAAGCTTTTGATGACTTAAAGATAACATTTCAATATTTCTTTTTGCTTTCTTTCTTACCAGAGAATATTTTTTTCTTTTTTTTAGGTGAAACTATCATATATTTATTTTTCAGAAAAAAATCTATCCTGATATGGAATATGGACTCTAGATACCCAAAACAATCTCGAAGCAAAAACAAAGCTAGAAGATGTATATTTTCTGATTTCAAACCATATAAAGCTACAATAATTGAAACAGTGTAGTACTGTTCTAAAGGCAGATATATAGACCATTGGAGTTAAATACAAGCCTAGAGCTAACTTCTTCCCTATATTGTCAAGTTATTTTTGACAAGGTTTCCACGAAGATTTGGTGGTGGAAATAATAATCTTTTAACTAAATATTGTTGAAAAATAATAATTACATCGAAAAGAATAAAATTGGACCCTTACCTAATCCCACATACAAGTATTAACTCAAACTAGATAAAAGACCTAAATATAAATCTTAAGACTATAAACTTTTAGGAGAAAATCTGGGTCATAAAACCTCACAACATTGAAATTGGCAGTGATTTCTTGGATATGATTTCAATGGCACAGGCAACAGAAGAATATACAAACTCCCTAAAAAATAAAAGAAAATATTGTATATCCAAAGACAATGTAAACAGAGTTAAAAGTTACTAATAGAATTGGATAAAATATTTCCAAATGCTATATCTGAAGGTATATTAATATCCCAACTAGAAATCCTAAAAATTAACAACAATAAAGGCAAACAATACAATTTAGAGATAGGTAAAAGACTAACATAAATAATGAATCTCCACAGATAACCAATCTTAGTTGTCTGTTGGATGGAAACTCTTGTTTCTCTGGTTCTGGTGAGTGTTACCTCTTTCTTCTTTGTAGTTAATCTCTTTGAGTATTTTCTCTAGCGCTGGTTTTGAAGACATAAATTCCTTCAGTTTCTGTTTGTCATGGAAGCTTCTTATTTCTCCATCTAATTTGATAGAAAGTTTTGCTGGATAGGAAATTTTTGGCTGGAAGTTGTTTTCTTTCAGAGTTTGGAATATGTTACTCCAAGCCCTTCTGGCTCTCATGACTTGGTTTGGGAAGTCTGGAGTGATTCTAATTGGTTTGCCTCTGAATGTCACTTGGCCCTTTGTTTTTGTTGCCTTTAAGATTCTCTGCTTGGCTTCCACATTGGTCATTTTGACAATTATATGGCGTGGGGATCCTCTTCTCGGATCCTGTCTAAAGGGAGTTCTATAAGTTTCCTGGATCTGTGTATCAACCTCTTGCTCTATATTTGGAAAATTTTCTGCTATTACTTCCTTGAAGAGATTGTTGATCCCTTTGGTATCACTTTCTTTTCCCTCCTCTATTCCAATTATTCTTAGGTTAGCTCTCTTAAGATGGGCCCATATTTCTTCAATGTCAGATTCCTGCTGTTGGATATCTTTTTCTAGATTAGAAACTATGCATTCATTTTTGGATTGCTCATCTTCTAAGAGCGAGATTCTGTTCTCCATGTGGTCTAATCGGTTGTTTGTGCTTTGAATTGAGGCCTTTACTTCATTAATTGCATCCTTTATCTCTTTTTGGCTCTCTGAGTTCTTTTCGAAGCACCTCTATTATTTCTACAGTTATTTTCCTGATTTGATCTTCTAGAAATCTCTGATTTTCTGTTTTATCAGGTTCTGATGTTGTGGGGTTGTGCACATTCATTACTCCAGTGTTATTCCTCTTTCCCATGATTTAGGAAGTTTGTGCCTTCTCTGGGTTCTTCCCTTGGGTCACTATGGCTTCACTTAAGGTGCTCTGGATCTCGAGTCTGTATTATCTCAGACCCCACTACTCCTTTACTGGGTTGTATCACAGAGTCTCCGACCCAGGGAGTCGATAGAGGCTGCTTTAAACTATGGGGGGTGCCAGGTTGCACGCTCTCCTATGGTGTGATATCTCTGCCACCACCACTCCCTCACTGGGTCAAGTCCCAGGAGGCACAATACTGGGATTTCTCCTCTGTGGCCCGCAATTTGACTCACTGTTCTTGAGTACGTAGATGTAGTTGTACTGGACTCGGTGAATTCACTGCTGCTGCCGCCGCCAGTGGCAATATGGCGCCTCTGCCACGCCCTCGGCCATGAGGCTGGCGTATTTTTTCTTCTCTGGTTTTGATTTCCACTCTGAATCCCTGCAGCGTGTGCTGAGCTCAGCCACTGGGAGCTTTAAATGCTGTCTGCGCCGAAAGTTCCCGCCTGGCTGTTCCGCAGCGGCTCACCTGGCTTGCTGTAGCCGTCCGCTGAGTTCGCCGCTGCCGCCGGCAGTATGGCGCTGCTGCCGCGTCCTCGGGCGCGTGTGTCTCCTCTGTGGCCCTGAGCTCTGTTCTCAGTCCGCTTTCTCTCTGGAGCCTGGTGTTTTTTTTGTTTTTCTGGTGATGGTGTTTTCTGGCTATGAAAGGCGCTCTTTTTGTGGTAATGGAGATTGGTTGTTAGCGGGACTCTTAAGCCCCGCTTTTCTCGGTCGCCATCTTCCCGGAAGTCTCCTATTTTATATTTTATTTGAAAACAGGGTCTCACTAAGTTGCTGAGAGCCTCATTCAGTAGCTGAGGCTGGCTTTGAACCTGTGCGATCCTCCTATCTTAGGCTCCCAAGAGCTGGGATTACAAGTGTGCGCCAGCTTTTCCTGAGCTTTAGGAGTCCTTCTGAGGAAGTCATTTTCTGCATTTCCTGCGTATATTTCGGAGCATTGACTATATCTTTTTTTCTAGCAGTGCAGTTTCTGGTGGAATTCCCAGGTCTTTGATCTACTTTAAGTTGACTTTTGCATGAGGTAAGAGACAGGGACCTAGTCTTATTCTTCTACATATGGATATCGAGTTTTCCTAGCACCATTTAAAAAGGCTGATTTTTCTCTAACATATGTTTTTCACACCTGTAGTGTAATTTATACTTACTCTGATTCTTATTAGATACTGGGGATTGAACTCAAGGACATTCTGCCTCTAAGCTGTACCATCTTTTTTACTTTTTTTTTTTTTTTTTGGTGCTGGGAA
>NW_027664487.1:0-75000 GCF_963383645.1 Muscardinus avellanarius
TGTCTCAGCCCCCAAGTACTGAGATCACAAGTGTGTGTCACCACACCCTGATGAAAGAGTGTACTTTCTTCAAGAAAATAAAATATTGGAAGGCAGAGATATCATGTGATACTTAATATTGATCATAATTTCCATAAGTAAAGTTTTGAGATAGTATTCTCCAATTTCCTGAAAAGTGCTTTCACTTCCATAGGATGGCTCTTCATTTTGCCAGCGCGTACGGTCATCCCCACGTGGTAAAGTTCCTCCTGGAAATCAAATGTGCAATCAACCTGTATGTCACAGAGCACTGCACAGCCGTGATAAAGGTACACTGGACTTGCAGGCTTAGAAAAATGCACTCACTCCATTTACATAGAAATCTTTGGAATGTTTCTCTTGAATTCCTTGAATTGACCTTCTGTTTCTTGTACCATATCGTAGGCCACACAACGTCAGCACACAGAATGTGTGCAGATTCAAATGAGACATGGAGCTGACAAGAATTTTGCAGACCACAGTGGCAACACTGCTCTTCATTATGCCGTGCTTAATGAAGACACCGTGATAGCAACAGAACTGCTGTCGCACAATGCCAATATTGAAGCAGGAAACAAGGTGAGACCCACCATCTTTATTATCAAAGTACCTGACATGTGATATGTGTAGGGCAGACTTTCCGTGTTCCCAACCTCTAGCATGTGTGTAAGGCCTTGCAAAGGAATGAATTGGATTCAAACTAAAGACTATACCAGCATTTAATTTGTATCGATAAGTTGAGTCAACAGTTCAAATTCAGCAGACTCATGTAGAAGTCTGGATTTCCCTAGGTGTGGTGGCTCCCATCTATAATCTCAGGATACTATATTATCTAATCAGGATATTTTATAAACTCAGTGGGAGGCTGAGACCGAAAGATAAGAATTTTGCAGCCAGCCCCAACAACTTATTAAGAGCCTGTTTCAAAATTAAAAAATATAATAGGACTGTGTATGTAGCTCAGAGTAGAATGCCCAACTCCCTCTGTTCAATTTCCAGTTTAGAAAAACAACCTGGATTTCAAGCTTCTCTGAAAGAGTGACAAGGGGTCTCCTTTGAGCCCACACTGCTGTTAGGTGAGCTGTGCAGTAGGCTCCCATAATCATCACTATGTGAGATCTGTAACATCGCTATTTGAGGTCTGTAACAGCTAAGATGAAACCCTTCCATCAGGCCATAGGAGAAACCGCATGGGCCCTTATTTGGCTACCAAAATGCCCTTGAAGCCTCTGTCTTTATAGTCAGAGCAACTTCCTTAGTATGGCCACTTGGCGCTGTAGTGCCCTGAAATCAGTATCTGGATCCTGACGCCACAGAGAAGAGAGAGAATCAGGGTCTCACTAAGTTGTGGAGGGCATCACTAAGAAGCTGAAGCTGGCTGTGAACCTGTGATCCTTTTGTCTCAGCCCCCAAGTGCTGAGATCACAAGTGTGTGTCACCACACCCTGATGAAAGAGTGTACTTTCTTCAAGAAAATAAAATATTGGAAGGCAGAGAAATCATGTGATACATAATATTGATCATAATCTCCATAAGTAAAGTTTTGAGATAGTATTCTCCAATTTCCTGAAAAGTGCTTTCACTTCCATAGGATGGCTCTTCATTTTGCCAGCGCGTACGGTCATCCCCACGTGGTAACGTTCCTCCTGGAAATCAAATGTGCAGTCAACCTATATGACACAGAGCACTGCACAGCCATGATAAAGGTACACTGGACTTGCAGGCTTAGAAAAATGCACTCACTCTATTTACATAGAAATCTTTGGAATTCCTTGAATTGACCTTCTGTTTCTTGTACCATATCGTAGGCCACACAACGTCAGCACACAGAACGTGTGCAGATTCTAATGAGACATGGAGCTGACACGAATTTTGCAGACCACAGTGGCAACACTGCTCTTCATTATGCCGTGCTTAATGAAGACACGGTGATAGCAACAGAACTGCTGTCGCACAATGCCAATATTGAAGCAGGAAACAAGGTGAGACCCACCATCTTTATTATCAAAGTACCTGACATGTGATATGTGTAGGGCAGACTTTCCGTGTTCCCAACCTCTAGCATCTGTGTAAGGCCTTGCAAAGGAATGCATTGGATTCAAACTAAAGTCTATACCAGCATTTAGTTTGTATCGATAAGTTGAGTCAACAGTTCAAATTCAGCAGACTCATGTAGAAGTCTGGATTTCCCTAGGTGTGGTGGCTCCCATCTATAATCTCAGGACACTATATTATCTAATCAGGATATTTTATAATCTCAGTGGGAGGCTGAGACCGAAAGATAAGAATTTTGCAGCCAGCCCCAACAACTTATTAAGAGCCTGTTTCAAAATTAAAAAATATAATAGGACTGTGTATGTAGCTCAGAGTAGAATGCCCAACTCCCTCTGTTCAATTTCCAGTTTAGAAAAACAACCTGGATTTCAAGCTTCTCTGAAAGAGTGACAAGGGGTCTCCTTTGAGCCCACACTGCTGTTAGGTGAGCTGTGCAGTAGGCTCCCATAATCATCGCTATGTGAGATCTGTAACATCGCTATTTGAGGTCTGTAACAGCTAAGATGAAACCCTTCCATCAGGCCATAGGAGAAACCGCATGGGCCCTTATTTGGCTACCAAAATGCCCTTGAAGCCTCTGTCTTTATAGTCAGAGCAACTTCCTTAGTATGGCCACTTGGCGCTGTAGTGCCCTGAAATCAGTATCTGGATCCTGACGCCACAGAGAAGAGAGAGAATCAGGGTCTCACTAAGTTGTGGAGGGCATCACTAAGAAGCTGAAGCTGGCTGTGAACCTGTGATCCTTTTGTCTCAGCCCCCAAGTGCTGAGATCACAAGTGTGTGTCACCACACCCTGATGAAAGAGTGTACTTTCTTCAAGAAAATAAAATATTGGAAGGCAGAGAAATCATGTGATACATAATATTGATCATAATCTCCATAAGTAAAGTTTTGAGATAGTATTCTCCAATTTCCTGAAAAGTGCTTTCACTTCCATAGGATGGCTCTTCATTTTGCCAGCGCGTACGGTCATCCCCACGTGGTAACGTTCCTCCTGGAAATCAAATGTGCAGTCAACCTATATGACACAGAGCACTGCACAGCCGTGATAAAGGTACACTGGACTTGCAGGCTTAGAAAAATGCACTCACTATATTTACATAGAAATCTTTGGAATTCCTTGAATTGACCTTCTGTTTCTTGTACCATATCGTAGGCCGCAAAACGTCAGCACACAGAATGTGTGCAGATTCGAATGAGACATGGAGCTGACACGAATTTTGCAGACCACAGTGACAACACTGCTCTTCATTATGCCGTGCTTAATGAAGACACGGTGATAGCAACAGAACTGCTGTCGCACAATGCCAATATTGAAGCAGGAAACAAGGTGAGACCCACCATCTTTATTATCAAAGTACCTGACATGTGATATGTGTAGGGCAGACTTTCCGTGTTCCCAACCTCTAGCAACTGTGTAAGGCCTTGCAAAGGAATGAATTGGATTCAAACTAAAGACTATACCAGCATTTAGTTTGTATCGATAAGTTGAGTCAACAGTTCAAATTCAGCAGACTCATGTAGAAGTCTGGATTTCCCTAGGTGTGGTGGCTCCCATCTATAATCTCAAAATACTATTTTATCTAATCAGGATATTTTATAAACTCAGTGGGAGGCTGAGACCGAAAGATAAGAATTTTGCAGCCAGCCCCAACAACTTTAGAGCCTGTTTCAAGATTAAAAAATATAATAGGACTGTGTATGTAGCTCAGAGTAGAATGCCCAACTCCCTCTGTTCAATTTCCAGTTTAGAAAAACAACCTGGATTTCAAGCTTCTCTGAAAGAGTGACAAGGGGTCTCCTTTGAGCCCACACTGCTGTTAGGTGAGCTGTGCAGTAGGCTCCCATAATCATCACTATGTGAGATCTGTAACATCGCTATTTGAGGTCTGTAACAGCTAAGATGAAACCCTTCCATCAGGCCATAGGAGAAACCGCATGGGCCCTTATTTGGCTACCAAAATGCCCTTGAAGCCTCTGTCTTTATAGTCAGAGCAACTTCCTTAGTATGGCCACTTGGCGCTGTAGTGCCCTGAAATCAGTATCTGGATCCTGACGCCACAGAGAAGAGAGAGAATCAGGGTCTCACTAAGTTGTGGAGGGCATCACTAAGAAGCTGAAGCTGGCTGTGAACCTGTGATCCTTTTGTCTCAGCCCCCAAGTGCTGAGATCACAAGTGTGTGTCACCACACCCTGATGAAAGAGTGTACTTTCTTCAAGAAAATAAAATATTGGAAGGCAGAGAAATCATGTGATACATAATATTGATCATAATCTCCATAAGTAAAGTTTTGAGATAGTATTCTCCAATTTCCTGAAAAGTGCTTTCACTTCCATAGGATGGCTCTTCATTTTGCCAGCGCGTACGGTCATCCCCACGTGGTAACGTTCCTCCTGGAAATCAAATGTGCAGTCAACCTATATGACACAGAGCACTGCACAGCCATGATAAAGGTACACTGGACTTGCAGGCTTAGAAAAATGCACTCACTCTATTTACATAGAAATCTTTGGAATTCCTTGAATTGACCTTCTGTTTCTTGTACCATATCGTAGGCCACACAACGTCAGCACACAGAACGTGTGCAGATTCTAATGAGACATGGAGCTGACACGAATTTTGCAGACCACAGTGGCAACACTGCTCTTCATTATGCCGTGCTTAATGAAGACACGGTGATAGCAACAGAACTGCTGTCGCACAATGCCAATATTGAAGCAGGAAACAAGGTGAGACCCACCATCTTTATTATCAAAGTACCTGACATGTGATATGTGTAGGGCAGACTTTCTGTGTTCCCAACCTCTAGCATCTGTGTAAGGCCTTGCAAAGGAATGCATTGGATTCAAACTAAAGTCTATACCAGCATTTAGTTTGTATCGATAAGTTGAGTCAACAGTTCAAATTCAGCAGACTCATGTAGAAGTCTGGATTTCCCTAGGTGTGGTGGCTCCCATCTATAATCTCAGGACACTATATTATCTAATCAGGATATTTTATAATCTCAGTGGGAGGCTGAGACCGAAAGATAAGAATTTTGCAGCCAGCCCCAACAACTTATTAAGAGCCTGTTTCAAAATTAAAAAATATAATAGGACTGTGTATGTAGCTCAGAGTAGAATGCCCAACTCCCTCTGTTCAATTTCCAGTTTAGAAAAACAACCTGGATTTCAAGCTTCTCTGAAAGAGTGACAAGGGGTCTCCTTTGAGCCCACACTGCTGTTAGGTGAGCTGTGCAGTAGGCTCCCATAATCATCGCTATGTGAGATCTGTAACATCGCTATTTGAGGTCTGTAACAGCTAAGATGAAACCCTTCCATCAGGCCATAGGAGAAACCGCATGGGCCCTTATTTGGCTACCAAAATGCCCTTGAAGCCTCTGTCTTTATAGTCAGAGCAACTTCCTTAGTATGGCCACTTGGCGCTGTAGTGCCCTGAAATCAGTATCTGGATCCTGACGCCACAGAGAAGAGAGAGAATCAGGGTCTCACTAAGTTGTGGAGGGCATCACTAAGTAGCTGAAGCTGGCTGTGAACCTGTGATCCTTTTGTCTCAGCCCGCAAGTACTGAGATCACAAGTGTGTGTCACCACACCCTGATGAAAGAGTGTACTTTCTTCAAGAAAATAAAATATTGGAAGGCAGAGAAATCATGTGATACTTAATATTGATCATAATCTCCATAAGTAAAGTTTTGAGATAGTATTCTCCAATTTCCTGAAAAGTGCTTTCACTTCCATAGGATGGCTCTTCATTTTGCCAGCGAGTACTGTCATCCCCATGTGGTAACGTTCCTCCTGGAAATCAAATGTGCAGTCAACCTGTATGACACAGAGCACTGCACAGCCGTGATAAAGGTACACTGGACTTGCAGGCTTAGAAAAATGCACTCACTCTATTTACATAGAAATCTTTGGAATTCCTTGAATTGACCTTCTGTTTCTTGTACCATATCGTAGGCCACACAACGTCAGCACACAGAACGTGTGCAGATTCTAATGAGACATGGAGCTGACACAAATTTTGCAGACCACAGTGGCAACACTGCTCTTCATTATGCCGTGCTTAATGAAGACACGGTGATAGCAACAGAACTGCTGTCGCACAATGCCAATATTGAAGCAGGAAACAAGGTGAGACCCACCATCTTTATTATCAAAGTACCTGACATGTGATATGTGTAGGGCAGACTTTCCGTGTTCCCAACCTCTAGCATCTGTGTAAGGCCTTGCAAAGGAATGCATTGGATTCAAACTAAAGTCTATACCAGCATTTAGTTTGTATCGATAAGTTGAGTCAACAGTTCAAATTCAGCAGACTCATGTAGAAGTCTGGATTTCCCTAGGTGTGGTGGCTCCCATCTATAATCTCAGGACACTATATTATCTAATCAGGATATTTTATAATCTCAGTGGGAGGCTGAGACCGAAAGATAAGAATTTTGCAGCCAGCCCCAACAACTTATTAAGAGCCTGTTTCAAAATTAAAAAATATAATAGGACTGTGTATGTAGCTCAGAGTAGAATGCCCAACTCCCTCTGTTCAATTTCCAGTTTAGAAAAACAACCTGGATTTCAAGCTTCTCTGAAAGAGTGACAAGGGGTCTCCTTTGAGCCCACACTGCTGTTAGGTGAGCTGTGCAGTAGGCTCCCATAATCATCGCTATGTGAGATCTGTAACATCGCTATTTGAGGTCTGTAACAGCTAAGATGAAACCCTTCCATCAGGCCATAGGAGAAACCGCATGGGCCCTTATTTGGCTACCAAAATGCCCTTGAAGCCTCTGTCTTTATAGTCAGAGCAACTTCCTTAGTATGGCCACTTGGCGCTGTAGTGCCCTGAAATCAGTATCTGGATCCTGACGCCACAGAGAAGAGAGAGAATCAGGGTCTCACTAAGTTGTGGAGGGCATCACTAAGAAGCTGAAGCTGGCTGTGAACCTGTGATCCTTTTGTCTCAGCCCCCAAGTGCTGAGATCACAAGTGTGTGTCACCACACCCTGATGAAAGAGTGTACTTTCTTCAAGAAAATAAAATATTGGAAGGCAGAGAAATCATGTGATACATAATATTGATCATAATCTCCATAAGTAAAGTTTTGAGATAGTATTCTCCAATTTCCTGAAAAGTGCTTTCACTTCCATAGGATGGCTCTTCATTTTGCCAGCGCGTACGGTCATCCCCACGTGGTAACGTTCCTCCTGGAAATCAAATTTGCAGTCAACCTATATGACACAGAGCACTGCACAGCCATGATAAAGGTACACTGGACTTGCAGGCTTAGAAAAATGCACTCACTCTATTTACATAGAAATCTTTGGAATTCCTTGAATTGACCTTCTGTTTCTTGTACCATATCGTAGGCCACACAACGTCAGCACACAGAACGTGTGCAGATTCTAATGAGACATGGAGCTGACACGAATTTTGCAGACCACAGTGGCAACACTGCTCTTCATTATGCCGTGCTTAATGAAGACACGGTGATAGCAACAGAACTGCTGTCGCACAATGCCAATATTGAAGCAGGAAACAAGGTGAGACCCACCATCTTTATTATCAAAGTACCTGACATGTGATATGTGTAGGGCAGACTTTCCGTGTTCCCAACCTCTAGCATCTGTGTAAGGCCTTGCAAAGGAATGCATTGGATTCAAACTAAAGTCTATACCAGCATTTAGTTTGTATCGATAAGTTGAGTCAACAGTTCAAATTCAGCAGACTCATGTAGAAGTCTGGATTTCCCTAGGTGTGGTGGCTCCCATCTATAATCTCAGGATACTATTTTATCTAATCAGGATATTTTATAAACTCAGTGGGAGGCTGAGACCGAAAGATAAGAATTTTGCAGCCAGCCCCAACAACTTTAGAGCCTGTTTCAAGATTAAAAAATATAATAGGACTGTGTATGTAGCTCAGAGTAGAATGCCCAACTCCCTCTGTTCAATTTCCAGTTTAGAAAAACAACCTGGATTTCAAGCTTCTCTGAAAAAGTGACAAGGGGTCTCCTTTGAGCCCACACTGCTGTTAGGTGAGCTGTGCAGTAGGCTCCCATAATCATCGCTATGTGAGATCTGTAACATCGCTATTTGAGGTCTGTAACAGCTAAGATGAAACCCTTCCATCAGGCCATAGGAGAAACCGCATGGGCCCTTAGTTGGCTACCAAAATGCCCTTGAAGCCTCTGTCTTTATAGTCAGAGCAACTTCCTTAGTATGGCCACTTGGAGCTGTAGTGCCCTGAAATCAGTATCTGGATCCTGACGCCACAGAGAAGAGAGAGAATCAGGGTCTCACTAAGTTGTGGAGGGCATCACTAAGAAGCTGAAGCTGGCTGTGAACCTGTGATCCTTTTGTCTCAGCCCCCAAGTGCTGAGATCACAAGTGTGTGTCACCACACCCTGATGAAAGAGTGTACTTTCTTCAAGAAAATAAAATATTGGAAGGCAGAGAAATCATGTGATACTTAATATTGATCATAATCTCCATAAGTAAAGTTTTGAGATAGTATTCTCCAATTTCCTGAAAAGTGCTTTCACTTCCATAGGATGGCTCTTCATTTTGCCAGCGCGTACGGTCATCCCCACGTGGTAACGTTCCTCCTGGAAATCAAATGTGCAGTCAACCTGTATGACACAGAGCACTGCACAGCCGTGATAAAGGTACACTGGACTTGCAGGCTTAGAAAAATGCACTCACTCCATTTACATAGAAATCTTTGGAATTCCTTGAATTGACCTTCTGTTTCTTGTACCATATCGTAGGCTGCACAACGCCAGCACACAGAATGTGTGCAGATTCAAATGAGACATGGATCTGACACGAATTTTGCAGAGCACAGTGGCAACACTGCTCTTCATTATGCCGTGCTTAATGAAGACACGGTGATAGCAACAGAACTGCTGTCGCACAATGCCAATATTGAAGCAGGAAACAAGGTGAGACCCACCATCTTTATTATCAAAGTACCTGACATGTGATATGTGTATGGCAGACTTTCCGTGTTCCCAACCTCTAGCATCTGTGTAAGGCCTTGCAAAGGAATGCATTGGATTCAAACTAAAGTCTATACCAGCATTTAGTTTGTATCGATAAGTTGAGTCAACAGTTCAAATTCAGCAGACTCATGTAGAAGTCTGGATTTCCCTAGGTGTGGTGGCTCCCATCTATAATCTCAGGACACTATATTATCTAATCAGGATATTTTATAAACTCAGTGGGAGGCTGAGACCGAAAGATAAGAATTTTGCAGCCAGCCCCAACAACTTATTAAGAGCCTGTTTCAAAATTAAAAAATATAATAGGACTGTGTATGTAGCTCAGAGTAGAATGCCCAACTCCCTCTGTTCAATTTCCAGTTTAGAAAAACAACCTGGATTTCAAGCTTCTCTGAAAGAGTGACAAGGGGTCTCCTTTGAGTCCACACTGCTGTTAGGTGAGCTGTGCAGTAGGCTCCCATAATCATTGCTATGTGAGAGCTGTAACAGCTAAGATTAAACCCTTCCATCAGGCCATAGGAGAAACCACATGGGTCCTTAGTTGGCTAAAGTGCACTTGAAACCTCTGTCTTTATAGTCAGAGCCACTTCCTTAGTGTGACCACTTTGAGCTGAAGTGCCCTGAAATCAGTATCTTGATCCTGATGCCACAGAGAAGAGAATCAAGGTACGTTTATTCCTTCCCTGAAGGAAGATTCCATTTTATCAAAAAGCTCTTAAAACTGTGTTTGTAAAACTCAAATTCCTGACATGTTAGTGTTTGCCACAAAAAAAGTGTTGTCCAATAGGAAAATTAAGCAAAGTGAAAGAGATTCTGCAGTACTGGACATATAACTCCCAGTCCTGTTTCTTTCTGAAAAAGATGGTCATGGAATCTTTCATGTCTAGGTAAGTATATATTGTTTGGGATATCCATTTAAAAATCCCTTTTCTAGAGAGTATGATTTATTTTATGTTTTCAAGAAAAAACACTTAGAGCTGCTCCTATTGTGTCATAGGGCTTGGGGCTATGGTGGTTCAAGATCCAGCACCTGCCCTCCGGCAGGTCTTGGTTTCTAGGATGGGGAGCAATCACTTAACTCCAAACCACCATAATCAATGTGATAGGGGCCAAAGTCTTCAGAAGCAGTGTGAGTGTGAAGTCAGTTTTGGAGGAGACTGGAGTTCCTGTGGGGCTCTAGGCAGGGCTGGGCATCGCAAAGGGAAGGAGCAGCAGGTGAGGGCAGTGGGGGAAGAAAGGGGCTGCTGTGTTTACCAGGTGTTCGCCTTCACAGGGTCTCAGATGAGACTTTCATTTCTGCTGGGACAAATGTATTTTGCAATTACTCTTTTCTGTTTTCTCACAGCTGGGATTGACACCATTATTGTTTGCACTTCGAGAAGACAAACAATTCATGATAGATTTTCTTCCTCATAGAGGAGCTAACATCCATGCAATCGATGACATCGGAAGGCAATATTCTCTCTCTCTCTCTCTCTCTCTCTCTCTCTCTCTCTCTCTCTCTCTGTCATTAAACTTGGTGGTAGTCTAGGGTGGCAACAATCCCTCAAATCAGAAATGCCATATTAGCAATGATTAAGACTGGGGAACAGAAATGACAGCATATAGTAGGATTCCCTTAGTTGATCTTTGTTACTTACAATTTGGTTTGGAGGTCATTTTTTTTTTGTATTGGCTAAAGGGATTTCACTGATTTTTTTCAAGTACAGAATTTTGGTTTACTTTTTGATTCAATATTTAACTTCCTATTCTTAATGTTTTTGTAAAGCTCTATTTCTTTTATACTTTTTCTTGAAAATATACATTAAGCACAAATAGAATTTGAAGCTCATTTTGTCTATGGAATGACTCTTTGCTTTTAATGGCTTTCCACGAAGAATACTGCTGTTAGGTCATCCCTGAATGAATATTTATTGCTGTTAGTAGATGCTATTGAGAATTTTTTCCATTTTCATTTCTAATGCAGTTTGATACTCTTATTTTTACTTAGCATAGGCAGAGGAAAAAGGTATCTTTAAGGTCATAAAATTTTGCTTTCATCAAGGTAAGTCCTGACAAAGAGAGAAGGGTCAGCTTTAGATTCACACAAGACTGGCTTTAATTGCTAGCTCTGCCACGCTAGTTATAGGAACATTGCTTATCACCCAAATACGGCAAGGAAGATAAAATGCACTTGATGGTGGTGGTAAGATTTGATCTGTATAACATTTAACTGCTGTCTAGTATGGGCTTTCAGCATCATCACATGGAACTCCTATGACTAGCATTATTACCATTATTCCAGATATTAGTGTTTTAACTGGGACAATAGTCTGTCTATTTGATATTTAGCAGACTATGAATTATAATATATGATATCACACTAGGGAAGAAATAGAGAATTGTCCATGTAAACCTATTTTACATTTACTTATTTCAGAGAAATGACATCAGCATAGTTACTGTCAATCTGAGAACTGTTCAATTCGACTATGTTCAACCCCAGCAGGACAGGAGGCTTCTGGCTTGATGCTTGTGTCTGCTAGTTTGCATGTAAGTTCAGCTCTGCAGGGACAGATAGATATGAAATTGGTAGTATAGATCCAATTACCTATTTAAATAACCCTTCAATTACCTAACTAAATTACCTTACTAAATAACTTTATAAGTAACCTCTCTATTGTTTCAGATCTACCCTCATGCTGGTGATAAAATTTGGCTCCAGACACTGAGTCAGGTTTTTGGTCCTGTAAGGTGTCAATGTTTTCACCAGAGATTTTTACCAAAGGACGGCATTGTCTTATGATAGAGACAGTGGCTGTGATATGTAAGTGTTTAGCTGAAATGCTAGTTAACATTACATGCAGGTTCACAATCATTACAACTGTTGCATCTTATATATCTGGTCAGAGTTCAGTTTAGTTCCCATAGTTTTGGGATGGCGGTGGGTTAGTCCACTTCATCAGCCAGAAACCAAGCAAAAAGTGACCTTCAGAAGCTGCAGTATGTGCAGGAGTCTTCATATCAGGACTTCCTTTTCCCTTTGGAAGTGCTTAGGATTGACCCTAGGACTCGTGCATGCTAGAGAACTGTTCTGCCCAGCAATACCCCAAACCAATATCCCAGGACTTTACGGTTCTATCCTGAGAGTTTCCCACATGGTCCATTACACTGAAATTTTAACTCCTAGGCATGGGAGTCAAATACAGTCACCTTTGATTTTTTTCTAATTAGCTATTTATATCTGGAAAAGTCCAGCATAGCAGAAAATCTTGTTACTTTCCCCTGGGAGCTTTCTTCTACATCCTCCTCCTTGAACGTGCCCTGAAGCTGGGGCTTCTTTAAGCACATAGAATACAGTCCTCTTCCACAAGGAAGCTGGAGGGAAAGAAAAGGCCTTTTGAATCAGTCTTTTGAATGTGTTGCTGCAGCATTGTTTCTTTTAAAATGTGTCTGATGGTCCAGTTAAGATGAATTAAGCTTTATTTCCAGGTTGTTCTTACTGATCCAGATCCCTGAGTCTTCATGGTCACACAAACTTAGCCTTAAAAGCTCCATCTCATTTACTTCACCTGTGTATAGGCTTTTATGCTTTGCCACTGTTCCCAAAGCAGAGTACTCCTAGATGTAGCCACACTCTAGGGAGCAACCCTCCTCCTGTCAGCCATAGGTGGAGCCCACACATAGCCCAGACATCATGTTGAATTCTCTGTCGATACCATTCCTGCTTGCACTTTGAGAAGAGAAAAAATTCATGATAGAGTTTCTTCTCAATAAAGGAGCTAACGTTCATGCAATTGATGAGATCAGAAGGTAAAATTCTCTCTTCTCTCTCTCTTCTCTCTCTCTCCCTCCCTCTCTCTCTCTCTCTCTCTCTCTCTCTCTCTCCCCCCCCCCTCTCTCTCTGTCATTAATCTTGGTGATAGTCTAGGGTGGCAACAATCCCTAAAATCAGAAATGCCATGTTAGCAATGATTAAGACTGGGCAACAGAAACAACAGCATATAGTAGGATTCCCTTAGATCATCTTTATTACTTACAATTTAGTTTTGGTGGTCATTTACTTCTGATGTATTGGCTAAAGGGATTTCATTGTTTTATTAAGTACAAAATTTTAGTTTACTTTTTGCCTCAATATTAAAAGTCCTACTCTTTTATAATGTTTTTAAAGCTCTGTTTCTTTTATACTTTTCCTGGAAAATGTACATTTTGCACTAACTGAAATTGAAACTCATTTTTTCTTTGGGATGACTCTTTGGTTTTAATGGCTTTCAATGAAGAATACTGATGTTAGGTCATCCCTGGGTGAATATTAATTGCTGATAGTAAATGCTGTTCAGGTTTTTCCCCCATTTTCATTTCTCTTCTTTTTTATTATCTTTTTTTTAAATTTATTTTTATTGGTGCATTGTAATCATATGTCACACTGGAATACAAGACTTGAGAGGATAAACAAGCACACCTCATCCAGTCCCCATCCCATTCCTCCCCCTCCCTCAATCCCATGCTTGTTTGGTGATTAACTTTGGTACATTCGTTTATGTACCTCCTGAGTTTTAAAGAGGCTCCATCTTCCCCTATTCCATACTCTCTGATTGGTCACCTTAATTGCTTCACTATAGGGCCTTTTCTATATCTCGACCTCTTCCTGTTGCCCCTTTCCTCCTAGTTATTGCTGATTAGGGGAAGCATCTGGTTTTTATTTTCTGCGATATTTCTCTGTGCATGCCGTGTTGCAAGTACCAATCCCACTCTTGATGGCCCCAGCAGTGGCCTGGCTACCTGGTGGACTGATACAGACCTCGCTGGCTCAAACAGCAGCCTTGCCTCATGGGAGGCCCCGATTCTGGTCTTACTGGCCCTGACACCACCCTAACCCCTCAGCTGGCTCTGATCCCAGCCTCGGTGGCTGCAGCACCAGCCTAGCCTCAAGGCAGGCTCCAATCCCGGCCTCGAAGGCCTCAGTAGTGGCCTTGCCTCACAGAAGGCTCCAATGCTGGCCGCTGGCCCTGGCACCGGCCTAACCCCTCAGCAGGCTCTGATCCTGGCCTCGGAGGCCCCAGGACCTGCCTTGCATCATGGCAGGCTCTGATGCCTCTCTCGCTGGCCCCAGCACTGGCCGAACCCTTCGGCAGGCTCTGATCCCGACCTAGCAGGCCCCAGTAGTGGCCTTGCCTCATGGTAGGCTCCGATACCAGCTGTTGGCCCCGGCATCGGCCTAACCCCTCGGCAGGCTCCAATCCCAGCCTCGGAGGCCCCTGCACTGGCCTTGCCTCGCGGCAGGCTCCAGTGCTGGCCGCTGGCCCCGGCATTGGCCTAACCCCTCGGCAGGCTCTGATCCCAGCCTCAGAGGCCCCAGTAGTGGCCTTGCCTCATGGCAGGCTCTGAAGCCGGCCGTTGGCCCCGGCATCAGCCTAACCCCTCGGCAGGCTCTGATCCTGTCCTCGAAGGTCACAGCACCAGTCTTGCCTCACGGCAGGCTCCAATTCCAGCCACGCTGGCCCCGACACTGGCCTAACCCCTCGCCAGGCTCCAATCCCGGCCTCAGAGGCCCCAGCACCGGCCTTGCCTCACGGCAGGCTCCGATCCTGGCCTTGCTGGCCCCAGCACCAGCCTAATCCCTCAGCAGGCTCTGATCCCAGCCTCGGAGGCCGCAGTAGTGGCCTTGCCTCATGGCAGGCTCCGATGCCTGCCATTGGCCTCGGCACCGGCCTAACCCCTCGGCAGGCTCTGATCCCAGCCTCAGAGGCCCCAGTACCAGCCTTGCCTCACGGCAGGCTCTGATGCCTGCCTCGCTGGCCCCAGCATTGGCCTAACCCCTCGGCAGGATCCAATCCCAGCCTAAGAGGCCTCAGTAGCAGCCTTGCCTCATGGCAGGCTCCGATGCAAGCCTCTGGCCCCAGCATCGGCCTAACCCCTCAACAGGCTCTGATCCCAGCCTTGGAGGCCCCAGCACTGGCCTTGCCTCAAGGTAAGCTTCAATCCAGGACTTGCTGGCCCCGGCACCGGCCTAACCCCTCGGCAGGCTCCAATCCTGGCCTGGGAGACCCCAGCACCAGCCTTGCCTCACAGCAGGCTCCGATCCCAGCCTTGCTGGCCCCGGCACCGGCCTAATCCCTCAGCAGGCTCCGATCCCAGCCTCAAAGGTCCCAGCACCAGCCTTGCCTCATGTCAGGCTCCAATCCCAGCTTTGCTGTGTCTGTTGCCGGCCTCACCCCTCAGCAAGCTCCAATCCGAACACCCTCCTCGCTCAACCATTTGTCCCACATTCTTGAGAGTGCACGGTGGTAGCATTCTGCCTCTGGGGTTATTACTTCAAAGGTTCCAGGTGTAATGCATCAGATCTCTGCCTCTCCTGAGTACTGGCCACTGCCATTGCCACTGCCTCCACCATTTTAAATCTTTCCCAAACTCTTTTTCCACTCTAAATGTTGTCCAGTGTTCCTAAGCATGCGCGATGGTAGCATTTGACATTTGGTGTAATTTCTCCAAAAAAATAAGATTGGTAGGCTCCAATTTCTACTTCTCCTGAATACAAGTCTCCACCGCCATCGCAGAGACCACTTTCAACACTGCCTTTCTCCTTGGTCTCCGCTAAACTCTCTCCTTACAGGTGATGTCCAAGATTCTTAACAATGTAGAGAAGAAGCAGTCCTCCTTCACAGGGAATTTTTCCAAAAGTTCCAGTTCATTTGGATAAACTTTGTCTGCATCTCCAGTATCCTGGCATCTGCCATGGTCTTCTTGACCCTTCTCCAATATTTTTCTTTTCCTTTTCCTTTTTTTTTTAATTGGAGAAGACAGTATGTGTGGTTTGAGGAGATTGTGGGATCAGGCACTCAGTAGCACTGTGACCCAGGCCCAGTTTCCCCAGGGCTCCAGAGTGCTCCGCACAACTCCACCTGGAGCCCAGAGTCCTGCAACCTGGGACATGGCTCTCCCAGGGGTCCAGCATGCCCCACCTGACCCCTGCCCAGGGCCCAGGGCCCAGGGCCTTGCGACCGGGCCCCGGTTCCTCCAGGGGTCTGGCGTGCTCCGCACAACCCCGCCCAGGGCCCAGAGTCCTGTGACCCACGCCCCGGCTCTTCCAGGGTCCAGCGTGCCCCGCTGGACCTCCAGCCGGGACCCAGGGTCTTACGACTGACTGAGCCTGGTTTCTCCAGGGGTCCAGTGTGCCCCGCCTGACCCCCCGCCTGGGACCCAGGGTCTTACGACTGAGCCTGGTTTCTCCAGGGGTCTGGCATGCTCCGTGTGGTCCAGCCCGGGGCTCAGAGTCCTGTGACCCGGGCCCCGGCTCTTCTGGGTTCCGGCGTGCCCCACCTGAATCCCGCCCAGGATCCCCCTCATTTTCATTTCTAATGCACCATGATACTCTTATTTTTAATAGGAATAGGCAGAGGAAAGAAACTTATAAACTTTTGCTTTCATCAACATAAGTCCTGGTGGGTGATAAAGAGAGAAGGATCAGCTTTAGATTCACACAAAACTGACTTTGTTAGCTTTGCCACTTGCTACTTATGTGACCTTGGGAACATTACTTATCACCAAATATGCAAAGGAAGATGATATACACTTGATGGTGGTGGTAAGATTTGATCTGTACAACATTTGTTGTCTAGTACGGACTTTCAGCATCACCACATGGAACTCCTATGACTAGCATTTTTACCATTATTCCTCATATTAGTACTTTAATAATACTTTTCCTCATTTGATATATAGTTAACTAGGAATTATAAGATATTACATCACACTAGGGAAGAAATAGAGAATTGTCCATGTAAATCTACTTTACATTTACTTATTTCAGAGAAATGACATCAGCATAGTTACTGTCAATCTGAGAACTGTTTGATTCGACTATGTTCAACCCCAGCAGGACAGGAGGCTTCTGATTTGTTTTTCTCAATGATGAGCTTTTGAGCTCACAAGATGCTATGTCTGCTACTTTGCATGTACAGGCAGATACGAAATTGGTAGTATGGATCAAATTAGCTGTTTAAATAAGTATTAAATTACATAACTAAATTACCTTACTAATGTTGAATGCAATTTTAGTGAGTAAGGAGAGCGTTCAGGGGTCTTTCCTATAGGAAGCCTTTATTAGCTGGCCAGCATCAATACCCTCAGCAAAGAAGGATGGGTGTAGGAACACACCAAGACCAGGCAACAGGAACCTTTTATACTAACAAGGGACCAATCAGATCCTTACACATTTCATATTAACCCAATCAACACATGAGCTACTGCAAGCAAGCCAAATACAGAAGCCAAAAAGCTGTCAGCAGGGGGTTAGGATGGGAACACACAGCTGCGATCCATATATGGTGGTTGCTGAGGCCAACCAGAATGTTGGGGTTACGAGAGCCTGTTTGACAGGAACCACGTGTTTTAAATCTTGCACAAACAACTCTATATAGGGGCTGGGAAGGAGGTGAGGAGAGCTAATGAAAACTTAGTTACAAAATGGCAGGGGAGACAAAATGGGGTTACTTTGGTTTTACAGTCCCTTCTGGGTTTTGTTACTCATAAAGAAAATCTTTGGTTTATACTGTATCCTGGTTCTCCATGTTGGCCAGATGAATGTATTGAGTTCAGAGTACCATTAACTTTATTGCCTGTATGCGCTTTTGTATGTATCCAGTGAAGCAATTAATGAGACAAGGCCCTGTAAGCACAAATAGGCAGATTACTAGCACAGAGCCCAAAGGAAGAAAAAGATACGGGAGCCATCCATGTAACCCTGTCCACAGAATACCTAGCTGCCTGTTTTCCCTCCTTTTATCTAAATTATCTTGTAGCTGTTTAATCTTATCCTGTACAATATGAGACTTATTGGCATAAAAGCAATATTTCTCTCCTAAGAATAAACAAACCCTACCTTCTTTTGAAGTTAGAAAGTCCAGACCCCTTCTATTCTGCAAAAACACCTCAGCATGGGAATCTAGCTGGACTTGGAGATCCAGAATAGTTTCAGATATTTAATGCAAATCATCTATCTTTGACTTGACACGGTTTTATAGAAATGTAAGGAGGTACCTATTCCTGCTACCCCAGTTTCTTTACCAGTGGCTACTCCAAATCCTTTAAGCAATGGCACAAGCTGGATAGCTCTCGGGGTTTGAAGTTTTCATATACAGAGATGGGTAGAGTTTGGTTATTGGGTGCAATGTCTATTCTGGGGAGCAGCAAGGCCAATGTGCACAGTCCTGTCCAGTTAGCCAGAAGGATGCTGTAAGCTGTATCTCCACACAAGAAAACAGTGCCACTTATGGGTGAACTTAGTGGTCCTGGGGGCAAAGTGAATAGAGACAGATTAAAACTGCACAAATCACAGAGCATGTTTCCATCTCCTTCAGTGCCTGGACTCATTGTGCAGATTACAGGATCCTGCTCACAAGAACTGGAGATCTCAACTCTGGGGGACAGAGTGGATCATTGAGATGGAAAAGAGACCAAGGTGCTGTTGTAATCAACTAGAAGTGCTGAATTCTGCAAGGGCTCTATTTGCAAACATAGCCAGGGTAGGGTTTGTTGAATTTAACAGCCCATGAGCTACTTCCAACAGGGTTTGGGTCTCAGGGTCCCAAAACTGGGGCCCTTTTATCTTGGGGAGATGCACTGGGTGGTACACAGGGAAATCAGGCTCAAATCGGATAGCTTCAACTCTCTTTTTAATATACTCTTTTTGGGCTAAGTCTTGTACTCCTCCTCCATCCGACATACCAGGTGGGGGATGCAAAAACCAACACATGATATCACCTTTTTTCCCAGCGCATATTCTCTCCCTGCAGTTTGTCCTGATGATACTACCTGCCAGGAGGTTATTCCACTCACCATACACTTTTGGGGTGATTCATAGCAGCCTACTTCCATAATAGCCCATATTCTTATTATTGCAACTACAGAATGGCAGCCCTGCATTAGGGGTTAAGGGATGCTCCCAGAAAACTACTTCTCTTTTTTTCCCCCTACTTGTCCTATTCTTCCACCACAGCCCTGTGTATTATCCTTTATGAAGACAGATTCTTAGTAGTATGTGATACCACCAGTGGAGCATGAGCTTTTACCTAGTAATAGTTCTTGCGAACAGGTTTGATGAATAGAGAGGGGTAGCCCAAGAAAGACATTTGCTACACTCCCAACATTTAACCAGGATAAGGCAGTTGAGGGCTATTACAACCAAGATCTTAAAAGTCTATCTTTAGTGGGTCTGATTGTCAGGCCACCTTCCATGTCATGTTCTCCACAGGATCCTGGTCTGGGGCTGGCTTTATGTGCATCCAATGTACCCACGCTGACTTTCCAGTGACCTTAATGGAGGTTCACATGATGCGAATCATAATCCAGGGACCAAACTGGTCCATCCAGGTTCTAAAGAAGATACAGGCAGTTTTTTTTTGTTTTTTTTTTATAAGCACCTGGTCTTCAGGTTGGAAGGCATGGAGCAGTTGCGTAGGCTTCTCCTGCTGATCTACTCTGCTGGTCGCCATTGCAGTTTGAATTTCAGTCCTGATTTTATGCAGAGCCTATAATGAACTAAGCAAATCCTGATTAATATTTATATATGTGTTTTGATCCAACTTAGACAGTATTGGTGGTGGATGTCCAAATAGAATTTCAAAAGGGGTAATTCCCTTTACCTAAGGAGTACACCATACCCAGAGGGCAAAGGGGAGGAGCTCTACCCAACTACCGCCAGTCTCCAGAATCAGTTCAGTGAGGACTACCTTGAGGGTTCTTGTTCATCCTTTCCACTTGAACTCTGGTGTCTGTAAGCACAGTGGAGTTTCTAGTCTATTTTAAGTAAATTAGATAAGTCTTTTGTAACCTTGGCCATTATGGCCGGCCATCGTCAGACCCCACAGTAAAGGGCATACCAAATTGAGGAATGATTTCTAAGACTAACTTTTTTACTACTACCTGGGAAGTCTCAGTGCTTGTGGGAAAGGCTTTTACCAATCCTGAGTAGGTATCAACAAAAACGAGGAGATACCTGTACTGATATTTGCTGGGATTTACCTCCATGAAGTTCACCTCCCAGTGTTCTCCCAGACAGTTTGTCTCATAGAGTTTGGTGGTGGCCCCCCATGGTGCCAGGAATTTACTTGAACACAGATCAAGCATCTACACACAGTGTCCTGGATAAGCTGTCGCCCCTTGATAATGTAATAGTCCTTTTTTAAGAGTTCATAAAGCTTTATCTCTCCCAGGTGAGTAGAATAATGGAATTGCTAGACTAGGGTTTTTCCTAGTGCCTTGCGGATATAAATCTGTCCATTTGGCTGCATGGCCCATCCCATGCTCAAGTCAATCTTTGCTCCCTTGTCTTGCAACTCCCTGGCATCTCATTCTGAATAATGTGGGTGTTCCAGGAGATGGTGGTCTGGAATTGTGGACAGGATTTGTAATGGCCCCACTGGTTTTAGTGCCGATGCTTTTTCAGCTTGATCAGCCAAATTATTTCCCTGGGCCTCAAAGAAATTATCTTTCTGGTGAGCTTGACAATGAATGATGGCCTCTTGGGGGAGCTAGAGGGCTTCCAGAAGTGCCAGAATTTCAGGGACATTTTTTATGTCTTTTCATCCTGAAGTCTGGAGTCCCTGTTTTTAATATATGGACCCATAGACATGGCCAGTGGCAACTGTCTGTATAGACATTAATAATTTTGTTTTTGCCATACCAAAGACCTTGTGTCAGAGTAATGAGCTCTCACTTCTGAGTTGAAGTCCCATATCCCAGTGCATGTGTCCATATTACCTTAGTAGCTGTTACCAAAGCTGTTCCAGCATATACCATCCAGGATAAAGCTGATACCATCTGTGAAGAGGTTTTGGTCTGGCTGATCCCAGGGTGAATCTTTCAGATCCAGTCTTGTCCCCTGGAATTTTTCCAGGGTCATCAGACAATCATGTTCTGGGGTAGTATCAGTGACACTGTTCGGCAGCATTGTGGCTGGTTCAGGGATGAAGTGAAAAGAAACTTAACTCTCTGTATATCTAGGACTAAGGTCTGATAATGAGTCAATCATGCATTGGAGAACTACTCATCTGGGATGGGGGGGATCTGAGAACAGTTTCCATGGCATGTTGGACAATTATTTGAAGCTTTTGGTTCATGGCTAATTTTGAAGCCTCCTTGACGAGAAGGGCAGTCACTGCTACAGCCCTTAGGCAGTTGGACCATTCTGAAGCCACATCGTCTGTTCTCTTCAAAAGCTAAACAACTGGCCTCTACCAAGGACCACTTTAGAGATCTCTCCCTTTGCATCCACATACAGTTGAAAAGACTTCTCCAAATTGGGGAGGGCAAAGGCTAGTGCCTGAGTCAAAGCTCTTTTTAGCACCTGGAAGGCCTCATGTTTGACCTTTGTTCATTGTATTTTCTTTCCCTTCCTTTTGTGGCTTCATCGAGTGGCTTAGCAATTTCTGCAAACCCTGGAATCCAAAGCCAACAGTATCCAGCAGCCCCAGAAACTCATGGATTTGATGTTTCAGGATTTGTGTAATAGCCTGAATCTGATGTAAGCAGAGGCTCAGGACTCCTTTTTAAAATAAATATCCCAAGTAGGTGGCCTAGGGACAGCAGGCCTGGGCCTTTGTGGTGAAGTTTCGTAACCCAGTTCTTGAAAAGTCTCCAGCAGGTTCAGAGTAGCTGTGTGGCACTCAGATACAGTCCTAGCTGCCAAAAGCAAATCATCTACATACTAAAGTAATATAACTTCTGGATGGGCATGCCTAAAAGGTTGTAAGCCTTGGATTAACACCTCATTGAACAGAGTCAGTGAGTTTTTAAGCCCCTGGGGCAGCCTTGTCCACGTGAGCTGTCCTGAGAATCCCCACTCAGGATCTGTCCATTCAAAGGCAAAGAGGGGCTGACTCACCTCAGCCAAAAGGAAGGCTAAAGAACACATCATTTAAGTCCAGGACACTGTAGATGACATGGTTCAGTGGTAGGAAGCTGAGAAGAGTATAGGAATTGGGCACAGTGGGGTGTAGGATTTCCATTTTTGTTTACTTCCCTCAGATCCTGGGCCAGTCGATCATTGTCAGTGCCCAGATTTTGTATAGGCAGTAGAGTGTTCCATGGAGACTTGCACTGGGTAAAAATATCAGCCTTGAAAAGTCTATTAATATGTTTAGTTATTCCCTTCTGGGCTTTTAGACTTATTGGGTATTGTCTTATTCTTATTGAGGTGGCATTGCTGCCCAACTGAACCACAATAGGGAAGTTGATGTCTTGCCATTTCCAGAGGATTGTCTTCTGCCCAGACCTGAGGGACCTTGAGTTTTAGTTCAGCCAAAAGATCAGTCTGTTCTTATTTATCTAATTTACTTGAAAATCATTTAACAAATATTCTTCCCCCAAGGGACAAGTCACTAAGATGTGTGATGGAGCTTGCCCGCTCAAAGAAGCCTCATACCCTTGGAAGAAAATGGTGGCCTGAAGTTCTTGCAACAAATCATGCTGCAGCAGAGGGTAGGGACACTAGAATCACCAAAAATGAGTGGATGAACATCCCTTTTCCTAGGTTAGTAATTCTCTCTTTTGTCCTTGGATAGTTCTGGGTTTTTTCTGTTGCTCCCTGGATAGGAACTTTATCCTTTAGCAAAGTCTGGGTTAGAACCGAGGAAGTGACTCCAGTGTCCACCAGAAAATTGACAGGTATGCTCTCTGTATCCAGGTTACCCTGGGATCCCAGGGCTCAATACAGAGGAGCCCTGACTTCCTCAGTCCTCTTCATTTTGAAACTGGAGTCCAGTTGTTGGGCCCTTCTTTCTGTTAGGACATTCATTCTTCCAATGACCTTCTTCCTTACAGTAGGCACACTGGTCCTTTCCCAGCAGAGGTTCTTCTTGGGACTTCTGTTTTCCTTTAGAGAGAGTCTTTTATAACTAGAAGCTGTCCCCCAAGCCAGCTAGAAGAATCTTAGCCAGGTACCTCACTTGTCTGTTTTCTGAGGGGTCCCGGTTATCAAAGACTTATTGATGAATTTCCACTAATTTTGACAGTACCTTACCCTTGAATCCTTCTAATTTCTGTAATTTCTAATTTCTGTAACTTTTTCTGATATCTGGGGCCGACTGAGAAACAAAAGCCAGATTTATGGCCTATTTTCAGGGGCACTCCAAGAAAGCACTGGGTGCTTCTGAAGGGCTTTGCACATTGGACAAATTTGTGGTCGTATAGGCAGCTGCCCAGACCCCTTGCAAGAAAGTCTGGTGGTACTGGTCTAGAGACTTCTTACCTTCATCTTCCTTGTGATCCCAATTGGGGTGAGCCCTTGGAAAGACATTCTCCAATTGGGCAGGGTCAGTAGTAGGGTGGTCATCAGGGCCAAGGACTGCTCGCTGCACATCATGGTAGACCTGCTCCCACTCTTCAGAGGTGAATAGAGTCAGGAGGAGCTGCTGACAGTTGTGCCAAGTAGGCTGTTGGGTGAAAAAGATAGACTTGGGGAGGCAGATGATACCCTGAGGAATGCAGAGAAAGAAGGATTTTGGTTTTTTACAATTATACAAGTCACTAGTAGTAAACAGCACATAAACCATGAAGGGACTGGCCACCGAAGGGGCCTGGCATAAAGGGAGAATGGGGTCATGCTGAGGGCCATAAGAGGATCCCATGCAGGTACTGAGGAGGACAGGAGTCAGAGGGTGAGGAGAGAGCTTGATTAGGATGGCCTGGTCACCCTTAGATGACCCTCTGCCCTCTGAGGGCAGAAGGGAGATCCATGGTACCCTCTTGTGGCCACCCAAGGTTAAAATCTGGCCAATCAATTTCATATAATCTGTGGAGAACAAAAGGTTTTGCTTCTGTGAGGGGTCAATGTTTTTACCAAATATTTTTATGGAAGGATGGCATTATCTTATGCTAGAGACAGTGGCTGTGATATATAAGTGTTTAGCTGAAATGCTAGTTAACATTACATGCAGGTTCACAATAATTACAACTGTTGCATCTTATATATCTGGTCAGAGTTCAGTTTAGTTCCCATAGTTTTGGGATGCTGGTGGGTTAGTCCACTTCATCAGCCAGAATCCAGGCAAAAAGTGACCTTCAGAAGCTGCAGTGTATGCAGGAGTCTTTATGTCAGGACCCTTTGTTTCCTTTGAAAGTGCTCAGATTTGACCCTAGGACTCATGCATGCTAGAGAACTGCTCTTCCCAGCAATGCCCCAAAGCAATATCCCAGGACTTTAAAGTTTTTATCCTGAGAGTTCTCAGCATGGTCCATTGCACTACAAGTCCAACTCCTAGGCATGGGAGTCAAATACAGTCACCTTTGATTTTTTTTTTCTAATTCATTATTTGGATCTGGAAAAGACCAGCATAGCAGAAAATCTTCTTACTTTCCCCTGGAAGCTGCTTCTACACCCTCCTCCCTGAACATGCCATGAACCTAGGGCTTCCTTAAGCACATGGATCATAGTCTTCTTCCACAAGGAAGAGAATGGAGAAGAAAAGAAGAATCAGTGTTTTGACTGTGTTGCTGCAGTGTTACTTTTAAAATTGGTCCTATGGTCCAGTTAAGATGAATTAAGCTTTACTACCAGGTTGTCCTTACTGATCCAGATCCCTGAGTCTTCATGGTCACACACATATTTAGCCTGAAAAGCTCCATCTCATTTATTTCACCTGTGTATAGGTTTTTATGCTCTGCCACTGTTCCCAAAGCAGAGCACTATGGTTTGGCAGCTGAGCTTCCTAGATGTAGCCACACCCTAGTGAACAACTCTCCTCCTGTCAGCCATAATTGGAGCCCACACGGAGCCCAGACATCATGTTGAATTCCCCGTGGATCCCTTCGTCTTTTCTGCTGGCCAATACAGTCGGGATCCTCCTCAACTCTTGGATAGGTTCAAATGATGTTGCAGGAAGAGGTCAAACTTTCCTTTGACATTTGCCCCCAGAACTGAACCCTCCTTTATATTTCTGTAGAATCTTTCCTTAAGTTGTAGGAGGTTCCTTATCATCTGTCCCCAGGGCAGGTGCCAACTTTTAATTGGCCCCTCAAGTGATCTGATTTTCAGAGAAATGGAACTCTCCCAAGCTATTTGTGTGTCTGCCTGTGTTTCAGAATATCTTCAAAGTGGCCTTCCAAGGAAGCTCTGTAGCAGACTTCTCTGAATTTAAAGTAGATCCAGACAAGGGAGGAAAAACTTGAGTGGAATGAAGGAGGGAACCTAACTTAGGCAGACCTGGATGGGGGACTTAGAGGGAAACACGTCAGTGGACATGATGTCCATACACACACTTATCAAAGTCAATCCCTGTGTTGAGCACAGGAAGCCGAAGAGGGAGAATAAGTGGGGTAAGCACTGGAGTGCTGTGTGTAGATTAGCCTATATTTTGCTAAACTTCATCAAGATGTGTGATTACAATGCACAGATTAAAAAAAGTAAATTTATTGATTTTAAGAATGTTATATTTGTTAACCCCATCATGACTCATCACTCTGCATACATGAGGAGAGTTTTGCCTTCTCCATTGAGGTAAATGTGGTGATTACACATGCTTCTCGCAAAGCTCTCTGATGGTTCTGAGTCGGATAGAGAAGGATCAGTAGCAGCAGCATTGTCATCTCCATCACTGTCCGAGTCCTCGGAGATGCTTCTGTTATTTTATTTTTAAAAAATTTTTATTGGTGGATTGTACATCTTAGTGGAGTACAATATAGTATAGGCATAATGTGGTAATATTTATAAATAAATGGAGTTAAATTAAGATACAATAGCTATTTTTCTCTGAGTTACTAGACACAAAGAATGGAATAATCATCAAAGTTAGAACTTAAAATTTTCTGGTCAGTGCAACACTGGAATATTAGAACCTGTGAGAAGGCACATGTTGCTTCTTATTTGGGGTTTCAATATAGTTGCAGCATGAAAGTTCTATTGCTTTTTTTTAATTCTTCTGAGCATGATTTTAAATTATCTCATTTCTAAACCAAGAACCAAATGAATGGGAGAAGATTTTTGCCATCTACCCCTCTGATAGAGGACTAATATCTAGAATATACAGAGAACTCAAGAAACTCAACACTAAAGAAAAAATCATCCAATAACAAATGGGCAAGTGAACTAAACAGACACTTCACGAAAGAAGAAATTTAATTGGCCAATAAATGCATGAAAAAATGCTCAACATCATTGGCAAACAGAGAGATGCAAATCAAAACTACCCTGAGATTTCACCTAACTCCAACTAGAATGACAATCATCCAAAACACAAACAACAACAAATGCTGGCAAGGATGTAGAGAAGTGGGAACTCTAAGACATTGTTGGTGGGACTGCAAATTAGTGCAACCACTTTGGAAAACAGTATGGAGAATCCTCAGAAGAATGGGAACAAATCTACCATTTGATCCAGCAATACCACTTCTGGGAAACCAAACTACCAAACTAATGCATGTGTATCTATGTTCATAGATGCACAATTCACCATAGCCAAACTATGGAACCAAACAAGATGTCCATCAACAGATGAATGAATTACAAAACTGTGGGATATATAAACAATGCAATTTTACTCAGCTATAAAAAATACAATTGTGGTATTTTCAGGGAAATGGATGGATCTTGAGGACATTATGCTAAGTGAGATTAGTCAGTCACAAAAAGTAAGGAATTAGATGCTTTCCCTAATATGTGAAAGCTAGGGTGAATGGGGTCATAGGAGGAACTCCAGGTGAAAAAAAGAGATCCTATAGAGGAGCAAATAAGGCAACCTAACTGTGGAGATGGGAGATAGGGAGAGAAAAAAGCTTCAAAGCGCATATGTACTCATTCATATCGAAGTCAACCACTAAACCAAGCATGGGAGGGAGGGATGGGGAGGGAGTGAGGTGGGGACTGGGTGGGGGTTGGCTGAGTGATGGGTGCATTTATGCCTACACAAAGTTTTTACCCCATTATGATGTATAAATACAATGCACCAATGAAAAAAATAAATTAAAAATATTAAAGCAGAATAAAAATTTTTTAAAGAAAAAATGTTCAGTCCTGCACAAGCACTTTCCAAAGGACTATGAAGGATGGAAATGCTTTGGGTTATACTATAGTGTGGTGTTGGCTCATCTGATTAACTTTATTGTCTTTTGAAAAGTCAGAGAGTATACAAGTTTTTCAGAAAATAAGGTTCAACAGATGCTGTCTGTAATATAGAAAATCTGGATTGGGAGCCCTATTTGTCTGTGGGTTTACAAGGGAGAGGGATGTGGGGGTAGAATAAGGACACAGAGACCAAGAAAACTGTACAGAAGGACAAATTCCTGTCCACTTTCACAATTTTGCATACCCAAAGACTTTTATATTGGTAGGCCTCACTTTTACTGATGGGTTTCATCGTGGCATATTTGCACATACATGGACAGTTGGTCAGTTGCACTCCTCAGTAACCCTACTGACACCTCTCTACTTCTGATCCCTGCCCTCTATCTTAATGGTCACCCTTTTACTTGAGTAGCATTCCCTTTTTCTCCTTTAGCTTCCACATATAAGGGGAAACATACAATAATATTCTTAGTCTCAGTTATTTTGCTCAAAGTTATGGTATCTAATTCTATCCATTTCACTGCAAATGACACAATTTTATTCTTTTACATGGCTGAATAAAACTCCATTATGCATATATATCTTATTTCCTTTACCCGTTTATCTAACTCCATAACTTTGCTATTGTTAACTGCTGTGATAAACATTGTATCTCTAAATCATGCTCATTTTAATTCTTTTGGGTAAATACAAAGGAGAGGTGTCAATACAGGAATTCTACTTATAATTTTTCAGAAATCTCCATATTTATTTTCATAGTGTCTGTACTAATTTATATTCCCCAACAGTGTACAGTGTTCCTCCTCCACTCCCATTCTCCAATCCTCAACAACATTTATTGTTATTTGTATTTTTGATGATTGTCATATAAATGAAGTGTGATGGAATTTTTGATCTGCATTTTCCTGATGAATAAAGATGTTAAATATTTTCATATATAAAATCAATTCCTCACTCCCTCTGTAGAAATGTTTGTAATGATGTCCTTTTCTGAAAACAAAGCAGAATGTTAAAGTCTGAGGAAAGTGAGAGATATTCAAAAGCATCAGTGGTGTTGAAAGGTCGATGGGGAGAGGGACAAGGGACTCGAACAAGGAGCAGTTTTAGTAACTGGTTCCCAGAGAAGCCTGATGGTAGTGCAGAAGCAGAGACAACTTATTAACTCACATGTTCTGGGAAAGGCAGTCAAAGTGAAGAGGGCAATAAGGGAGGAAGAATGTGGATTTAATAGAGTTATTTTGTTTTACATAGAATGGTCTAGAAAATATTTTTCTGCTGTTGGATATGATAGAATAAAAAAGACATTTATATTCAGTTTAGTGAGTTTGTATTAGAAAGCTTGATCATTGTTTTTGAGGATTTATAGTAAAGTTATTGTCCTTAGAACTTGTATTCCCATATATTTTTATAGTAAGAGGTTTTTTTTCCCTGAATTTGTTAAGAGATGTAATATCCTAATGTAAATGAAGGTGCAAATGATTGTATAAAAGATAAATGATCATGAATAGATATTTTAAATTATGGAATAAAATAAAAACATAGACTTTACTGAGCAGAATTTAATTATTCCTATGTTTGGCCATGTCACCATGACTAGCTATGATTGTATAAGCACTTAAGGTATCATGGTATCAATTTAATATGTGCAGATTGTAGATTAAAGGGGAAACTTTTGTTGCAGAAGCATAGAAATAAAATATTTACAGTTTAGCAGAGATGAATTCATTAGATCATTGTAAAGCATAGAATCCTGGCTTCATTCTACTAGCTTATTCTGTATTGGGTGAATAACTGAAATAAATGGTGCCTATTGATACATTTCTTCAGGAACATGAAAATGTAATTTATTGAAAGTCAATTTTCAAAACAGCCTTTGTTTAACTATTTTAAAAAATATTTGAAAATGTTCACTGTTTACAGTCACAATCAGGAATGGAACAATTCTATAAATTCACCTGCTATTATACCACTCAAAATTCTTAAAGACAAATATTAGTGTCAGAGCACATTGTGATCCACAAGTTGTGGAGACAGAATTTCTGGTTTGAACTTTGGGTCTGCCTGTGATCATAAGTATGAGATTGGGCAATGTATCTAGCCTTTGTCTGCCTAGTTTCTTTTATTATAAAGTATCTTCTTGTTACATGTCTCACAGAATTGAGGATTACATGAGTTTGAAACATGTCCAGTGCTCAAAATGGTGCATTGTAATTGCATAGTAGTTCCTGACAGAGCAACCTCCTGTCACCGTCTAAAAAGTTTTCCCTATGAGGATGTAGGCAGCATATTCCAGTTGGGCTTTAGGGTTCATAAAAGCGGAGTCTCACTACATTGCTGAGGCTGTCCTTAACTTATCATCCTTCAATCTCAGGCTCCCAGAGAAGCATCCTATTCCCTCTTTCCATAAGCACATACAACCTGAGGCAGGCATGCTTCTCCAACTCCATCTCCACCTACAAATGCTCAATTCAGCCTTGCTGTGTTGATTCTATAGACCACTCATACGGGGTATGTGTTTGCATATTGGTATGGTTTTACTGTGCATTACACTAATGACAGTGTTGCTGAACTTTTTTCCAGGAGTTAAAATACCATTGGTGTAACTTACTGGGTGAATTATCTTTTCCAGTTTTCTGCCATTATATTATTAGATCCTGAAGTAGCAAATAGCAAATTCCTGTCAACATGGAAAGAGTTTCTCTCACAGAAGATCTTAGGGAGTATATTACAAATGGGTTTTAGTATGCATAAAAGTTTACTTTTTAATAAATGAACTTATCAAACAATCTTTCCCATTTGTTCGTATCAAGCAATACAAGCAACATACTTTTTTTTGCTTTGAGTGTCAGAAGGTTTGAGATCTAAAATTAAATGTTGTTGTTGTTGTTGTTGTTGTTTTTCTAGGAATTAAACCCAGGAGCATTCTAACTTTGATCAATATGCACAGCCCTATTTTATATTCTTTATTTTGAAGCAGGGTTTCACTAACTTGCAAAGAACCTCACTAAGTAGCTGATAATATTATATCTTTTTGTGTGTTTGTGTCATCGTGTTTATTGATTCCGGGGGTATTTTGCTTTTCATTATACTCCTAGCACTTTTTTATTTTTGTTGTTTTTGAAACAAGGTGTCCCTAGCTGGCTGAGAGTCTTACTACTTTGCTGAGACTGTTCTCATACACGGGATCTTCTTGTCTCTGCCTCCCAAGTACCAGGATAACATGCATGGACCACCATGCCTGGCTTAAACTTACTCCTTTGTTATTATGGTAGTAGTAATAGTAGTGGTAGTAGCGGTAGTAGTAGTAGTCATAGTAGTAGTAGTAGTAGTAGTATTCTTTTTTCTTAAGATCATATCTTTCTTTTTATAGTGAAATTGCCCTTGCAGAAAACAGTAGTATTTTAAAGAGCCTATAAATTTATAAAGAGTTAAAATGAACTATTGATGCAAAGACTTTATATAAATGGAAAATAACTATTCCTGTGTTCTACAGATTTCATATTTGCTTAAAATAATTTTGTTTTTTCCCTCAGGCCCAAGAGAAAAATATAAAATGAAGGATAAGATATTATAAAAATTACTGAGCAAAGTACAAGGATAAAGCTAAAGTCATAAAGAGTGTAATAGTAGAAATGATGCTATGAATGTATACAACTCATCCAATTTCAATATGCAAGATATGGGTGGGGAGTGTCAGGGAGGTGGGAGGGATATGGTGGGGATAGGACTAAGAGCTGTGTTCAAGCATCTGTTGGACACTCAGTACTCTGATAGGATGGATATACTATGCACCAAATTAATAACAACAAGAAAATAAAAATTTTACTACCTTCATGTGCATTTGTTATATCAGCCTTTTCCCTTATGTTGTTTCATATTTGGTAAATTTTGTCCTGTATACTATTGTCCCTTTGAAGCATAAACTCTCAGCCAAAAATTTGCAACTTGACTCCAAAGAAGGAAATTGAGTTTTCAGATAAGAATTGATAGAAAATAAAAAAACACAAAGATAGGCTTTATGCATACATGACACATCTGTACTTGCAAAGAGACATTAAATTACTTTGCCAAAGTCTCACTTTTAACTTATTGATTTGATGCATTTTCTAATCTTGTGTTAGGGAATTGTCTAATCACTTTTGGTGCCATAAATGCTAGGTTATTGTCATGAAAGAGCTTGGAAGGAATCATCTCACCTTAAGGAATCATCTCACTTTTCTTGCTTTTGCTCCAATTATAAGTAGATGATGGGGACAGTAGGTAATTCCTTCTGTACCTCCAGCTGGACAAGTGTGTGGCTATTGAAGATGAACTCTGGGCAGCAGCTTCCTTCCTGGAGCTTTATACTCGCAGCTATTCATACTAGCAGCTGGGCACTTTCACTGTGCTCTGGGGTTGTGGCTCCTGTTTCAGTGAGCACCTTCTCTTTGGGATATCCCAGGATTCAAATGAACAGAGAAGTGGGAAAGGCCTTGACAAAGAATAGATCAGTGTACAGAGGGAAGGGATCCTGTTGGTGCTGAAGCCCCAGATCACATTCTCCCAACCTGTTTAAGGAAGACCCAGGAAGTGAAGACAGAAGGGGCAGTTGTGTCTTTTTCTGTTCACTTCTCCCTGGGGAGTGTTACTTAACAAGGAGTGGATGGAAATAAAAGCATGGACTGGAGAATAGCTCTTCGAAATCTTGGAAAACTTGTTTTCACTCAGACAGAAATGAAAGAAAATTGCCAAAATGATAAAGTTAGAGTGGGTACAAAAATATTGTTATGGAATGAAATCATAATAATTAAACTGAGTCAAGTTACAATCTCAGTGAAAAAAAATACATAAGTCTTTCAATGAAAAGTGCCACCAGTGATGTGTGCATGAATGCCTTCACCATCTTATACCCCATTAAAATGTATGACTGCAATACACCAATAAAAACACCAAAGGTACCAGCTTTCTTAGTATCACACTTTTTCTTGAAAGGTTGAAAAAAATGGACAATACCCCAAAGTAATGAAGAAAATAGAGAAAATGAATGTGAAGGCACGTCTGTGGTAGCTAGCACGTCAAGTAAACAAGACAATAGTGGAGAGCCAGGTATCCAGCAGTTTCCTCCTGAGGAGGGTAAACCAGTGGACTGGTAAGAGAATGGAAACGTTTCACAGGACCTGGTGTTATTGTCCTATCACACCTACTTTAATTTAGACCACTATTCATTATGAACAAAATTTAAGCTTGCAGAAGCATTTTCCACATTGCATGCTTTATCAGAAATCTGCAAACAAACAGTAACACACCCTTTCCCTCAATTATAATGATAAGTATTTATAAAAATGATAATAAAAACTAGCATCAGCAAAAGTGAGGACAGTGTTATTCTGATGCGCTGTTGACACAGGCAATTGGAAAACACTTTTTGGAGGGTAATTTAGGAACAGGCATCTGAATCTTTTTTGTGGTACTTGGAGTAAAACCCAGGGGCTTTCTACCTCCAGGCTATACTACTAGACCTATCTTATATTTTATTTGGAAACAGGGTCTCACTAAGTTGCTGAGAGCCTCACTACGTAGCTGAGGCTGGCATCAAACCTGTGTGATCCTCCTGTCTCAGCCTCCCAAGCACTGGGATTACGTGTGTGCCACCATGCCTGGCTGAATTTTAAATGTATCATTCTTTGAACCTATCAGCTTCACTTGCATACCTGGATCCTTGTGGGACAGAAAATCATGATTTTCCAACACAAACATGCACACATGCACTCAAAGAACTCATTATACATTACCTATTACATATGACAAATGACTACATTTAATATATACATTAAGTACATGAAGTTTATGTAGTATGTATGTTAAAGGTATTTAAATATGTTACATGCATAAATATATGTGTGTATGTTTAGAATAGTTATCATTGCAATTTCATATCATAACATTGCAGATTATCTAAATATTCGTCAATAGGAAAGTAGGTAAGTGATCAATCTCATCCCTAAAATGATATAGTATGAAACCATTTCAAAAGCAAAATTGCATAGTAGCATCCTGGGTAATTCACAATTACAGTTGCTACTCAAAGCATTTAGTTGGAGGGTACATGTTAAGCAAATGTGTTCTAATACTTGTGAGATCTGCTGAGCTACAAAAGAAGCTTCCTGTCACAGTGGAGCTCTCCCCAGCACCAGACAATCTACTGGTTAGTAGACTTTTGTTTTTGTTCCCAATGCATGAGCACTCAATTATAGGACCCCCAGTCAATCTGAATATTGCTAAGGGTTGTACTGGGAATCCATGTTTCATCAGTAGTTCAGTAGGCAAGTAAAAGCTGTTAAAGTAATAAAGGATCTTTGATATGCTGAATCAGGAATTGAAAACATCTGCAAATATCCAGAATAGCAAATATTTTAGGTTTTAGGGGCCATAGGTCTCTACTGCAGTCTGAGGTCCATTATGGGTAAGAAGTGAATGGGAATGTCTACATCCCAATAAAACTTTTATTTTCAGAGGTTTGACATATGGCTCAGCAGTAGAGTACTTAACTAGCACATACTACACCCTTGATTCCTTTAGTAGCACTGCATACAAACCCTTCCTCAGACCCCTTGACTTCATTTACAAAATCAGGCAATGGGCTGGCTTTGGCCCACAGACACTAAGTTGCTTGATGCACAGAATCCTCTTTCAAGGCTCACTATACACACATCATCTTTTCTAAACTGATCTCCATATACACCACACCATGTTTCTCAGCAGTTCTAGCATATATAATTATAAAATATCAGTGTGTAAAAGATTCTTTTCTGAATTTCTACTCCTGGTATATAATTCCATATTTGAATCTAATACTTTGATGGTTGACTATAATATGTAGAATTAGGTGTAAATGTTAGTGTGTCTGTGGTCATTATTCACAATACAGGCAAAATGATAATCAGCTAGTAAGTAGCTACAAAACTTTCACAAGACTGTGTAGTTTTTAATTTTATGAATTTAGTACTTTTGGTGGCTCAAGTTATTAAAACGTTAAAGTGAGCCAGGCGAGGTGGCTCACACTTGTAATCCCAGTATTCAGGAGGCTAAGACAGGACACAGACAGCCTCAGCTACTTAGTGAGTTCACAGACAGCCTCAGCTACTTAGTGAGGTCCTTAGCAACTCAGTGAGACCCTGTTTCAAAATAAAGAATAAAAAATAGGGCTGGGAATGTTGCTTGGAGGTAGAATGCCCCTGGGTTCCATCCCTAGTACCAGAAAAAAAAAATTAAAGTGTTGTAAATGGTCTAGCTATTAATTGCATAAGACCTGAAAAAAAATGCAGCTAAACAAACAGAAACCGAGCTCCTCCTCACTCAGTTCTGCCATTCCTCTACTGTGTCCACTGCCTGAATTTCCTTCCCGCTCTTTCTTCCTTTCTGGAGGCTGGGATTGAGGAGCATGCCCAGCAAGTGCTCTCCCTGAGCCCCTCCCCAGCCCTGCATTCTCTCGAGTCAACCGGTCACTGTCACTCAACCTCTCCTTCAAAATTGTGTGTGCCCAGGTGGACATGGTTTCCTCTTTGCTAAGTCTTGACCTAACTCCTTTGAATTCATCTGACTTCGCTGTCAGCATCCTTTCCCCGATGGAGAAGTCCTGCCTAACAGGTTCTTCATTCACTTTTAAACTCTAGTCACTCACATGTTTCCTTCAGCCTGTGTGGTCCATCTTCCTTGGTCCATGCAAGTCCTTGTCCTCTACCTTTTCCAATAAAGTGGCTCTGGCTCAGCCCTTGACCTTTTATCTCCTGACTTTTACCTCTTTGTTTCTACTATTTTTTCCAAATCTGTCTCCAGCCTAATTCTGTCTCATCAATTCCAGACCTGCATGTCCAGCTACGTGTTGACACTGCGCTGTGGTCAGCTTTTGGCCATGGCAAACTCAGCAGGTCCCCCAACTGAGGTCCTGATATCTTTTCTCTCGCCCGTCCCATTCCTACTTAAGCTCAAGACAAGGCTTCCAGTTACTCCATCAAAATACCTCGGTGTCATTGGCTCATGGTCCCGTAGGCTTCACATCTGGTCTCTCAACAGTCTTGTCAGGTCTACCTTCAAAACATCTCCGGAGAGCGACTGCAGCGTCCTCCGGGGAGGAGGGCGCCTGGAGCCCACCCCCGACAGGCAGCGAGGCGGCATGGACCCCCTCTGGGTCACGGATCACCGCCACCCAGGTGGGAGGTGTCGGTGCCTGACAGCCCTGTCCACCTCTCAGGCCAAGGAGCAACCGCTCTGGCAACCGCTCCTGCTGCGCGCGGCACCACCGGCCACAGCAGCTGACAGCTGGGCCGCCAGGGAGCTCGCTCACAGCCTCGAGGCGGGGCGGAGCTGCAGGCCTGTATTTCTCCCACAGAGGCAGAAAAGTCCAATATCGTGACGGGTCATTGCTTACTTATTCATTTGCGGCATTTA
The DNA here is from genome assembly GCF_963383645.1 of Muscardinus avellanarius. Lineage (NCBI taxonomy): Eukaryota > Metazoa > Chordata > Mammalia > Rodentia > Gliridae > Muscardinus > Muscardinus avellanarius. Next base: position 35,534 of record NW_027664487.1, read on the forward strand.
TGATAGCTTTAGTTATAGTAAGCAGATCAAAGGAATTGCAAAGTTGATTGCATTTTATTGAGAAATAGAAAGGGCAGTCAATGTAATGGACTTAAAAGGACTAAGAAGGTTTTTAATATTTAAAATGAAAAGACAAATGTTGAATGTCTTCTTTCTATGGCAAGAGAGAGCTATACAGGCCACGGTATACAAGTGACTTGTAAAACAGCAGTCTTTTTATCTTACATAGGATTTTGGGAACAGTGGGGCCCTTGATCGGCCAACGTCCTGAAGATAAGTGGGTTGGTTGACTCCTATAGCATGTTTATTTACTGATAGCCTTGGTGATTGGTGCCTGTGGGTGATTGGGAGCATAATTCTTGCAGTGAGTTTGTCTCTGATTGGCTGTCTTTTGGGAAGAAGTGTCTAACATTAGTTGGTGAGTAGATAGCCTTGGCCATTGAATGATTTAATAGGTTTAAAACTGGCTTGGGTACCTCCTAAGTATTAATTACCATGGCTACAGGTCAGGTAAAATTGCCCAAGTTGCAGGCAATTTTAACAAAATGTTTTCTGGTTAAATTTGATTTTTAGCCACTATTAGAAAACGATTTCATATTCCAAAATTGTAGATCTATTTTGAATTGTCTTAGGAGGAATTTTCAATAGTTGCTATTATCTTAAGTGAGTATTATCAGTCTCATTGTAAATTTCTATATATGTATGATAGTAATATCATGTGTCTGTTCCTTGTGTTTATTCCATTAAAAGTAATAATGTTTTCCTAGTAATTGTAAATTATTACATCTTAACTCATTGATTAATTCATAAATCATTTAATTTCCAAACAAAATAATAACCAATAAGAATACTGCTATTTTTAAGTTATATATGACAAAAGAATATGCTAAGAGTAAAATTTTGTACCACGATTTTTGCTTTTCCTTTTTTTGCTTTTTTTTTATTTGTGTACTGTATTCATACATCATAGTGGGATAAGAAAAAACTTTTGTAGACAAACATGCACACATTGCCCAGTCAGCCCCCACCCGATCCCCACCCCATTACCTCCTCATCCCTCCTTCCCATGCTTGGCTTATTGGTTGACATCTAGTATTATAGCAATTTATCCAAAATTAAAAATGATAATCTCACATAACAGTTTCATTTGTCTGATACCAAGCTTTTGATAATGTAAAGATAACATTTCAATATTTCTTTTTGCTTTCTTTCTTACCAGAGAATATTTTTTTCTTTTTTTTTAGGTGAAACTATCATATATTTATATATTTATTTTTCAGAAAAAAATCTATCCTAATATGGAATATGGACTCTAGGTACCCAAAATGATCTTGAAAAAGAACAAAGCTAGAAGATATATATTTTCTGGTTTCAAACCATATAAGGCTACAATAATTGAAACAGTGTAGTACTGTTCTAAAGGCAGATATATAAACCATTGGAGTTAAATAAAAGCCTAGAGCTAAATTCTTCCCTATATTGTCAAGTTATTTTTGACAAGGTTTCCACGAACATTTGGTGGTGGAAATAATAATATTTTAACTAAATATTGTTGAAAAATAATTACATGGAAAAGAATAAAATTGGACCCTTACCTAATCCCATATACAAGTATTAACTCAAAATAGATAAAAGACCTAAATATAAATCTTAAGACTATAAACTTTTAGGAGAAAATCTGGGTCATTAAACCTCACAACATTGAAATTGGCAGTGATTTCTTGGTTATGATTTCAATGGCACAGGCAACAGAAGAGTATACAAACTCCCTAAAAAATAAAAAAAATATTGTATATCCAAAGAATGTAAACAGAGTTAACAGTTACTAATAGAATTGGATAAAATATTTCCAAATGCTATATCTGAAGGTATATTTATATTCCAACTAGAAATCCTAAAAATTAACAACAATAAAGGCAAACAATACCCTTTAGAGATAGGTAAAAGAAAACAAATAATGAATCTCCACAGATAACCAATCTTAGTTGTCTGTTGGATGGAAAATCTTGTTTCTCTAGTTCTGGAGTGTGTTACCTGTTTCTTCTTTATGGTTAATCTCTTTGAGTATTTTCTTTTTTTTTTTTTTTTTAATTTATTTTTTATTGGTGCAATGTATTCATACATCATAGTGGTATAAAGAAAATACTTTTGTATACATACATGCACATATCGCCCAGTTAGCCCCCACCCAATCCCCACCCCATTCCCTCCCCATCCCTCCTTCCCATGCTTGGCTTAGTAGTTGACATCTAGTATTATAGCAATTTATACAATATTAACATTGATAATCTCACATAACAGTTTCATTTGTCTGGTACCAAACTCTTGATGACTTAAAGATAACATTTCAATATTTCTTTTTGCTTTCTTTCTTACCAGAGAATATTTTTTTTCTTTTTTTTTTTAGGTAAAACTATCATACATTTATTTATTTATTTTTCAGAAAAAATCTATCCTGATATGGAATATGGACTCTAGATACCCAAAACAATCTCAAAGAAGAACAAAGCTAGAAGATGTATATTTTCTGATTTCAAACCATATAAAGCTACAATAATTGAAACAGTGTAGTACTGTTCTAAAGTCAGATATATAAACCATTGGAGCTAAATAAAAGCCTAGAGATAAATTCTTCCATACATTGTCAAGTTATTTTTGACAAGGTTTCCATGAAGTTTTGGTGGAGGAAATACTAGTCTTTTAACCAAATATTGTTGAAAAATAATAATAAATGAAAAAGAATAAAATTGGACCGTTACCTAACACATATACAAATATTAATTCAAAATAGATAAAAGACCTAAATATAAATCTTAATACTATAAGCTTTTAGAAGAAAATCTGGGTCATAAAACCTCACAACGTTGAAATTGGAAGTGATTTCTTGGATATGATTTCAATTGCACAGGCAACAAAAGGGTAAATAAACTCCCTAAAAAATAAAAAAAATATTGTATATCCAAAGACAATGTAAACAGAGTTAAAAGTATGACCCATTTCTCCCTAACTCTCACATATTAGGGAAAGCATCTGATTTCTTATTTTTTGTGCCTGACTAATCTCACTTAGCATAATGTCCTCCAGTTCCATCCATTTCCCTGAAAATGATGTAATTGAGTTTTTTTTGATGGCTGAGTAAAATTCCATTGTGTACATATCCCACAGTTTTGTAATCCATTCGTCTGTTGATGGACATCTTGGCTGGTTCCATAGTTTGGCTATGGTGAACTGTGCAGCTATGAACATAGATACACATGGATTAGTTTGGTAGTTTGGTTTCTTTTCTTTTGGGTAGATACCCAACAGTGGTATTGCTGGATCAAATGGTAGATTTGTTCCCATTCTTCTGAGGATTCTCCATACTGTTTTCCAAAGTGGTTGCACTAATTTGCAATCCCACCAACAATGTCTTAGAGTTCCCACTTCTCCACATCCTCGCCAGCATCTGTTGTTGTTCGTGTTTTGAATGATGGCCATTCTAGTTGGAGTTAGGTGAAATCTCAGGGTAGTTTTGATTTGCATCTCTCTGATTGCCAGTGATGTTGAGCATTTTTTCATGCATTTATTGGCCATTTGAATTTCTTCTTTTGTGAAGTGTCTATTTAGTTCATTTGCCCATTTTGTTATTGGATGTTTTGTTTTCTTAGTGTTGAGTTTCTTGAGTTCTCTGTATATTCTAGATATTAGTCCTCTATCAGTGGTGTAGGTGGCAAAAATCTTCTCCCATTCTGTTGGCTCTCGATTGAGATTCTTGATAGTTTCCTTTGCTGAACAGAAGCTCTTCAGTTTCATGCAATCCCATGTATTGATTCTCCTTTTGATTTGCTGTGCCTTTGGGGTCTTGTTGAGGAAATGTTTGTCTGTGCCTATGTGTTGTAGTGTTGGACCTATGCCCTCTTCAAGGAGCTTCAAAGTCTCTGGTTTAATTTCCAAGTCTTTGATCCATCGTGAGTTGACTTTTGTACAGGGTGAAAAAGTGGGATTAACATCCAATTTTCTGCATATGGTTAACCAGTTTTTCCAACACCATTTGTTGAAGAGGCTATCTTTTTTCCAGTGTATGTTTTTGGCCTCTTTGTCAAAAATCAATTGGCTGAAAGTGTGTGGACTTGTTTCTGGGTCTTCTATTCTGCTCCACTGGTCTATATATCTGTTCTTTTGCCAGTACCATGCTGTTTTTATTACAATGGCTTTGTAGTATAGTTTAAAGTCAGGTATTGTGATTCCTCCTGCATGGTTTTTGTTGCTGAGAACTACCTTGGCTATTCTGGGCTTTTTGTTATTCCAGATAAATTTAAGGACTGATTTTTCTATGTCTGTGAGGAATGATCTTGGTAGTTTAATGGGCATTGCATTAAATCTGTAGATCACTTTTGGGAGGATGGCCATTTTAATGATATTTATTCTGCCAATCCATGAACATGGAAGGTCTTTCCATCTTCTAAGATCTTCTTCGATTTCTTTTTTCAGTGTTTTATAATTTTCTTTGTAGAGATCTTTTACCTCCTTGGTCAAGTTTATTCCTAGGTATTTTATTTTTTTGTGGGAGATCCTGAGTGGAAGTGTTTTCTGAATTTCTTTTTCAGTGGATTTATGGTTGGTGTACAGGAAAGCTTCTGATTTTTTAAGATTGATTTTGTATCCAGATACTTTGCTGAATTTGTTGATCAGTTCTATAAGCCTTTTGGTTGAGTTTGTTGGGTTTTCTAAATATAGTATCATGTCATCTGCAAATAGTGAAAGCTTAAGTTCTTCTTTTCCTATTTGTACTCCTTTGATTTCCTTTTCTTGCCTTATTGCTCTGCCTAGAGTCTCTAGTACTATATTGAAGAGAAGTGGTGATAGTGGACATCCTTGTCTCGTTCCAGTTTTTAGGGGGAATTCTTGAAGCTTTTCCCCATTTAATATGATGTTGGCAGTGGGCTTATTGTAGATTGCCTTAATAATGTTGAGATATGTTCCTTCTATTCCAATTCTCTGCAGTGTTTTTATCATAAATGGATGTTGAATTTTATCAAATGCTTTTTCAGCATCTATTGAGATGATCATGTGGTTTTTGTCTTTGATTCTGTTTATATGATGAATTACATGGATTGATTTTCGTATATTGAACCAGCCTTGCATCCCTGGGATGAACCCTACCTGGTCATGGTGAATGATTTTCTTGATGTGGTTTTGAATGCATGTTGCTAGTATTTTGTTTAATAGTTTTGCATCCAAGTTCATCAGAGATATGGGCCTGTAGTTTTCCTTCCTTGAACTGTCTTTATTCGGTTTGGGTATTAGTGTGATGTTGGCTTCATAGAATGTATTTGGGAGAGTCCCGGTTTTTTCTATTTCCCGAAATAGTTTGAGTAGTATTGGGATTAGTTCTCCTATAAAGGTTTTATAGAATTCACTTGGGAAACCATCTGGTCCTGGGCTTTTCTTTGATGGTAAGCTCTTTATTGCTATTTCAATCTCTTTGATTGTTATTGGTTGGTTTAAGTGTTCTATATCTTCTTGACTCAGTTTAGGAAGGTTGTATTTATCTAGGAAGTTGTCGATTTCCTCCAGATTTTCCATTTTGTTGGAGTATAGTTTTTCAAAGTAGTTTCTGATAATCCTCTGGATTTCTACGCTGTCAGTACTAATGTCTCCTTTTTCATCCCTTATCTTCATAATTTGGGTTGATTCTCTCTTTTTCTTAGTTAGGTTGGCTAGTGGTTTATCAATCTTGTTAATTTTTTCAAGAAACCAGCTTTTGGTTTTGTTGATTTTCTGTATTGTTTTTTTATTCTCTATTTCGTTAATTTCTGCTCTAATTTTAATAATTTCCCGACTTCTGCTGGCTTTGGGGTTCAATTGTTCCTGCTTTTCAAGGGCTTTGAGGTGTGTCATAAGGCTATTTATTTGAGAATTTTCTGTTTTTCTTATGTGAGCACTCAGTGCTATAAATTTTCCTCTTAATACTGCCTTCAAAGTGTCCCAGAGGTTTTGATATGTTGTTTCTTTATTTTCATTTGTTTCTAGAAATTTCTTGATTTCACCTCTTACATCTTCTATGACCCATTCTTCATTCAGAAGTGTGGTGTTCAGTCTCCACATGTTTATGTTGTTTCTCTGGGTCTTCTTATAGTTGATTTCTAGTTTCATTCCATTATGGTCTGAAATGACACAGGGAAGTATGTAACATTTTTTAAATTTGCTAGTGCTCATTTTGTGTCCCAGGATGTGATCTATTTTGGAGAAGGTTCCATGAGCAGCTGAGAAAAATGTAAACTCTGCTGTAGTTGGGTGAAATATTCTATATGTGTCCAACAGGTCCATTTGGTTAATGGTGTTCTTTAGTTCTGAGACATCTTTACTGACCCTTTGTCTGGACGATCGGTCTAGTATTGTGAGAGGTGTGTTGAAGTCTCCCAGTATTATTGTGTTGGGATTTATGTGTGACTTCATATCACAGAGAGTTTGATTTATGAAAGTAGCTGCCCCTATGTTTGGGGCATAGATGTTGATTATTGTTATTTCCTCTTGCTGGACTATTCCTTTTACCAGTAAGATGTGACCTTCTTTGTCTCTTCTAATAAGTTTGGGTTTGAAGTCTAACTTGTCTGATATCATAGTTGCTAATCCTGCTTGTCTTCGAGTGCCATTAGCATGGATTACCTTGCTCCAGCCCTTTACCTTGAGTTTGTTCCTATCTTTACTTGTAAGGTGTGTTTCTTGTAAGCAGCAGATGGATGGATTCTGGCTTTTAATCCATTTTGCCACTTTATGTCTTTTTATTGGGGAGTTGAGGCCGTTTACATTCAGTGCGATTATAGAGAGATAATTTTTAATTCCCAACATGTTAAGATCTTATTTCTGTTTAAGATACTGTTTATTCTTCTTTGCTTAGTTGTCAGCTGGATGGGAATTCTTGTTTCTTTGGTTCTGGCGTGTATTACCCATTTCCTCTTTGCAGTTAATCTCCTTGAGTATTTTCTCTAGCGCTGGTTTTGAAGACATAAATTCCTTCAGTTGCTGTTTGTCATGGAAGCTTCTTATTTCCCCATCTAATTTGATGGATAGTTTTGCTGGGTAGGAAATTTTTGGCTGGAAGTTATTTTCTTTCAGAGTTTGGAATATGTTACTCCAAGCCCTTCTGGCTTTCATAACTTGGTTTGGGAAGTCTGGAGTGATTCTAATTGGTTTGCCTCTGTATGTCACGTGGCCTTTTGTTTTTGTTGCCTTTAAGATTCTCTCCTTGGCTTCCACATTAGTCATTTTGACAATTATGTGGCGTGGGGATCCTCTTCTCTGATCCTGTCTAAAGGGAGTTCTATAAGTTTCCTGGACCTGTGTATCGACCTCTTGCTCTATGTTTGGAAAATTTTCTGCTATTACTTCCTTGAAGAGATTGTTGATCCCTTTGGTTTCACCTTCTTTTCCCTCCTCTATTCCAATTATTCTTAGGTTAGCTCTCTTGAAATGGACCCATATTTCTTCAATGTCAGATTCCTGCTGTCGGGTTTTTTTTTCTAAATTAGAAACTATGCGTTCATTTTTAGAATGATCATCTTCAAGAAGCGAGATTCTGTTCTCCATGTTGTCTAATCTGTTGTTTATAATTTGAATTGAGGCCTTTACTTCATTAATTGCATCCTTTATCTCTTTTTGACTCTCTCTAAATTCTTTTCGAAAGTCCTCTATTATTTCTAAAGTTATTTTCCTAATTTGATCTTCTAGAGATCTTTGGGTTTCTGTGTTATCGGATTCTGATGTTGTGGGGTTGTTGGCATTCACTGCTCCATTGTTATTTCTCTTTCCCATGATTTTGGAAGTTTGTGCCTTCTCTGGGTTCTTCCCTGAGTCACTACGAGTTCACTTAAGATGCTCTGGATCTCGTGTCTGTGGTATCTCTGTCACCACTACTCCTTAACTGGGTTGTATCACAAAGTCTCAGACCCAGGGAGTCAATTAAGACTGCTTAGACCGTGGGGAGTGCCAAGTTGGGCTTTCTCCAGTGGGGAGTTGTGACTATGGTATGATATCTCTGCCACTGCCACTCCCCCACTGGGCTGCACTGCTAAAATCTCCGACCCAGGGAGACTATCTGCGCGAGTCCCTGGGAGTGCAGAACTGGGATTTCTCCCCTAGGGGCCGCAATTTGACTCACGGTTATTGAGTGCGCTGATGGAGCTGTAGTGAACTCGATGGATTCGCTGCTGCCACCACTGGCAATTTGGCACCACTGCCACGCCCTCGGCCGTGATATGGCGTATTTCTTCTCTGGTTTTGAACTCCGCTCTGAGTCCTTGCCAGTTGTGCTGTGCCCGGCCCTTGGGAGTTTTAGATGTTCCCTGCACCAACAAAACTGCTGACTGCCGCCCGGCTGTTCAGCACCTGCTCACCTCGGCTCGCTGTCCACCCCTCCTCTCAGGCGCCTGGTGGCTGGTTGAGTGGATTGGTCTAGGGTCGTCAGGTGAACTCACCGCTGCCGCCAGCAGTAAGACACTGCTTCTGCGTCCTAGGCCGCGAGGCCAAAGTACCTCCTCTCTGGATTTGAGCTCTGTTTTGAGTCTCCCTCCTCTCTGGAGCCTGGTGCTGCTAGGGGAGATGTAGGCCGCGCCGCTCCGGCCGCTCTGCGCCGCGGCTCTGGCTGCTCTGCACCGCGGGTCTGGCCACTCCGGCCGCTCCGGCCGTTCCGCGACGCGACTCTGGCTGCTCCGGCTGTTCTGGCCACTCCGCTCCGGCTGTTCTGGCCGCTCTGCTCGGCTGCTCTGGCCGCTCAGCTCAGCTGTTCTGGCCGCTCCGCTCCGACTGCTCCAGCCTCTCTACTCCGCGGCTCCGGCCACTCCGCGCCGCCGCTCCAGCCAATTCGGGCTGCGGCTCTGGCTGCTCCGGCTGTTCTGGCCACTCCGCTTGGCTGTTCTGGCCGCTCCGCTTGGCTGTTCTGGCCGCTCTGCTCGGCTGCTCTGAACCGTGGCTTCGGCTGCTCTGCACCGCGGGTCTGGTCACTCCAGCCGCTCTGGCGGTTCCACTACGTGGCAGGCCGCTCCACTCTGCGGCTCCCCCCAATCCGCGCTGCGGCTCTGGCCGCTCCGTGCCGCGCGGGCGCGGCACTTCGGGCTGGTTTTTCTCTGGTGTCTTGTTTTTCCAGCCCTTTTTCTCTGTCCCTTGTAGTTACCGTTTTTATTTTTTTGCTGGTGGTGTTTTCTGGCTCTGAAAGGCGCTGGTTTTGTGGTAGTAGAGTTGGATTGTTAGCAGGACTTGTAAGTGCCGCTTTCCTCCGTCGCCATCTTCCCGGAAGTCTCTTTGAGTATTTTCTCTAGTGCTGGTTTTGAAGACATAAATTCCTTCAGTTTCGGTTTGTCATGGAAGTTTCTTATTTCTCCATCTAATTTGATAGAAAGTTTTGCTGGGTAGGAAATTTTTGGCTGGAAGTTGTTTTCTTTCAGAGTTTGGAATATGTTACTCCAAGCCCTTCTGGCTCTCATAACTTGGTTTGGGAAGTCTGGAGTGATTCTAATTGGTTTGCCTCTGAATGTCACTTGGCCCTTTGCTTTTGTTGCCTTTAAGATTCTCTGCTTGGCTTCCACATTGCTCATTTTGACAATTATGTGGCGTGGGGATCCTCTTCTCCGATCCTGTCTAAAGGGAGTTCTATAAGTTTCCTGGACCTGTGTATCGACCTCTTGCTCTATGTCTGGAAAATTTTCTTTTTTTTTTTTAATTTTATTTTATTGGTGCACTGTATTCATACATCATAGTGGGATACAAACTTTTGTAGACATACATGCACACATCGCCCAGTCAGCCCCCACCCGATCCCCACCCCATTCTCTTCCCATCCCTCCTTCCCATGCTTGGCTTAGTGGTTGACATCTAGTATTATAGCAATTTATCCAAAATTAAAAATGATAATCTCACATAACAGTTTCATTTGTCTGATACCAAGTGTTTGATGATTTAAAGATAGCATTTCAATATTTCATTGTGCTTTCTTTCTTACTAGAGCATATTTTTTTCTGTTTTTTTAGGTGAAACTATCATATATTTATATATTTATTTTTTAGAAAAAAATCTATCCTAATATGGAATATGAATTCTAGATACCCAAAACGATCTTGAAAAAGAACAAAGCTAGCAGATATATATTTTCTGATTTCAAACCATATAAAACTACAATAATTGAAACAGTGTAGTACTGTTCTAAAGGCAGATATATAGACCATTGGAGTTAAATACAAGCCTAGAGCTAAATTCTTCCCTATATTGTCAAGTTATTTTTGACAAGGTTTCCACGAACATTTGGTGGTGGAAATAATAATCTTTTAACTAAATATTGTTGAAAAATAATAATTACATGGAAAATAAAACTGGACCTTTACCTAATCCCATATACAAGTATTAACTCAAAATAGATAAAAGACCTAAATATAAATCTTAAGACTATAAACTTTTAGGAGAAAATCTGGGTCATAAAACCTCACAACATTGAAATTGGCAGTGATTTCTTGGATATGATTTCAATGGCACAGGCAACAGAAGAATATACAAACTCCCTAAAAAATAAAAGAAAATATTGTATATCCAAAGACAATGTAAACAGAGTTAAAAGTTACTAATAGAATTGGATAAAATATTTCCAAATGCTATATCTGAAGGTATATTAATATTCCAACTAGAAATCCTAAAAATTAACAACAATAAAGGCAAACAATACAACTTAGAGATAGGTAAAAGACTAACATAAATAATGAATCTCCACAGATAACCAATCTTAGTTGTCTGTTGGATGGAAAATCTTGTTTCTCTGGTTCTGGTGAGTGTTACCTATTTCTTCTTTGGAGTTTATCTCTTTGAGTATTTTCTCTAGCGCTGGTTTTGAAGACATAAATTCCTTCAGTTTCTGTTTGTCATGGAAGCTTCTTATTTCTCCATCTAATTTGATAGAAAGTTTTGCTGGATAGGAAATTTTTGGCTGGAAGTTGTTTTCTTTCAGAGTTTGGAATATGTTACTCCAAGCCCTTCTGGCTCTCATGACTTGGTATGGGAAGTCTGGAGTGATTCTAATTGGTTTGCCTCTGAATGTCAGTTGGCCCTTTGTTTTTGTTGCCTTTAAGATTCTCTGCTTGGCTTCCACATTGGTCATTTTGACAATTATATGGCGTGGGGACCCTCTTCTCCGATCCTGTCTAAAGGGAGTTCTATAAGTTTCCTGGATCTGTGTATCAACCTCTTGCTCTATATTTGGAAAATTTTCTGCTATTACTTCCTTGAAGAGATTGTTGATCCCTTTGGTTTCACTTTCTTTTCCCTCCTCTATTCCAATTATTCTTAGGTTAGCTCTCTTAAGATAGGCCCATATTTCTTCAATGTCAGATTCCTGCTGTTGGATATTTTTTTCTAGATTAGAAACTATGCATTCATTTTTGGATTGCTCATCTTCTAAGAGCGAGATTCTGTTCTCCATGTGGTCTAATCGGTTGTTTGTGCTTTGAATTGAGGCCTTTACTTCATTAATTGCATCCTTTATCTCTTTTTGGCTCTCTCTGAGTTCTTTTCGAAGCACCTCTATTATTTCTACAGTTATTTTCCTGATTTGATCTTCTAGAAATCTCTGATTTTCTGTTTTATCAGGTTCTGATGTTGTGGGGTTGTGCACATTCATTACTCCAGTGTTATTCCTCTTTCCCATGATTTCGGAGGTTTGTGCCTTCTCTGGGTTCTTCCCTTGGGTCACTATGGCTTCACTTAAGGTGCTCTGGTTCTCGAGTCTGTATTATCTCAGACCCCACTACTCCTTTACTGGGTTGTATCACAGAGTCTCCGACCCAGGGAGTTGATAGAGGCTGCTTTAAACTATGGGGGGTGCCAGGTTGCACGTTCTCCTATGGTGTGATATCTCTGCCACCACCACTCCCTCACTGGGTCAAGTCCCAGGAGGCCCAATACTGCGATTTCTCCTCTGTGGCCCGCAATTTGACTCACTGTTCTTGAGTACGCAGATGTAGCTGTACTGGACTCGGTGAATTCACTGCTGCTGCCGCCGCCGGTGGCAATATGGCGCCTCTGCCACGCCCTCGGCCATGAGGCTGGCGTATTTTTTCTTCTCTGGTTTTGATTTCCACTCTGAATCCCTGCAGCGTGTGCTGAGCTCAGCCACTGGGAGCTTTAAATGCTGTCTGCGCAGAAAGATCCCGCCTGGCTGTTCCGCAGCGGCTCACCTGGCTTGCTGTAGCCGTCCGTTAGTTCGCCGCTGCTGCCGGCAGTATGGCGCTGCTGCCGCGTCCTCGGGCTCGTGTGTCTTCTCTGTGGCCCTGAGCTCTGTTCTCAGTCCGCTTTCTCTCTGGAGCCTGGTGGTTTTTTTTGTTTTTCTGGTGATGGTGTTTTCTGGCTATGAAAGGCGCTCTTTTTGTGGTAATGGAGATTGGTTGTTAGCGGGACTCTTAAGCCCCGCTTTTCTCGGTCGCCATCTTCCCGGAAGTCCAGGAAAATATTCTGCTATTACTTCCTTGAAGAGATTGTTGATCCCTTTGGTTTCACTTTCTTTTCCCTCCTCTATTCCAATTATTCTTAGGTTAGCTCTCTTAAAATGGGCCCATATTTCTTCAATATCAGATTCCTGCTGTCGGATATTTTTTTCTAGATTAGAAACTATGCGTTCATTTTTGGATTGCTCATCTTCTAAGAGCGAGATTCTGTTCTCCATGTGTTCTAACCGGTTGTTTGTGCTTTGAATTGAGGCCTTTACTTCATTAATTGCATCCTTTATCTCTTTTTGGCTCTCTCTGAGTTCTTTTCGAAGCACCTCTATTATTTCTACAGTTATTTTCCTGATTTGATCTTCTAGAAATCTCTGATTTTCTGTTTTATTGGGTTCTGATGTTGTGGGGTTGTGGGCATTTATTGCTCCAGTATTATTCCTCTTTCCCATGATTTCGGAGGTTTGTGCCTTCTCTGGGTTCTTCCCTTGGGTCACTATGACTTCACTTAAGGTGTTCTGGATCATGAGTCAGTAGTATCTCAGACCCCACTACTCCTTTACTGGGTTTTATCACAGAGTCTCCGACCCAGAGATTCGATACAGGCTGCTTTAGACTGTGGGGGGTGCCAGGTTGCGCGTTCTCCTATGGTGTGATATCTCTGCCACCGCCCCTCCCCCACTGGGTCAAGTCCCAGTGAGTACAGTACTGGGATTTCTCCTCTGTGGGCCGCAATTTGACTCACTGTTCTAGAGTACGCAGATGTAGCTGTACTGGCCTCGCTGAATTCAGTGCTGCTGACGCCGGTGGCAATATGGTGCCACTGCCACGCCCTTGGCTGTGGGGCTGGTATTTTTCTTCTTGGTTTTGAATCCACTCTGAATCCCTGCAGCGTGTGCTGAGCTCGGCCACTGGGAGCTTTAGATGCTCTCTGTGCAGAGAAATCCCGCCTGGCTGTTCCGCAGCGGCTCACCTCGGCCTGCTATAGCCGTCCTGTGAATTCGCCAGTGCCGCCGGCAGTATGGCGCTGCTGCCGCGTCTGCCGCGTCCTCGGGCTTGAGGCCGGTTATCTCCTCTGTGGCTCTGTTCTCAGTCTGCTTTCTCTCTGGAGCCTGGTGATTTTTTATTTCACTGGTGATGGTGTTTTCTGGCTATGAAAGGCACTGATTTTGTGTTAATGGAGATTTGTTGTTAGCGGGGCTCTTAAGCCCCGCTTTTCTCGGTCGCCATCTTCCCGGAAGTCCCCCCTATTTCTTATTCTTTATTTTGAAACAGGGTCTCACTAAGCTGTGGAGGGCCTCACTAAGTAGCTGAGGCTGAACATGAGCCTGTCATCCTTCTGTCTCTTCCTCCCAAGTACTGGGATTACAAGCGTGTACCACCACGCCTAGTTTAGTTTTAGTCCTTTTGGGTTTTTTTCTTCTTTTTTGGGGGGTGGGGGGTGTCTGTGGATGGAACCAAGTGCCATTTGATTTCCGAGCTATACCCCTGCTCTGTTTTTTATTCTTTATTTTGAAACCGGGCCTCACTCTGTTGCAAAGGGCCTCACTAAGTGATAAGTCGAGGTCCAGTGGCAAGGGCAGGGGCAGGGGCCGGAAGCCCAGAGGCAGGAAGAGTCTGCCTCCCAAGAAGTACCTCACAAGAAGCCTTTAAATAAGTTTTAATAAAAACTTTCTAATGCTTTCTAATGTAATCATTCTATCTCATCACTCATTCTTTCCACAAAGTCATATGGACATCACAACATTATTTTCAAGGATTGTATAGTCTAATAACAGACCTAAGTGTTTTAATAAAAATGAATCCAATAGATAGATAATATACAGGGCAGAATGATATTCCTGCTTTCAGAGTGGTACAAACAAAGTCTACTATGATTTAAAAGAAATATCACTTCTGGCTTGAATGATTAAGAAAGGCTGTTAACACAAAAATGTGGCATTTGCATAGAGTCGAAGAAAGGTGTATGGAAGGGTTATTAGAGGATGGGTGGGGCTGCAGGAAGGTTGTCACTGGGCCAGGGTGCTCCATCCCACCCATAGCCCATACAAGAACCTGACCAGGGAATACATTTTTTAACATGTGACCCCCAAAATGTTTTCTTGTTAAAAGGTAATACTGGCTGGGCGTGCTGGCGCATGCCTGTAATCCCAATATTTGGGAGGCTGAGACAGGAGGATTGTGGTTTGTGGACAGCCTCAGCTACTTAGGGAGGCCTTCTACAACTTAGTGAGACCTTATTCAAATAAAGAATAAAAAATAGTGCTGGGCTATAGCTCAGAGGTAGAATACCCACTGAGTTCCATTCCTAGTGCTACAAAAACAAAAAACAAAGCTAATAATGGGGCTGGAGGTGTAGCTCAGAGCTAGAGTGCTTGTCTAGCATACATGAGGCTCTGCGTTCAGAATCGAGCATCAAAAAATAAAAGTTAATATCAAGCCAGGGATGGTAGAATACACTAATGATCCCAGAATTTAGGAAGCTGAGACAGGAGACCAGCCTCAGCAACACAGACTCTCAGCAATCTAGCAAGACCCTATTTCAAATCAAAAAATAAAAAAGGTCAGTGGGCATGGTGGCACACCCATGTAATCCCTCCGCTTGGGAGGTGGAGACATCAGATTCACGCAGGTTCAAAGCCAACCTCACCTGCTTATGAGACCCTGTTTCCAAATTTTAAAAATATAAAAATAGGTCTGGGAGTGTAGTCCAGAGGTAGAAGGGTTTCCAGGAGCCCTAGTACCAAATAATAATAATAATAATTATAATAATAATAATAATAACAACAATAATAATAGTAATAATAATAATAACAGTAATAATAATAATAAATAATAATTTAAGTCTGGGAATGTAGCTCAGAAGTAGAATGCCCCTGGGCTCTATCCCCAGTAACACACACGTGCGCGCGCGCACACACACACACACAATTAATATTATGCTAAGTGGAGTTTAAAAAAATTGAGAGCCAGGCGTGGTGGCACATGCTTCTAATCCCTGAGCTTGGGAGGCAGAGACAGCAGATTCACGCAGGTTCAAAGCCAACCTCGCCTGCTTATGAGACCCTGTTTCCAAATTTTAAAAATATAAAAATAGGTCTTGGAGTGTAGCCCGGAGGTAGAAGGGTTTCCAGGAACCCGAGTAACACACACACAAAAAAATATTCTGACAATGGGCAAATTCATAGACACAGAAAGTAGTGGATGCCTATATGGTTGAAGTGGAGGGAACAGATGCTAAGGAAAATGAATAGTGACTGCCGGTGGGTATGAAATTCCTTGATGTGAGGAGAGTGCTCTCAAATTGACTGCAGTGGTGGATGCGCGAGGCTCAGCAAGGACCAGGCACATGTCTTCCTCCTGTGTCCATATGTGTCCTTCACACCCTGAGTTCTCCAAGACCAGGGGCCTGACCTGGTTTACCTTGCATTCCTCACAGCATCTGACATAGTAGCTTGCTCAGTAGGAGTCTGTAAAACTGAATTCAACAATCACTTTACTAAAGTAAAAATCCACCAACTGTGGTGGTGCACAATGGTAAATCCCAGTACTTGGGAGGCTGAGACAAGAGGATCGCAGGTTTGAATCCAGCCTCAGCACCTTAGTGAGGCGTCAGCAATTCAGTGAGACCTTGTTTCCAAATAAAAAATGAAATGGGGCCAGCAGTGTGACTCGGAGGTAGAATGCCCCTGGGATCAAGCCCCATGACACACAACACATACACACACACACACACACACACACACACACAAAAGTAAAAATATATGTCCATCTCCTTTCTTTTCAAAGTTTGTGTGTTGATAAGTAAGAGATATAACTCTTAAGAACAGGATAGAAAATGAAGCAGATGAGATAGACTTCCAATAATTGACCTTCTATATGACCCCAGTGTTTTACACAGGGTCTTTCTTTTCTTTATTATGGCGAAGGAAGAAAGGAAATGAAATGATCTTTAGAAAGACTGTGCTTTGGATGCATCTTTTTAGCTAAATTATAATAAATAAGAACCCTTGAGAATTATAAATTGACTCAACAGTAAAAGGATAAAAAAGGTCTGATTTTCCATAATTGAAAACATTACCTCTTCTTTGGATGAACACCCAAATTCTGCTTGATATTGACTCATTTGTAAGTTCAAATGATGGATCATCATTTTCAAGTCATTATTTTCATTCACCAGTTCTTGATTTTTTTTCCTTAGATGAATTAATTCAGTTTCAGGGACTCCTGAAAAAAGCAATTCAATGTCATGAATTATGTCAGACCTGTCATGATTTTATAAAAATTGCTGATCATTTGCCTTTGTTCCCTTTTAGGCTCACAGAAGTAGTGACTGTACATCTCCATATAAAATAATATTTAAGCCAGGCATGGTGGCACACACTTGTAATCCCAGCATTTGGGAGGCTGAGACAGGAGGATCATGGTTTGCAGCTAGCCTCAGCTACTTAGTGAGGCCCTTTGCCACTCAGTGAGACTGTTTCACAGTAAAGAAGAAAAACTAGGGCTAGGGGTGTAGCTTAGAGGTAGAATGGGTTCCATCCCCAGTTACCACAAAAAATATATATATTATTATATATAATATATACATATATACATGGTATATATACATATATGTGTACATACACACACACACACACACAGACACACACATGTAATGTATTTGGTACTGAAAATTGAATGAATAGGCATTTACCTCTAAGCTGCACCCTAGGCCTATTTTATTCCCTGGGTTCAGTCTCCAATAAAATAAATAAATAATAAGGCTGAGTGAAGATCATAGGTTGTGTGACCTATGGGAAAAGCGTGTAAGTCTGAGATTCCAAACACTGGGTCCCAAAGCCTAACCACATTAAGAGTTAATGAAGGGTATTTGGCATTACAGATGACTCAGACACTTCCAGTGCTACCTTCTTTATACTGCCAGTTCTGACAAAACAGGTTCGTTTGTTTTTTATTTTACAACAACTTACGCCTAATTCTACAGGATTGCAAGTAACTTTTTAATGCATTATGATTACTTATTGATAATAATAGGGCTGATGGCAGTTTACTAGATCACTGGTAACAATTTGGGACACAAACTGGTACATTGACCTTCATCTCGCCCAGAACGCTCAAGGCTGGTATGATCAGTGGATCAGGAATGACATGTTCAGGAAAGAGTGGGTGGTCAGCCGGGCAGCATGGTGGCCACTCCGAAGGCTAAGACAGGAGGACCAGCAACTTAGTGAGGTCCTCTACAGCCCAGAGAGACCCTGTTTCAAAATAAAAAATAATAATAAAATCAGGCTGGGTGTAGCTTAGCAGTGGAATGGTCCAATTCCCAGTACTAAAAATAAATAAATAAAATTTTTTAAAAGTGAGTGCATGGTCTGGTGAGGCTTCAGTGAGTGGCAAGAAGAGAGGTAACAGGAAAGGTGAGATTTTTATGCAGAGTGGAAGTTTTGAGGCAGGGCAGAGGACCTGGGAACAGGAAGAATTAAAGCAGCCATCTGCATCCCCCTTTCTGTGAGGTTGGGGAGGTGAGCAGGAACGGGAGAGACTGAGGGGCCCCAGGGAATCAGGGCCTGGGCCAGCCCACAGAAAATCATTCAAATTAAGGATCAAAATTGTGCAAAAGTCCTTGGTCCCCCCCCCAACCCAATTCTGACCAATCATAAAAGAACAGATAGAAAACCTCAGGAAGGTTTTAAAACCCATTCCCCAAGGCCTTCAAGGTCACTGTCCTAGAGCACTCCCTTAGTGAGAGGGAGGGTTGGGAGTTGGAGCTACGGTGTCCATTCAGAGAATTGCAGAGAAAGCACAATAAAGTCATTATACTCAGTCTGATGTCATTTTGTCCTGTGACAATTTCTGTGCTTGGGAGACATTTATGGCCAGAGTCTAGAGGTACCTGGGGGAGGAAGCAAGAGATAGCAAAGGGTTTTAAGGAGCAATCTGCATATGGTGGTACATGCGTGTAATCCCAGTACTTGGGAGGCTGATATAGGAGGATCTCATATTCAAGTCCAGCCTCAGCAACTTAGTGAGAACTTCTTTCAAAATAAAAAATAAAAAATGGCCAGGGGTAGAGTTTGGGAAAAGAATGTCCCAGGGTTCCACCTCAGTATCATAAAAAAAGAAAGAAAAACAATGAATAGCAGCCAGAGTGGTGGCACAAGCCTGTAATCCCACATAGTTGGGAGGCTGAGATGGAAAAATCGCAAGTTCAAGACCAGCCTCAGCAACTTACTGAGACTCTCAACAACAGAGAGATCTTGTGCCAAAACAAGTATAAAATCAAAAGGCTGGGGTGTAGCTCTGAGGGAGAATGCCTCTGGGTTCAAACACTAGCAGCACACACACAAAATGAATAGCTATGCCACTGCTATTTTCCCAGAGGAATTAAACTTATAATTTTGGTTTCTTTCCCAAAGAATTAAAGTTAGAAATCTCATACTGAAAACAGAAAAGTTCACAAAAGGGAAATTATGGAACTAACATTCATCATCCGATGAGTGGGAAGGAAAATGTTGTCTATATAGACAATGGAGCTTGACTCAACACTAAAGACCCAAATCCCATCATGTGCAGGAAAATACATGGAATCAGAGAACATGATGCTAAGTGAAATCAATCAGTCTCAGAAAGTCAGGGTCATATGATTTTTCTTATAGCTGAAGCTAGAGAGAAAATAAGAAAGAGAAACTTGGTGATAATAAGGAGAGGGACCAGTAGAGTAGGAGAAGGGGCTGGGGAGGTAGAAGGGGAGGGAGAGGAATCTTGGGGAAGGAAACAGCAGAAATATTATGTCCATAGATGAAGGTATCACCAACAACCTTACCAGTATGTACAGAGAGGGAGGAGCAGGAGCTGGAGGAGGTTAGGAGGGAGCCATCAAGAGAGGCTGTGCGTGTATTTGAATGTATCGCTTTTTGTAGCTGAGGCTGGTCAGGAACCTCTGCTCCTCCTGTCTTAGCCTCCCAAGTACTGGGATTACAGGTGTGCACCACCTCGCCTGGCTAGCAGAGTATCATAGAGAATAAACTTGCTAGAAAGCCCCAGCACTTTCCCAAAATATAATATCAAAAACACCAAAATAAAAAGGATAAAAATATTGTCAATCAAGATATGCAGGATAGATAATAAGAGGATTTCCACATGAGTAATATATGATAGTCAAAAATTTCAATCCACTATAAAAGCTGCTACAGCTGACAAAATGCAATGAAGGTGAACTCCATAAAGATTAGCCCCTAAGTGGGCTAGTTTACATATACCAACTCTCCAGGGCCTGAGACCACCCTAACCCTAATCCCCTCTTCTAAGACCCAAGCACATCCCACAGTCAGCCCCTAAGTGGGCTGATTTACATATACCACTCCCCAGGGCCTGACACCACCCTAACCCTAATCCCCTCCATAGGACCCAAGCACATCCCACAGCCCCCTTCCCCCAGAACCCAAACACACCCCATAGCCCACCACCCCAGGACACACACACATCCCACAGCCCCCCACACTCAGGACCTGAGCACAGCCCATGCGGACATCCATATCCACCACCCAGTGGCTGGGTTTTCTCTCTGGAGGCAAAGGTGTCAGCTTAACAACACCACTTCCCAATTTCTTTCTGGTTTATTTTTTCTTTTTATATGGTACTGGGGGTGGAACCAGGGGCTTTTCTACCTGTGGGCTATACTCTCAGACCTAGTTTTTACTTTATTTGGAAACAGGGTCTCACTAAGTTGCTGAGAGCCTCACCCAGTAGCTGAGTCTGGCTTTGAACCTGTGTGATCCTCCTGTCTCAGCCTCCCAAGCGCTGGGATTACAAGCGTGTGCCACCAAGCCTCACTCACTTCTTTATTTTTAAACAGGTCTCACTAATTTGCGGAGGACCTTACTAAGTAGCTGAGGCTGTCCGCAAACCGTGATCCTCCTGCCTCAGCCTCCTGAATGCTGAGATCACAAGCATGCGCCACCAACCTGGCTTTACAACAAAAACTTTTCAATCATAATGAACCTCAAAAGCCAAATACCTGGGGACGGAGAAGGCTTCCTAAATACCGGTCTTTCTTCATTCTGGGGAAGGAAAAGAGGAAAGTAAGTGCGAGTGCGGTGTTCGACACCTCCCAAGGGTACGCGGGACAGAGGACTCGGCATCACCTGTGCAGGTCCTTCCTTTGCGCTCTGGGCTTCTTAGTGTGCTTTAGCTTTAGGAATTTATTGATTTATTTTGTGATACTGCAGAGTGAGCCCAGGGGCATTCTGCCTCCAAGCTACATCCCCAGCCCATTGTTTAGTTTTGAAGTAGGGTCTTATTAATTTCCTGAGGCTCTTGCTGAGTTTCTAAGCTTTAGGAATTTCATCTCCACTATTTCTTACAATTGAATCTTAAACCTTAGAGCCCTCCTGTCCTGGTGGATCTGAGCAGATCTGCGTCCTCTCTGGGCTCTCCTCTGTCTCTTGCCTAGGAGTTCAGGGCTCCATCTTTATAGGCAGGACCATGAGTGACAGCTGTCAGGTCACTTTCTCCCCACCCTTTTTTCCCCCTGTGGTACTGGGGATTGAACCCAGGAGACCACGACCCCTGAGCTACACTCCTAGTTATTTTTAGTTTTAAATAGGTCTCACTAAGCTGCAATCCTGCTGTCTCAGCCTCCCAGATACTGGGATTCCAGGCATGCCCTTCTGTGCCTGCAAGTTCACTTCCTAAAGCATGTGACTTGGCTGCAAATCCTGAGCAGAGGTGCACAAACAGGCTTTTTCTCACCGGGGATTTGAAAAAGAACCCCCTTAACTGCAACAAATGATGTTTTCAAAATGCTGAGAGAAGATATTATCATGTTTCTCAATCCAAACCTTATAAGGGAAGGCTTTGAACGTCTGCTAAATTTTCCACTATGTATAGGTATAATGTTAAGTTTCTAATTTCTGCTGAAAAAGTAGATAAGGATGTTAATTAACTCTACTAAGAAATGTTTAATTTTTTGTGTAGTACTGGGGTTCCCGGAAACCCTTCTACCTCCAAGCTATGCTCCCAGACCTATTATTTATATTTTTATTTTGAAACAGGGTCTCTTAAGCCAGCAAGTCTCCACGATCCTCCTGTCTCTGCCTCCCAAGCGCGGGGATTAGAAGTGTGCGCCACCATGCCTGGCTTATATTTACTTTATATATGTATGTATTAATTTATTAATCCCACTGGGTATTGAACCCAGTGACATTCTACCTCCAAATTACACCTCTAGATCTTTTCATTTTGAAATAGGGTCTTACTCAATTGCTGAGACTGGCTTCAAACGCAATCCTCCTGTCTCAGCCTCCCAAGTACTGGATGACAGGCGTGTGCCACCATACTTAGCCTTATTTTTCTTTTGAAACAGGGTCTTACAAAGTTGCTGCTGAGAATCTCTCTAAGCCGCTGAGACTAGACTCTAACCTGCAATTCTCCTGTCTCAGCCTACTGAGCTTACTGTGATGACAGGTACGCATCAAAATGCATTTTTAAAGATATATCACTTCACTATAATGATAATATAATGTTCAAATGAATAGGAAGATAGAAGTTTTGTGCTTGTGTGTAGTACTAGGGATCAGATGCAGAAACATTCTAGCCAGGAGCTACACCCTCAGCTCAGCTCTTTTTTTATTTTGAAACTGGGTCCTTCTAAGAGACTGCATGCTGGATTTGAACCTGAAATCCTGCTGTCAGTCTATCAAGGTCTAGGATTATAGACTTGCACCACTTCACCTGGCTCTGGAAGACATCATTTTACATTTCTACACACCTAGCAATGGAATCATATGCAGAGATATGTGTTCCATAATTTCATGAACATAAAGTCCCAAAACCTAACAAGACTATTTTGTAAAGTCAAAAGTCTTTTATATTTGGAAATTAAAGCAAAGTATTAGAAACCCTAAGAAAATAGTAAGAAAGCTGAGTGTGAATTTGAAGAAAGGCTATAATGTGTAGCCTGGTACTAAAGGAGTGACAAGAAAATTAGCTCAAGGTCAGAGGAAAGAGCCGCATTATTCATCTTTGATAGAAATCAACATTTAGAATGTGAAGCTGTTGTCTTTAAATGACTTGACTTTGAAAGACAGAGAAAAGAGGTTAAATGTTAGCTAACCAGATGAACACATTAAAATTATAAACCCTAAAGCAAAATCTATCAAATGCAGAAGAGAAAATACTTAGTCAGCGAGGTGCAGTAGTGCACACCTGTAATCCCAGTACAAGGGAGGTTGAGACAGGATTGCCGTTTAAGATCAGTCTCGGCAATTTACTGAGAGCCAATCTCAAAATGAATTATAAAGCCGGGCTTGGTGGCACACGCATGTAATCTCAGCAATTGGGAGGCTGAGACAGGAGGATATGTTTAAAGGTCAGTCTCGGCTACTTAGTGAGGCCCTTTACAACTCTTGAAACCCTATTTCAAAATAAAGAATAAAATAAATATAGGGCTGGGGGTGTAGCTCAGAGGTAGAATAATGTCCCTCGGTTCCATCCCCAGTACCAAAAAATAAAAAAATATATAAGGCTGGGACAATAGTGCAGAGGTAGATTGCCCCTGCATTCAATCTCCACTACCACACACAAAACAAAATGCTTGCTCCTACACACTATACAGTTTGCCCTGCGTTAACTCTGAGGGAGAAACTCCAGAACATTGCAATCACCTGAGTCCTGGATGATACAGCATCCACAGTATCACTGAAATGTCCCTCACCTGTGAGTCAACATCAGCTTCCCCAGAGTTCAACGTTTCCAAAAACCGTAACGGTCTTCTCTTCTCACTCTGCCCACACGGTCTGTATTAAAACATTAAAGAGTAAAGTAGACATGCAACATAACACTTGGCATTGACATATACGCATATTAATTGTGCTGCCTCCAGGCCCCCAACAGAAAAGTGTCATATCACATAATATATGTCAGCTAAAGATGAAATTGCCCACTAATCCATCCCTTTGTACACTCTTAGGATTTTTTAGTTTTCTTCCTATTGTGATAGTTTCCACTACACACATATACAGTTTGTCTTGTGTACAATAAGTTCTTATAGCCAATTTTTTTTCTCCTTTTTGTGGTGCTGGTGATTGATCCCAGGGACATTCTACTTCCAAACTTCATGCCCAGGCCTATTTAATTAATTATTAATTTATTTTTTGTGAAACAGGGAATAAACCCAGTAGCATTCTACCTCCAAGCTACACCCCCAGTTATATTTTTTTCTTTATTTGGGTTTTTATTTTGTTTTGTTTCGTTTTGTTGGTGGTCCTGGGGCTGGAACCCAGGGGCTCTCTACCTCCAGGCTATGCTCCCAGACCTATTTTATATTTTATTTGGAAACAGGGTCTCACCAGTTGCTGAGAGTCTTACTAAGTAGCTGAGGCCGGCTTCGAATCTGTGCTATCCTCCTGTCTCAGTCTCCCAAGCGCGGGGAAAACAAGCCTGTGCCACCACGCCTGGCTTATTGTTTATTTTGAAGCAGTGCCTCACTAAATTATGGAGGGCCTCACTAAGCAGCTGAGGCTGGCTGCAAATCTGTGACCTTCCTGTCTCCGCATCTCAAGTACTGGGATTATAGATGTGTGCCACTATGCCCGGCTTACAGCCAATGTTTTAATATTAGGAAAAAGGCCAGGCGTGGTGGCGCATGCTTGTAATCACCGTGCTTGGGAGGCAGAGACAGGAGGATCACGCAGGTTTGAAGCCAGCCTCACTGGCCTTAAGAGACCCTGTTTTCAAATAAAAATATAAAAGAGGACTGGGAGTGTAGCCCATAAAAGTGTTACCAGGAATCTCAATACCACCAAAAAAAAAAAAAAAAAGGAAAAAGGCTGGGGGTGTCGCTCAGTGGTGGAGCATGTGCTTAGCATGCATAAAGCCCTGGGTTTGACTCCTACTGCATGCACACAAAGGGAAGAATCAAGTAGATATACCAACTCAGTCAGCAATTCCCCTCTTCAGTGGCCTTTGATTTTATTCTTGGCTTTTCACTGCTACAAATAAGCCTGTAATGAACATCTATGTACAGATAACCTCTTCTCTATTAAGTGTTAATTCTATACAACAAACCACCACACCATAAGTTGCTGAGACAAATGAAGTTAATATTTTGTGCCTACATGATACAGCATGAAATTATTTCACAAATCATTTCTTCAACCTGCAACCACATGTATGAGTACTTATCTAAAATTTGCCAAAAACTTTAAACTTCATTCTCTACATAAACATTTCTTATTGAGATTACTGAATGTTTTCCACTTATTTGTGTGGAGTCATAATTCCTCTGTTGTGAACTATGTCCTTTCGTTTGCTTCTGTTATGTCCATTCCAATTTGAAATTCACTTTTTTGCCTGGCACGGTGGCCCACGCTTGTAACCCCAGTGCTTGTGAGACTGAGACAGGAGAATCACAGGTCCGCAGCCAGCCTCAGCTACTTAGTGAGGACCTCTGCAACTTACTGCGAGCTTGTTTCAAAATAAAGTATAAAAGCCGGACATGGTGGCACACGCTTGTAATCCCCCGCTTGGAAGGTAGAGACAGGAGGATCGCTCAGGTTCAAAGCCAGCCTTGCTGGCTTAAGAGACCCTGTTTCCAAATTTGTCTGGAAGTGTAGCCCAGAGACAGAAGGATTTCCAGGAACCCCAATACCACCAAAAAAATAAAAAATAATAGACATTAAATAGGACTGAAGTTGTAGTTCAGAAGTTCAATGCCCATGTACCCAAGGGGAAAAAATAAAATGTGAGATAAAAATTACTGTTGTTTGATGTTTGAACCACTAAATTTTGGTGCAACTTGTCACATAGCAATATATAAGTAATAAAGTACAGACTTCGCCAGGTGTGGTGGCACACGCTTATAATCCCAGTGTTTGGGAGGCTGAGACAAGAGGATCGCACAGGTTCTAAGCCAGCCTCAGCTATTTAGTGAGGCTCTCAGCAATTTAGTGAGACCCTGTTTCCAAAGAAATTATAAAAAATAGGGCTGGGGTGTGTGGCCCAGAGGCAGAAAGTTCCTGGGTTCCACAACTCAGTAAAACACACACACACACACACACACACACACACACACACACAAAGTACAGACTTGTTTGTGTGTTTACTTACATAGTTATTTATTTATGTGGTATTGAGGATTAAACCCAGAGGCATTCTACTTCCAAGCTACATCCCTGGCCTTTTTAAATTGAAAACATGGTCTTCCTACATTGCTGAAGCTACCTTGGAACCTGTGATCCTCCTGTTTAAGCCTCACAAATAATGGGATTACAGCTGTGCACCTCACACCAGGCTTTAGGCTTTTCATCAAATGCTGCTGGAAAAATGATTATCCATATGTAAAAGTAAATAAATGAATAACTTGGATTTATATATTACATGCTATATATAAAATTTAAATCAAATAAGCCAGGCATAATAGTACATGCCTGTAATCCCAGTATTTGAGAGGCTGAGGCCGGAGGAGTGCAGGTTCACAGCCAGCCTCGGCAAGTAGCAAATTTCTCATCAACCTAGCAAGACTCTGTTTCCAAACACATAGTAAAACAGGACTGGGATGTAGCCTGCAGGCAGACTTCCTCTGGGTTCTATCCCCAGTGCCACAAAACAAAACAAAATAAATCAAGCCAGGCGTGGTGGCGCACACTTGTAATCCCAGTACTTGGGAGGCTGAGACAGAAAGATCACAGGTTCACAGCTAGCGTCAGCTACTTAGTGAAGTCCTCTGCAACTTAGTGAGAACTTGTTTCAAATAAAGAAGACAAAATAGGACTAGGGGTGTGGCTCAGAGGTAGAATGCCCCTGGATTCAATCCACAGTACTACAAAAATTAAAATTACAATTAATAATAAATAAACAAATCAAACAAAACACAAACTTAAATGTGAAGCTCAGGTCTAAACCTTGTAGAAGAAGACATAGGAGAAAATCTTTGTGACCTTGGATTAGGCAAAGATTCCTTTGGTATGATCCAGTAAAGAAACTTGATAAACTGAACTTCATAACTATGAGGGATTCTAGCCCAGCATGGTGGCCCATGCCTATAATCCTAGTACTTGGGAGGTTGACATAGGAAGATTGCAGGTTTGAAGACAGCCTCAGTATCCCTAGTACTGGGATTACGGGCATGCACCACCATCCCTGGCTCCAAGTCAATGTATTTGGGGATAGTCCCAAAACAGTGTGCTGTCACTTACCTGTAATCTCAGTACTTGGGAAACTAAGACACAAGAATCACAAGTTAAGGGCTAGCCTCAGCAACTTAGTGAGACCCTGTCTCAAATTAAAAAATAAAAAATAAAAAGGGCTGGTGGATTGTCCTTGTGTTCAATCCTCATTTTAAAAAAGAAAAAGAAAAGAACAAAAGAAGGAAAGAAAGAATGGAAAAAAATATTCCAAGCCTAGTGTGGTGGCACACATTTGTAATCCCAGTACTTGGGAGGCTGAGACAGGAGAATCTCAAGTTCACAGAAAGTCTCACTTGGTGAGGCCCTCTGCAAATTAGTGAGACCTTGTTTCAAAATAAAGAATAAAAGGACTTCCGGTAAGATGGCGACGGAGGAAAGGGGCACTTACAAGTCCCGCTAACAATCGAACTCTATTACCACAAAACCAGCGCCTTTTGGAGCCAGAAAACAACACCAGCAAAGAAATAAAGATGGTAAATACAAGGGACAGAGAAAAAGGGCTGGAAAAACAAGACACCAAAAAAAAACAGCCCGAAGTGCCGCGCCCGCCGCGGCGCCGAGAGGCCGGAGCAGCCGGAGCGGCCAGAGCCGCAGCGCGGAGAAGTCAGAGCCACCGCGCGAAGCAGGGCGGCCGGAGCAGTCGGAGCGGAGCGGCCAGAGCAGCCGAGCGGAGCGGCCGGAGCAGCCAGAGAGGAGCAGCCAGAACAGCTGGAGCAGCCAGAGCCGCTTCGCGGAACGTCCAGAGCGGCCGGAGTGGCCAGACCTGTGGTGCGGAGCAGCCGGATCCGCGGTGCAGAGCGGCCGGAGCGGCACGGCCTACATCTCCCCTAGCAGCACCAGGCTCCAGAGAGGAGGGAGACTCAAAACAGAGCTCAAATCCAGAGAGGAGGTACTCTGGCCTCGCGACCTAGGATGCAGAAGCAGCGTCTTACTGCTGGCGGCAGCGGCGAATTCACCGGATGGCCCTAGACCAACCCACACAACCAGCCACCAGACGCCTGAGAGGAGGGGTGGACAGCGAGCCCAGGTAAGCCGCTGCTGAACAGCCGGGTGGCAGTCAGTAGTTCCTCCGGTGCAAGGAGCGTCTAAAGCTCCCAAGGGCCAGGCACAGCACACCTGGCAGGGACTCAGCGGAGCTCAAAACCAGAGAAGAAATACGCCGCATCACGGCCGAGGGCATGGCAGTGGTGCCATATTGCCAGTGGCGGCAGCAGCGAATCCACCGAGTTCACTACAGCTCCATCAGCGCACTCAACAAACATGAGTCAAATTGCGGCCCCTAAGGGAGAAATCCCAGTACTTCACTCCCAGGGACTTGCGCAGATAGTCTCCCTGGGTCGGAGATTTTAGCAGTGCAGCCCAGTGGGGGAGTGGCAGTGGCAGAGATATCATACCATAGTCACAACTCCCCGCTAGAGAACACCCAACTTGGCACCCCCCACGGTCTAAGCAGCCTCAATTGACTCCTTGGGTCTGAGACTTTGTGATACAACTCAGTAAAGGAGTAGTGGTGACTGAGATACCACAGACTTGAGATCCAGAACATCTTAAGTGAACTCGTAGTGACTCAGGGAAGAACCCAGAGAAGGCACAAACTTCCAAAATCATGGGAAAGAGAAATAACAATGGAGCAGTGAATGCCCACAACCCCACAACATCAGAATCTGATAACACAGAAATCCAAAGATCTCTAGAAGATCAAATTAGGAAAATAACTTTAGAAATAATAGAGGACTTTCGAAAAGAATTTAGAGAGAGTCAAAAAGAGATAAAGGATGCAATTAATGAAGTAAAGGCCTCAATTCAAAGTATAAACAACAGATTAGACCACATGGAGAATAGAATCTTGCTTCTTGAAGATGATCATTCCAAAAATGAATGCATAGTTTCTAATTTAGAAAAAAAAAACCCGACACCAGGAATCTGACATTGAAGAAATATGGGCCCATTTCAAGAGAGCTAACCTAAGAATAATTGGAATAGAGGAGGGAAAAGAAGGTGAAACCATAGGGATCAACAATCTCTTCAAGGAAGTAATAGCAGAAAATTTTCCAAACATAGAGAAAGAGGTTGATACACAGGTCCAGGAAACTTATAGAACTCCCTTTAGACAGGATCAGAGAAGAGGATCCCCACGCCACATCATTGTCAAAATGACTAATGTGGAAGCCAAGGAGAGAATCTTAAAGGCAACAAAAACAAAAGGCCACGTGACATACAGAGGCAAACCAATTAGAATCACTCCAGACTTCCCAAACCAAGTTATGAAAGCCAGAAGGGCATGGAGTAACATATTCCAAACTCTGAAAGAAAACAACTTCCAGCCAAAAATTTCCTACCCAGCAAAACTATCCATCAAATTAGATGGGGAAATAAGAAGCTTCCATGACAAACAGCAACTGAAGGAATTTATGTCTTCAAAACCAGCGCTAGAGAAAGTACTCAAGGAGATTAACTGCAAAAGAGGAAATGGGTAATACACGCCAGAACCAAAGAAACAAGAATTCCCATCCAGCAGACAACTAAGCAAAGAAGAATAAACAGTATCTCAAACAGAAATAAGATCTTAACATGTTGGGAATTAAAAATTATCTCTCTATAATCACACTGAATGTAAACGGCCTCAACTCCCCAATAAAAAGACATAAAGTGGCAAAATGGATTAAACGCCAGAATCCATTCATCTGCTGCTTACAAGAAACACACCTTACAAGTAAAGATAGGAACAAACTCAAGGGAAAGGGCTGGAGCAAGGTAATCCATGCTAATAGTACTCGAAGACAAGCAGGAGTAGCAACTATGATATCAGACAATTTAGACTTCAAACCCAAACTTATTAGAAGAGACAAAGAAGGTCACCTTTTACTGGTAAAAGGAATAGTCCAGCAAGAGGAAATAACAATAATCAACATCTATGCCCCAAACATAGGGGAAGCTACTTTCATAAATCAAACTCTTTGTGACATGAAGTCACACATAAATCCCAACACAATAATACTGGGAGACTTCAACATACCTCACAATACTAGACCGATCTTCCAGACAAAGGGTCAGTAAAGATGTCTCAGAAGTAAAGAACACCATTAACCAAATGGACCTGTTGGACACATATAGAATATTTCAGCCAACTACAGCAGAGTTTACATTTTTCTCAGCTGCTCACGGAACCTTCTCCAAAATAGATCACATCCTGGGACACAAAATGAGCACTAGCAAATTTTAAAAATGTTACATACTTCCCTGTGTCATTTCAGACCATAATGGAATGAAACTAGAAATCAACTATAAGAAGACCCAAAGAAACAACATAAACATGTGGAAACTGAACACCACACTTCTCAATGAAGAATGGGTCATAAAAGATATAAGAGGTGAAATCAAGAAATTTCTAGAAACAAATGAAAATAAAGAAACAATGTATCAAAACCTCTGGGACACTTTGAAGGCAGTATTAAGAGGAAAAATTATAGCACTGAGTGCTCACATAAGAAAAACAGAAAATCTTCAAATAAATAGCCTTACGACACACCTCAAAGCCCTTGAAAAGCAGGAACAATTGAACCCCAAAGCCAGCAGAAGACGGGAAATTATTAAAATTAGAGCAGAAATTAATGAAATAGAGAATAAAAAACAATACAGAAAATCAACAAAACAAAAAGCTGGTTTCTTGAAAAGATTAACAAGATTGATAAACCACTGGCCAACCTAACTAAAAAAAAGAGAGAATCAACCCAAATTATGAAGATAAGGGATGAAAAAGGAGACATTACTACTGACAGCGTAGAAATCCAGAGGATTATCAGAAACTACTTTGAAAAACTATACTCCAACAAAATGGAAAATCTGGAGGACATCGACAACTTCCTACATAAATACAACCTTCCTAAACTGAGTCAAGAAGATATAGAACACTTAAACCAACCAATAACAATCAAAGATATTGAAACAGCAATAAAGAGCTTACCATCAAAGAAAAGCCCAGGACCAGATGGTTTCCCAAGTGAATTCTATAAAACCTTTACAGAAGAACTAATCCCAATACTACTCAAACTATTTCGGGAAATAGAAAAAAGCGGGACTCTCCCAAATACATTCTAAAAAGCCAACATCACACTAATACCCAAACCGAATAAAGACAGTTCAAGGAAGGAAAACTACAGGCCTATATCTCTGATGAACTTGGATGCAAAACTATTAAACAAAATACTAGCAACACGCATTCAAAACCACATCAAGAAAATCATTCACCATGACCAGGTAGGGTTCATCCCAGGGATGCAAGGCTGGTTCAATATACGAAAATCAATCCATGTAATTCATCATATAAACAGAATCAAAGACAAAAACCACATGATCATCTCAATAGATGCTGAAAAAGCATTTGATAAAATTCAACATCCATTTATGATAAAAACACTGCAGAGAATTGGAATAGAAGGAACATATCTCAACATTATTAAGGCTATCTACAATAAGCCCACTGCCAACATCATATTAAATGGGGAAAAACTTCAAGAATTCCCCCTAAAAACTGGAACGAGACAAGGATGTCCACTATCACCACTTCTCTTCAATATAGTACTAGAGACTCTAGCCAGAGGAATAAGGCAAGAAAAGGAAATCAAAGGAGTACAAATAGGAAAAGAAGAACTTAAGCTTTCACTATTTGCAGATGACATGATACTATATTTAGAAAACCCAATAAACTCAACCAAAAGGCTTATAGAACTGATCAACAAATTCAGCAAAGTATCTGGATACAAAATCAATCTTAAAAAATCAGAAGCTTTCCTGTACACCAACCATAAATCCACTGAAAAAGAAATTCAGAAAACACTTCCTCTCAGGATCTCCCACAAAAAAATAAAATACCTAGGAATAAATTTGACCAAGGAGGTAAAAGATCTCTACAAAGAAATTTATAAAACACTGAAAAAAGAAATCGAAGAAGATCTTAGAAGATGGAAAGATCGTCCATGTTCATGGATTGGCAGAATAAATATCATTAAAATGGCCATCCTCCCAAAAGTGATCTACAGATTTAATGCAATGCCCATTAAACTACCAAGATCATTCCTCACAGACATAGAAAAATCAGTCCTTAAATTTATCTGGAATAACAAAAAGCCCAGAATAGCCAAGGTAGTTCTCAGTAACAAAAACCACGCAGGAGGAATCACAATACCTGACTTTAAACTATACTACAAAGCCATTGTAATAAAAACAGCATGGTACTGGCAAAAGAACAGATATATAGACCAATGGAGCAGAATAGAAGACCCAGAAACAAGTCCACACACTTTCAGCCAATTGATTTTTAACAAAGGGGCCAAAAACATACACTGGAAAAAAGATAGCCTCTTCAACAAATGCTGTTGGCAAAACTGGTTAACCATATGCAGAAAATTGGAAATTAATCCCACTTTCTCACCCTGTACAAAAGTCAACTCACGATGGATCAAAGACTTGGAAATTAAACCAGAGACCTTGAAGCTCCTTGAAGAAGGCATAGGTCCAACACTACAACACATAGGCACAGACAAACATTTCCTCAACAAGACCCCAAAGGCACAACAAATTAAAAGGAGAATCAATACATGGGATTGCATGAAACTGAAGAGCTTCTGTTCAGCAAAGGAAACTATCAAGAACCTCAATCGAGAGCCAACAGAATGGGAGAAGATTTTTGTCACCTACACCACTGATAGAGGACTAATATCTAGAATATACAGAGAACTCAAGAAACTCAACACTAAGAAAACAATGCATCCAATAACAAAATGGGCAAATGAACTAAATAGACACTTCACAACAGAAGAAATTCAAATGGCCAATAAATGCATGAAAAAATCCTCAACATCACTGGCAATCAGAGAGATGCAAATCAAAACTACCCTGAGATTTCACCTAACTCCAACTAGAATGGCAATCATTCAAAACACAAACAACAACAGATGCTGGCGAGGATGTGGAGAAGCGGGAACTCTAAGACATTGTTGGTGGGTTGCAAATTAGTGCAACCACTTTGGAAAACAGTATGGAGAATCCTCAGAAGAATGGGAACAAACCTACCATTTGATCCAGCAATACCACTGTTGGGTATCTACCCAAAAGAAAAGAAACCAAACTACCAAACTAATGCATGTGTATCTATGTTCATAGCTGCACAATCCACCATAGCCAAACTATGGAACCAGCCAAGATGTCCATCAACAGATGAATGGATTACAAAACTGTGGGATATGTACACAACGGAATTTTACTCAGCCATCAAAAAAAACTCAATTATGTCATTTCCAGGGAAATGGATGGAACTGGAGGACATTATGCTAAGTGAGATTAGTCAGTCACAAAAAATAAGAAATCAGATGCTTTCCCTAATATGTGAGAGTTAGGGAGAAAAGAGGAGCAAACATGACAACCTAAAGGAGGAGAAAGGAGGGGGGAAGAGAAAAATCTCTAAAGCACACAATGTACTTAAACATATCAAAGTCAATTACTAAGCCAAGCAAGGAAGGGAGGGACGGGGAGGGAAATGGGGTGGGATTTGGGTAGGGGTTAAATCAGCGATGAGTACGTTTGTACACACAAGTTTTTTACCCCAATTAATTGTATGAATATAATGCACCAATAAAAAATTAAAAAAAAACAAAATAAAGAATAAAAATATAGCTCAGAGGTAGAATGACCATGAGTTCCATCCCCAGTACAGCAAAAAAAAAAAAAAAAAAAAAAAAGTTCAAAACTCTATCTAAAATCTTGGAGAGCATAGAAAAAAGTCTCAGGAATAAAAGGGGTGGAGAGGGCATAGCTAAGTGGTACAGCATGCTTAGCATGCAGAAGGCCCTGGGTTCCATCTCTAGCACAAATAAAATAAAATAAAATAAAATAAAATAAAATAAAATAAAATAAATATAAGTAGTATTAACCCAAGCATATGGACTTTAATGCTTATATTTCAAAATATACTAATTGCATCCTATCGTGAAATGTGAGAACATGGTGCACTTTACTTGACTAGATCCCCAAGTCCACGAGCCCTCAGAGAAGCCAGATTAGGTGCAGCACCACAGCACTGTGGTAAATTTTTCTAAAGATAAGTCTTGTGATTTTTCTGGCCACTTTGAACAGTTCCAGGATCCAGGACCTGGTGCTGAGCCAGGGATAACCTCAGTGCCTGGCCATCTGAGACTCACCTTGGTCTCTCTGAAGACTGGCTAGGGCTGCGGGGAGCAGGTATGCAGGGCACAGCTGGCTTGGGATCGATGTCAGCTGCCAGCCAGCCACGAAGGATGATATTTTTCTGCACAAACAAAACACAGGTCACTGGCATGGGGGTGGGAATCACCTGGTCCTGTCGCCTTCACGATCACCACGTGGGAGGGAAACCTGCACTGGCCACCAGGGATCCAGCCCACCAGGAGCCCCACTATGCCTTCCCATTCCCAAGCCCCATATGCCAGACAGTGCATCCACCAGGGGGTGCCACTACACCTGTCCACTATGGGGCCATGTGGACCTTCCCAGAGCAGCTGCCCTGGCCATGTCAATCACCTGTCTAACTTCTAGACAGTGCAACCATAGGCTGTCAATCAGTTGTGTATATCTGCACACAGTGGAAAATGTTCTGAATGTTAATGCTTTGGATAAAAACTCAATAACATGCTGATTTGAATTAGTAAAATTATCATTGCCAGATGGGGTGGCGGACGCTTGCAATCACCGCGCTTGGGAGGCTGAGACAGGAGGATTGCACAAGTTCGAAGCCAGCCTCAACTACTTAGTGAGGCTCTCAGCAACTTAGTGAGACCCTGTTTCCAAATAAAATATAAAATAGGTCTGGGAGGATAGCCTGGAGGTAGAAAAGCCCCTGGGGTCCACCTCCTGTACAAAACACACACAAAAAGAAATAAAATAATAATACGCAAGCCTGATCATGCCAATGTCTTTAGAACCCAGTGCCTTCAACTGACCGCCCCTCCCCCACCAGCTCCACTCAGGCCTCCCCTTTTCTGTTCCCTCTGCCTGCCTTGTTTCCCTGCAAATTTTCCCATGACCACTTGTCGCTGTGTGCTCATACTCCCCGTCTCATCCTTTGAACACCCCTGCTGCCTTTCTTGCTTCCTCAAAGATCCTGGTCCCTAATCCTCTGATACCTCCCTACTGCTCTCCTACAACTTGATTCTACCAACTTTTTCTGGGGTATAGTGGTGCGGATCCCACCCAGGGCATGGCACATGTTAGGCATGACTGATGCCATGCAGAGAATGGACCTTGTGTGAGAGCAGGGGTGAAGGCAGAGAAGCTAGCGAGGAGCTGTTTAGGGATCAGGCCAGGTAGCCAGATGCTAGAGGTCGGGTGGGCACCGCCTATAGGTACATATGGTGGGTGGAATCGGTGCACTTGCTGATGGGTGGACGGGGTGGGTGGAAAAGGGAAAAGTCAAGATGATTCCCTATGGGGGATCCAGCAGTGGAGCTGGTCTGCGCCCGGCAGGAGCACACTTCCCAACACAGAGCAAAAGCTGCTAACAGAGTGATTCCTGTCTGTCTGCAGCCAACCCAGGAGAGAGATTCTTTACAACAGGAAAACTCAGGTCTTCTCAAACTGAAAACCACGCCCTCTCGTGCCCCGCCTCGTCTCAGTCTCAGTCTCAGGACTATCCCCTAACCCACCCCAACTTCTTACCCTTAACTCCAGGCACCACCCGGTGAGAGCAAGACCGGTGGGATCTACTTATCAACAGGCTCCGGCGGCCTTTCTGAAGCCTCTGGAGCATCCTTGGTCCTGGAGGTGGCCTGGTCTCAGGCAGGGACCAAAGCCTGTCACCCAATCGCACTCTTGCGCTTTCTCTAGCTTAAATCCAGACGCCTTTTCTCTCAGAAGACTTTCCAACAACAACAACTGCCACTGGCTCTGTTTTGGCCTCGACCAATTAGAGTCAAAGTTGCTTTCACAAACGTTGCTCTTGGCAACTAGCAGGTGTTTTTGAATCTCCACCAATAGGAAAGCAACTGCATTGTCTAGCTCTTATTGGAGAGTTCCGGTGTCAATCTCTGACACAGCAGCCAATCCAGAGCCAAGGAAGGTGGAAGGTGGGCAGGATGAAAAACTGGACCTGCATAGCTGGTAGGAATCAGGAAGGAATGTGCTTCCCAGATCCTTAGGCTCGGGTGGAGGGGGCTCCCTGCTGGCTTATCTCAGGTCCTGAACTGGACAGAGGAGCCATGGCACTGAACAATCTGGGATATCAGAGGCTAGACAAGTTCTGAAAATGAGGAACACAGCTGCCAGGGCCATAATCCCCAGGTTTTTAGACTTTAGCACACAATTCCATCTTTGAAAGACCATTAAGCAGACAGGCTCCTGCTAGAGTCCCTGGCTTTCCAGTGGACCTTGGGGCTGTGTGCAGGAAGGCTGGCTTAAGAGGTAAATTGCATTTCCCTCACTAGGTCGAGACCACCTATGGAAAGGCATCCTCCTGACTGTGTGGGTCGAGTACACGTACCTTTTGGGCACATTGTGGCCAATGAGAAATGGCATGGGTAGCAGCTGGCACAGGAAATGCAAGGTCAGTGGCCTGCCTTCTGGCATATGCCCTTTCCTTTCTGTGGTTTAAAAATAAATTTAAGCCTGGCATGGTGGCACACACTTGTTCTCCCATCATTCAGGAGGCTGAGACCAGAGGGTCATGGTTCTCAGACAGCCTCAGCTACTTAGTGAGTCCCTTTGCAACTTAGTGAGATCCTGTTTCAAATTAAAGAATAAAAATAGGACAGGGTGTGCCGCTGTCCCTTCTCAGCATATATGAACATGAGAAACACTTGTATTAATCAGCAAGGCCTCACAGAGGCAAGCCCCGAGGAAGAAACGTCATCTCTGGCAAAAATACTCCCTGCTCTTAGATTTCTATACTAATAAGCTCCAATGATGTAAAACAGGATCCCAAGAATTAGGACTGTGGAAGAAGTTGAGTCCATGCAAGATAAATTTTCTAGTAAAATGTCTGAGCCTTCAGACTTTCTCTGTATTGTTCCAGCAGTAATAAAGGGCAGTCAGAATTCAGGGGCTGCATAATTTCTTTCGGCCTTCCCGCAGGCAGGTCCTTTGATCTAAAGATTAGCTCCCAGCACCTCTCTGCCAGCAGGGGAAGCTGCAAACCTACCTTTTGCCCCATTTCCCAAAGAGATGTAAAACTGTCTCTGGAATCTGGGCCATTTGTTTCCTCATTAAGAGATGCTAATAAGCTTTTTTCTAGCAAAGGCATACCATTTGTGACTCAGCAGCAGGACAGTAAAAAACCCAAAAGTCTGCTTCAATATTATGCATTAAAGAACAATTATAGAAATCCAATCACCTGTGTTATAATGTTTTTGCCCTGTCTAGTAACTGTAATATAAGTATTGCCTTATAGGGGATGGCGGGACAGAAAGGACCGGACAAATCCTCACCGCAGCCCTATGGATATTGATAGAGGAGGGCCTGGACTAAGCCCTGGGGACAAAAGACTCTGGAAGAACCAAAGGAGATCCTAGAAGACTAAATTTCTCCAAAACGGACTTTTGGTGTGACCCCCGCCTGTCTGGATTCCGGACCTTGCCCCCTAGGGTTTACCTGTGAGGCAAAGAAAACTGTGACAAAAGCCAAGGGGGCTGACTTTAACCGCCTAGTCCCAGATGAATCTTAAACTGTGATGCCATGGATCTCCTTTTATCCTGTTTATCTTGTTTATACTTAACGCCTCACTATTGTCCTTTGGTGCTTACACTGGGTATAAATACTGGTGATGAAAACTAAAACTTTGTCAATTGCACAAGAGGCAGTTGTCCATGTCAGTCATTTCAGATTTTTCCTGGAGAGGAATCTCCACTTTTAGCGCCGTGAACAGGAACTTTAAGGAGTTTATTTCATAAAAAGGGAAAAATTCGCTGCAGATAAGTGGCTGCAGAACTACAACCGAAACCTTTGCCCACCTTTCTGAGACTCTCGTTCCCAAGCGGACTCAGTGCTGGATTTATTGTGCCCAGTACTGAGCTAGTCGTCACAAGGGGGTGTAGCTCGGAGACTGAATGCCCCTGGGTCCCATCCCCAGACTCACACACACACAAAATAAATATCATAAAAATAAATTTTAAAATCTACCTATTGCCTAAGTTAACAGTGCTCATTTCCTCCATTTTAAGGGAAAATTAAACTCATTTTTGAGGATGTCCTGACACTGGTAGATTTTTACCTGTCCAGCAGATCCTGCATTCTTTATATCACTGCAGCTGACTTGGTAGCAGCAAATGGCTACAGAAAGAGACTTGTTCGAATTAGGAATGTAAGTACTAATTCAGGCATGGTGGAATATACCTGTAATTCCAGTACTTGGAAAGCTGAGAGAGAAGAGGAGGATTATAAGCTCAAGACCATCCTCCGCCTTGGACCCAGCCAAGGAGTGAGTCAAGAGCCAAGGCCAGCACGGCCGGGATTGGAGCCTGCCGTAAGGCAAGGCGGGTGCTGGGGCCTCAGAGGCCAGGATTGGAGCCTGCCGAGGGGTGAGGCTGGTGCTGGGGCCAATGACCCCGGGATCAGTGTATGCCATGAGGCAAGGCTGAGGCTGCGGCCTCCGAGGCCGGGATCGAAGTCTGCCGAGGGATGAGACTGGTGCTGGGACAAGCGAGGCTGGGATTGGAGCCTGTCATGAGGCAAAGCTGGTGCTGGGGCCTTTGAGGCCGGGATCAGAGCCTGCCAAGGGGTTAGGCCTGTGCCGGGTCCATTGAGGCCGGGATCAGAGCCTGCCGTGAGGCAAGGCCGGTGCTGGGGCCTCCAAGGCTGGGATTGGAGCCTGCTGAGGGGTTAGGCCAGAACTGAGGCCAGCGAGGCTGGGATTGGTGCCTGTCATGAGGCAAGGCTGGTGCTGGGGCCTTTGAGGCCGGGATCAGAGCCTGCCAAGGGGTTAGGCCTGTGCCAGGGCCAGTGAGGCTGGGATCACAGCCTGCTGAGGGGTTAGGCCTGAACTGGGGCCAACGAGGCTGGCATTGGGGCCTGCTGTGAGGCAAGGCTGGTACTTGAGCCAGCGAGGCCAGGATCAGAGTCTTCCAGGGGGCCAGGCTGGCACCAGGGCCTTCAGGAGCAGGATCTGAACTTGCAATGTGGCATACTTAGAGAATCATCACAGAAAATAGAAAATCAGATGCTTTCCCTAATATGCAAAAACTAGGAAGAAATGAGTAAGGGAGGAGATCTAGTTGAAGAAAGGGCCCCATGGGAGAGCAATTAATGTGACCAATCAGAGGGGATGGGATGTGGGAAGATGGAATCTCCTTAAAATGCATGATATATGTAAACAAATGAATCAAAGTTAATCACCAAATCGAGCATGGGATCGAGGGAGGGGCAGAGAATGGGACAGGGAGGGGATACGGGTTAATTGGATGATGTTGCTGGTATACCCTCACAAGTCTTGTACTCCATTGTGATGTTTGACTACAATGCACCAATAAAAAGATATACATAAAAAACAAAAAATAAACAAAAAAGTTTAAAAGAACTGGGGTGTAGCTCAGAGGTAGAATATCTCTGGTTTCAATCTCCAGTACTACACAAAGAAGAAAAGTTACAAATGTTAAGTTCTGAATTAAACTGAAATCAAACAGTGTTTCCTCCATCACTTGTAATAATTTATATATAATGCCATTAGATGCCGCCATTACTTCCTTTTCCTCGGTATCTGTGTGAAGATATTTCCAACACAAGAAATTGGCTAAGCTTAAAGAAGCAGAGCCCCGAGGGGAAGTGTTGTCTCTGGCCAAAGTACTCCCCCACTCTTAGATATTCTTTC